>NC_141395.1:65006331-65396331 GCF_034619465.1 Leptosomus discolor | reverse complement strand
CCTGCAGGAAATGTGGTGTAAAATGGCATCCGAGAACAACCGTGTTTTTCTGTCCTTGTGTTACCATCACTCTCCTAGCCATGGAAGCCTAAGAAACCTTGAGACCACCAGCCTCTTGAATCACAACTGCGGTGCATGACACATTCAACATCTCAGAACATTCCAGGAGTAAATGCTGTTTAAAAGCTACTCATGTTACATTTTCTTCCTTGTTTCATGCAGATTTCCCATGGCAGAAAGCATGTTGTGGAGACATTCCTCAGTTCTCCAAGGACATTTACCCCTCCCTTTCCTTTTAACATTGTCCACGTGGCAAGTTTGTCTTTATAAATAAGGAGCTAAAGTGAAAAATACCTATAGCACCCCTGCCAAGTTTTTTTTCCTTTCTCAGTCGTTTCTAATTTGAATTTATTTCTCTTTAGAGTTTTAATCTCTTCTGACTAGGTAAACCTATGTACAGCTTTTTCACTTGTTACACAAGATGTAGAAGACAATAACCAACAATGTGAACAAATACACTGTTAATACTCCAGCAGGTTTTCCCAGGAGAAATCTATACTCACAAATGTGTTTCACCATTGTACAGAAAATTGACTTGGTCTAGGTAAAGCTCATCTTTTAAATCAAGAAAACAGGGCATAAAAGGAAAAAACTTCAGTATTTTGAGCTAGGAAGCATATCCTTTTTCTTTTTCATTAGTTTTTAGTCTTAAGACCTTGAATAACCTAATCAATGCATATTCTTATTTATACAATACATAGCTATAGACTCTTTCCCCTCTCTGACAGAAGCTGTCCTTGATATTCCACTTCCAGAGATATAATGTGGGAGGACATTTATGAAATAAGGGACATGTGAACAATCCAGCCTTTCCAGAGAATCCGAGCTGGGACGTACCGGAACTGCTGAAAGCATAAACAACTTCCGGTGCAGGGGGCATGAACATCTTGCAGGTGCAGAAGGAGAGACAGCCGCCATTAATGACGCAGTTTTAATTCTTGAAGAAGATGGGTGTGAACATCTGTGAACGTGACTTGAACATGACTCGCAATGTGGCCAATCGGGTTGGACTATGGGCTGTTATTTGCGATGAAGCCAATCAGTATTTATTGGGTGTGGTCGAGGGTTATAAATTGCACTGGAAACACGGAAATAAAGGTTCACTTGTTAGATCACATTGATCATGTCAGTGTCCTCACGCAGCTCCCGCAATATAACACCGTGAGTTTTTCCATGCCTTCTTAGAAGGATTTACAGCCAATGTAAGTAAACATCCAAAGAACTGATATGCTTTGCCTCTTTAAATCTCTTTGCAAGACACTTGTGATACAAGCACAAAACTACTGTCCACTGTTATGGATTCAGAAAAACTGAGCATAAAACTTATTTCAAAGATTTGATTGTATGATACCGGTTACCTGTCTTAGCTACCAATTGCTGTTGTCTAAACATTAGGGAATTAGTTGTTCTCTGCAAGGGATATTTTTTGCATAAGTAATGTTTTACATAATGTTTTGTACAAAAAAGCACTGATTTTTCTAGTATAACGGGATTGTACACAGTCAGACTAATACTACTGTTCCATTCCTAATGATAACCATTATGATGGTGACAACAAATGTTAATTTAATCTAAGAACTCCATGCACAAAGATGAGTATCTATTTGAAACTAATTATTTTGATTCCATTAGTTCACACAGGCTTAGTTCAAGAATTTTTTCGAAAGATTGGCTGTATTGAGTTTGTGTCTGGCAAGGTTTTGGTAGCAGGGGTGACTCCTGTAAGAAGCTTCTGGAAGTTCTATCAGCTCCAAGCCAGACCTGCTTCTGGCCGAGGTCAAGCCAATCAGCGATAGTGGAAGCACTTCTGTGATAATATATTTAAGAAGGGAAAAACCTGTTGGGCAAGCCTTTTTTTGAAGCAGAGGAGAGGAGGCAGATGTGAGAGAAACAACCATGCGGACACCAAGGTCAATGAAGAAGGAGGGGGAGGAGGCGTGCTGGAGCAGAGATTCCCCTGAAGCTGTGGTAGGTGGGCCTAAACCATAACATTGACAAATGAAATCTTGCCATACTAAAAATGAGAAAGAAAAAAAAAAAAAGTTATTCTTAAGAATGGATAGTTCTTGCACCTGCTGTTCCTATTGCTATGCTTTCTTCTCTTCCCCCCATGTGGTAGCTTTCTATACAAAATCTATCACAGAATCATAGAATAGTTTGAGTTGGAAGGGACCTTTGGATGTTATCTAGTCCAAATCCCCTGCAGTGAGCAGGGACAACTTTAGCTAGATCAGGTTGCTCAGAGCCCCATCCACCCTAACCCTGAATGTTTCAGTGGATGGGGAATTTACCACATCTCTGGACAACCTGTTCCAGTGTTTCACCAACCCCACTGTAAAAAAATTTCTTCCTTTTACCTAGTCTAAATCTACCTTTTTTTAGTTTAAAACCTTTACTCCTTGTACTATTGCAACAGGCCCTGCTAAAAACATTGCCCCTGACTTTCTTATAGGCCCCCTTCAAGTACTGGAAGGTCCCAACGAGGTGTCCCTGGAGCCTTCTCTGCTCCAGGCTGAACAACCTCAGCTCTCTCAGCCTGTACTCATAGGGGAGGTGCTCCAGCCCCTGACCATTTTTAATATCCTCTTCACTCCTACAGCATAGGACTTCTTTTGAGGTATCATATCAAAATAGTTGAAGAGTGGACAACTCTGTAGCCCTGGTTTGGATGAGCAGTAGCTAAGACTGCTTTATACAGGATGCTGCTGGACCTGCAGTTAATGTGGAAACAAACAATAGAGCACCAAAATCAATGTGAATTACAACAGCATCATCCTAGATAACTAGAGCTTGTACCTCTATACTCTTCTGTGTTGTACCAGATCACCTTTATGCTCTCCATTAGATTAAAATTTATAATTAAATGATTAATATGTGTATAAATTTACACACATACGCACATATATGTATACACACATATATACATAGAATCATAGAATCATTAGGCTGGAAAAGAGCTCTAAGATCATTGAGTCCAACTGTCAACCCAACACCACCATGGCCATAAACCATGACCCAAAGTGCTACATCAACACGCTTTTTGAACACCTCCAGCAACGGTGACTCCATCACTTCCCTGGGCAGCCTGTTCCAATGTTTGACCACTCTTTCAGTAATGAAATTTTTCCCAAAGTCCGATCTAAATCTCCCCTGGCACAACTTGAGGCCATTTCCTCTTGTCTTATCAACCCCAATTCTCTCAGCTGCTCCTCATGAGATCTGTTCTCCAGACCCTTCACCAGCTTCGTGCCCTTCTCTGGACACGCTCCAGCACCTCAATGTCCTTCTTGCAGTGAGGGGCCCAACACTGCACACAGGATTCGAGGTGCGGCCTCACCAGTGCTGAGTACAGGGGCACGATCACCTCCCTACTCCTGCTGGCCACACTGTTTCTGATACAAACCAGGATGCTGTTGGCCTTCTTGGCCACCTGGGCACACTTCTGGCTCATGTTCATCCAGCTGTTGACCAGCACCCCCAGGTCCTTTTCTGCCGGGCACCTTTTCCAGCCACTCATCCCCAAGCCTGCAGCGTGGCATGGGGTTGTTGTGACCCAAGTGCAGGACCTGGCATTTGGCCTTGTTAAACCTCAAACAGTTGACCTTGGCCCATCGATCCAGCCTGTCCAGATCCATCTGCAGAGACTTCCTATACGTATATACATATGTACATACATACATATATAGTTATGTTCATATATGATTATATACATATAAATAGATGTATTATCATATATGATTATATACATATAAACAGAAAGGACTATGAATAATGCTTTATATCTACTGTTCCAAGTAAAGACCAGATTCAATCTTTTACTTGGCTATTACTGAGGTTTGAAAATTATGTCCCTGGAAAAACAACTATTTATAGGTTGGTAACAAGATGAAAGTTTCAATGATGGTGTAATATGAATGTTCCACACACAAAATATAAATGTACACATAAAACCACCCAGTTTCTTAGGAAGGCTGCTTTTACCAGTAAATTCTGAAGAAAGACATTTTATTGAAGTGTTTGATCTTACAGTTAAAAAATATATCAAACATTGGGTTTGGTACCACCGTCTTATAGTAATTGCAGTCAATGTTCAGCAACAGCTGGCCTCAGAGACGTATTTCCACTTACATCTATAGTTAGACATAAGTAAATTATTCATGTTTCCATATTCATAGGATAACATTATACCAAGGTGAATGATCTCAGCATATGCCTTTACCTCAGCATCATTACTCCACTAGGCTTCTGCATCAATGTGCCCAAGTACAAAGCCTCCATGTTTCAACACAATTTTCCAAGTGAGAAGCTTTGGTCTTGCACTGGCACAACAATAAAGTATTATGTCAGGTGAAAAGAGCAGGAAGGGGAATAATTTTCACAATATATAAATAAGAAAGTGATTAATTATAAAAATATCTTGGAAAAATCTTGAATAGAAAATTGTGTTGAATTTTTAAAGTGTCTTGTTGGATCAACAGCATTGCTCTCCCTTCCTTTCTACTTTTGGTTAATAATAATGAAATTTATTCCAACTTCAGCATCTGGCTTATTGGCACAGTTAGTTGGAGCATTTTGCATTTTCCACAGGTTATTCATATATTTCTAACCAGGCCCTGTCACAGTTTCCATTTTCATGTGAATCATTGTGCCAGATCCTCTGTCAGCAATGAAATCTCTATCTAAAGACTGTTGAATTCAGTGGAAAGTGTACTTCTCATTTCCGTATTGGAATCAAGGCTTATATACCTTACAAATCGCTTTTGCAGGCACTAGAGCAATCTCCTAATTGAGTGTAGCCACCAGCTGATGAATAGAAACCCATTTGCCAATTGAATCCACCAGCTGCACCTCACTATAGAGAGCAATCAGGTAAGACAGGATAGTTTTAGGAAGTTAAGATGGCTGTAGGCAGATCTCTACATATGGTATCTATCATCCATATCCGGTACAGCAATTCATTCTTTAGTGTAAGAATATGGCAGTGTGTAAATGTTTCATAAATTCAGAGATATGGTTTTAGTGGATTATGCTGCATGAGGTGTTGGGTTTTTTATTTGAAAGTCGGGGAAGTACTGGCTGTCAGTATCTCTTTCATATGAATTACAGCTGTCTAGATAACAGGAATGCTATGTCATGGATAAAAAAGAAAAAAAAAAACAATCCCACAAAAAAAAACCCACAAAAAAACCCACCAAATGCAAACCTCAAGTATCACAGAAAGTTCTTTCATTTTCAATGGCATCCCAAAAAACACTCAAGCAAGTGAGACTGCCTTCTCCTCTCCTCATTCCCCCCTTCTCTCAGTCAATAGCTCTGTGGTTAAGCCATTTTCCTGGCGTACAACAGACACGAGTTCAAAGCCCCTCCAAAAGGAATACTTCCACCAGAGGTGTCCACATCTGCAGTGCAAAGGGCTGCACAGCTGCATGCTCCGGAATGAGGAGTAAATCGCCCCTGTGTCCCCAGCTATGTAATGAGAGAGGGGTGGGAATGCAACGGTGCAGCCTGGGTCTTCTTTCCTTCTCCATAGCTGATGGGCCAGGAGAAAACGCTGGGCTGATGTGAGCCGCCAGTGATAAACAGGGCAGAAGACTAATGCCCACGCCCACATGAGTACATTCAAGTTAGCTTTGATCATTATGTTGCTGCCTCTTCTGGTGTAATGAGTCTTGTGCCCTCTGTTTCTGCTTTAAGATTTGACTCCAGACCTGTGAAGTATTGTAGCACCAATTTTGTGAAAACTAACATATTGCCAGTAAATGTTACAGTTGCCATTTTATTGCTATATAATGGAAAAAACATTTTTGTTGAAAAATTCCTTTTTGTTGTCACATCACACTTTTAAACTGTTAGAGGAAGTGGTGGGTGTAGTGGGACAGCAATCTCACCAAATAATCAGAGGAAAATCAGTAAAATAAGCTTTGAGCCAAAGGAAAATCATGAGCAAGGGAGGTTTTCCAAAATTAGGTAATAGGAAGTCAATATGACTTCTGCTTCTAAATCTTTTCATCTGCTAGATACTGCTATCTTAAATCTTTCTTCAGATCAGCTTTCTGTCATCTGAATGTTGCCACTACTGATGATGATTTCACTTCACTAGGAAATATTGTTCTGTTGCTAGGAAGTAAATGTGGTAACCAGGATGCTATAAAACAATAACATTTATACTAACTTTCTTAAAACGTGATATTAAAAAAAGTTACTATTTTCTGCTCACATGGCAAGTGCATGATCATTCAACAATAGAACAGCCTGAGAAAATTATGTCTAGAAATTAGAAACTGCAACATTTTCTTGCAAAGCGATTACAGAAGAAGAAACATCTGAACCATTGACAGGCAAATTAATGTGTTGGCTCATATAGTAGGTGATTCTGAGCATAAAGTAGATGACATACAGGAGAAACCTTTGGAGATCAAAGGAGAAACCTGTGGAGATAAATTCTGTTATATGTATAAGGATTCTCATTCAGATACTGTATTTCCTTAAAAATCTCAGAAAAAGGTACTGATATAGTGTCCCTGTACAGATAGAAAACAATTGCATGGGAGATAGATATGTCACTTTGATACTCCTCTTTCTTATTCTTTGTCTAGTAATTATATGAATCAAGAATAAAACACCATTGAGTTGGAATGGAAACTTTTCACAACCACCCTGCAGAAATGCCAATAATTCCACAGGTACAGGGCAAAAAAACCCATCACATGCAACTTCTGAATCTAATCTCTTGACTGCTTTGCTGAGAACTTTGTGAGAAAACTGCAATTGTTTCCAGTTAGAATCTTGCGTGGTCCTATGGGAATGCCAAGACTATTTATGTTTTAAGCTTTATTATTATAATATGCGGGATTATTATTTTCCTGGAAGAATCCTAGGATAGGTCTTTGTGGTTATTTGCTGTTAAGTGGAATGTCTAAATAAAAGTATTGTTAGACAGAAATAATGGAATATGTGGTTTACTATATAAGGATTTCTTTTTTTCTCTCTCATTTTCAATAGTATTGTAGTTCAATTTCCACTTCTGTGTTTGTATTTTTAAATCTGTAATTAATCAAGGGCTCATTTTATTGTACATTTGAGTCTAATTACTTCTTTGGTGGGCCCAATCTGGTATTTAGACATCTAAGTGCTTTAGAACATCCACCATCATTTGCAAACATAATTACTTGCAGTATCAAAAAGGCAAGTGAAAAGGTGGAGTTCTCTTTGGAATCAGCCCTTCCACGTTATCTACTTATTTACATACAAGAGTCCAATTCCCTTTTGGAAAGATAAAGTGGAATTCTTGGAAGATCCCAAATAACTCTTTCCCTTTCCTCATCAATGCTGTAAGAAGCAGTCAAAAGGGATGTTCAGAGTAGGCAATAGTGTAATGCATTTATGTATTACAAAAAGTCATTATACACAGTGGTACCGATGGTTGTATTTAAGTTCTAAACTTTTTCTTTCTGAATGTTCGACATATATTTAAATATTCATAGAGAAATTAATAAATAGAAAAATTTTACTATGATTTTGAAGAATTGGCTTTGAGGAAAGAAGAGATTTTGATAGATATTTCTTTTACTATCTCATAAAAATGGAATACATAGTTATATATAAAGTAAAGCTTATTTTCAGAATTCAGCAATTGCCTCTGAAATTACTTTGCCATATATTGAATTTTATTTATTTATTATTGTATTATGGAGGAGCTTTCCTATTTTACATATAATGAGTTCCATCTAATCCACTTATTGATAAGTTGCTCTGCTGTCACAATATCTAGAACTGTATAATGGGAATAATAAATAACTATTTTTAACTGTGTTTGCTTTAAGCAAATATTTCTAGAAAATTCAAGAATACTTGATGGATTTTTTTTTGTTTTTTAAAGGAAAAATTAGCTGTGAAAAGAGAAAAAGAAAAAATACTATGACAGACACAAAAGAAACATAGATAATACAAAATACATTGTTTAAAAATGACGTTATTATGCAGAACATGATGGTCCTTTGGATAATAAGCCATTTATTTCAATTTAAGGAACAAGAACAGACTTAAGAGAGAGGGCATCCTACAGCTACATTATTGTACTAATTCTGTAGGAATTACTGCTAATGAAACTTAAATATTACTACATATTAACCTTTGTTTACTTTTAGTATAGAAGTTTTGTATGGAAGTTTTATATCCTGGCACATGACTGGGTCATGCATACAGAGGACAACAGCAAGTGAATTATGTCTCAGAAACATTTCTGAGGAATTAATAGGGGATTAAAGATAGGAAAGTCTATCTGAAAGTTTTCAAAGCAGGGTGCAGCAACTTGTCAGAGAGAATTAAACCCATTGTGTATATCTTGAGCATGCAGGTGACAAATGTGAATCCTGCATTTCCTCTAGAGCCACACTCAGGTTCACTTTTTCATTGTAGGTTCTGAATATCTGGAGAGGTGGACATTTGCACCAGTTGCACTTGCATCAGTCCCTAGTATGATCATCCAGTGCCTTCCATGCCAATTACATTTCAAACTCACTCATATGATTCATAGTCTGATAATTTCAGTCTGTCTGTCTGGAGCCAAGAACAATTTTTAATTTATACTGTCAATGTTATCTTCACAAGATGGAAAAGATAAGATAATCGGACATAAATTATAAGCATTATAACCTGAAGACTACATTTTTTACAAGCTGTTTCTAGTTAGCTGACCAGCTGAGCTGTGGAAGAACAGTGCAGAATTTAACCCCCATTCCGTATCCATTCCTTACTGGAAAAGCAATTTAAATAAAGAAAACAATAAAAAAGAACACATTAAAGTTCCCATCAATATTGGTCTGACAGTCTTGACTTTCTACTGAAAAAGAACCAAGACATACTATTAGATGGGGTAAATATGAGCTACAGTGGGGAAAATCTTAAATTCTTAGAAATCTTGCTGGTTCTAAGTGTATTCCTATTTACCCAGTACCTCACTATAAAGCACACCCAAGCATTGCTGCTTGAGGGATGTTGAGGAAGCATTGTCTTTCACTAACTAACAGGCTCACTGTAAGTCCTGGAATGGGTTAAATGGTCACCCCACAGTCAAGAATGAGAATCAGTCGACAGCTGGGGTGTTAGGGCCCAATATGAAACATGGAGAGACCTTATTCTGAAGCCCTGTTTTAAGTCAAAAAGAAAATGGTTTTAAAACATGGCTTTCTTCCACTTCTGAGAATGTCTTAATTTTTGGCTTACATTATTGTGGTCGGCTTTGATTGAACCAAGATACTGACCAATGCTGGTGTAAAGGTGAGTTTAGAAGTATTTTGGACCACTGCTCTGGCAGAGAAAGAAAGAAAAATAGGTTAGACCGGGCTATATTCTTTAGCTACTACCTTTGTCTTTAAAACCCTTAACACCTCCCAAAGAATTTTCTTGTCATAGTCAATTTTTTCTGCCTACGTGAATATGGAGTGACAGCATGATACTGGAGGTTTTGGATTATTTCCTTGGAAGAGTTATGCTTCTTTCAGAAGAAATGTGTTCTTATTGCATCTGGTTAAGCAGTGAGCATACTACAGGATATAAAACCCAACATTAAGTAATCAAGAATTATTTCTTAGTATGTTAAAAAAAGAAGAATTTTTATTTTGACAACAATAACAGTTATTCAGTCCCACATATCTCTAAGAAATATCTCATGGAAGCAGAAATAAGACTGGGAACATCAAATAATAGTAGCATAAAGCTATGATTACCACAGCTTGCTTGGGTATGGAAATTCCTTATCACCAAACCATTTCTGACCCGAGAGATGTTATCAGCTTATAATTGTTTGTTTCCCTAGAGCTGTGGTAACTGCTGCCGTATGACTTTAAAGGAGCATAGATATCCAAAACAGTTGATAAGTGTTCCTTTTAAGTAAAAAATAGATACTTATTTTGAAATAGGTACTCTGGGAATACTTTTCTTGGATGAAAAATAGGACCAAAGGAACTGATACATATAAGAATAAATCCTCTTTGTGGTTGACTCACATAATATTCAGGTTAGATTTAAGGTTCGTTTTGAGAATGCGAAGAGTTTCAATTTCATCTTCTCTGCCTCCAGACCACACATTATTACATGATATGAGGCATCACCTTCAGACTGACATAATTTTTAAGTATGTGTAGGGATGCTTTAGTGTGTGATAACATGCAGTTTAAATTTAGTCTGGATAGCAGCAAAAATGCTAAGATTAGGAACAGCTGTTGTATAAGTTTATTTGCTAGGTTTCCTAGGTTTCAGAGCCTAGCAGACAATAATACATACTGTCCAATTTCACTATTCTAGTACACTGTCTTTTTTCTTCTTTCTTCCTTCTTTTCCTCTTAGCTTGTTTGTTCCCTCTCTGCATCCTTGTGTAGCTCATAATTTAAAGTTTCTGAAGTCAAAGAAAAATAGGATGGCTACTTGTCTTGCATAACAGCTGAAACTGATAACCTGCCTTTTCTAGTGCAGACTTTCTCCTTTTGGTGGCCTAACTGTTTTAGTATGGACTTCCTTGCATAATTAACTAAGGATTGCGTACTCCACAGGAATGCACTGGATGTACTGGATGTAATTTGATCAATTTCAATCAAATCAGCTATTAGAATGATAACTGCTTCCAAAACCACTTGCTGCACTTGTGAGCTCGGCACTGCTGCCTACCTCCAAGCTTAATAAATTTTGTTGTCATCTCTCACTGTCACTAGCTTTCCACACCTTTTTGCTAATACAGCATATAGGAAAGATGTCTAAGTAACAGCCTTAAAAGACAGAGAAGGGAGGAAGAAAGGAGTTCCATAAGTTCCTCTACCTGAGTGGAACTCTGCAGCTGGCTCCTCCTCCTTTTCTAACCAAATATGTAGAAAACTATTATCAGGTAAAATCTTGCTTCTGCAGTTGTGTTAAAAATATATATTGCAATTAGACATCAGTGAGTCAAACACTGACCTAAACGGGATGAATTTAGTTTCACATTTTATGTAGATTGCATTGTCCGTTGGGATGAGCTGACATCCTTGCCTAGCATATATATCAAGTTTGACATAAACAACTTTGGACATGGCAACATCTTTGCCATATTTCTTTTAGGATTTAGGTTGCACCAGTGCGCACACTGCACAAAAGACCTTTGGTGCCTTACAGCTAAGAAGGACAACTGAAAGATACCAGCAAGACGCTTACATCAGTGGTGAACGTTTTACTATTTTAATATAAAATCGTCTGTCCCAAAGGTTATTCAACAAATGGCTGTTATTCTATTCATTGTATACCGGTGCCTGGTGTTTTATCTCCCCATATGCAGATCTTTGCAATTCCCCTTGCTGAACTTCATGAAATTCCTCTCTGCCTGTTTCTCCAACATACTGAGCAGGTTGCTGCTCTATATGACAGCACAACACCCTGGTGTGCCATACAGCTCCCTCAGTTCTGTGTAAAATCTGTGAAATCGCTGACACTGCACTCCATCACCTCACCTGTCATTAACAAAAACTTTCAACAGTATTGGCCCCAGTATTGACCCCTGGGGTATACTACCAGTGACTGGCCTCCAGCTGGACTTTCACCGTTGATCACAACCCTCTGGACCTCATTGTTCAGTGAGTTTTCAATCCACCTCACTGTCTACTTATCTAAACCATACTTTATCAGCTCCTCTGTGAGGATGTTATGAAAGAGTATGTGAAAAGTTTTGTTAAAGTTGAGGTAAATAACATGAACTGCTCTCCCCTTCTCTATCAAACCAGTCACCTCACTGAGGCTGGTCAAGCATAATTTCTTCTTCATAAATCCATGCTGACTACTCCTGATGACCTTCTTGTCCTTCATGTGTTTGGAAATCCGTTCCAGATGGATTTTCTTCATCACATTCCCAGGGACTGAGGTTAAGCTAACTCCTCTTAGGGTCCTGTACTCCACCCTCTCCTGGTTACCACAGCCGCAGCTGCCCTGATTTTTTACATCCTTGAATAGTTCTTTCTTGTTCATAAGTATTTGGTCCAGCAGAGCAACTTTCTTTGCTGGTTCTTCAGTTATCTATGCCAGGATGCTGTCTTCAACACACTCTAAAAATTTTACAGATCACCTGTGTCCTGCTGTATTGTCCATCTAGCAGATGTCAGAGTGGTTAAAGTCCCCAAAAGCACCAGGGCCTGTGAATGTGTTGCTTCTTCCAGTTGTCTGAAGAAGGTCTGATCAGGAGGTCTATAGCAGATACCCACTACAGTAGCACCCATGTTGGTCTGCCTGTTAGTCTTTACCCATAAGCTCTTGACTGACTCCAGGAGGCATCATGGAGGAAAACCTCCATGCATTTCAGCTGTCCCACAAACACGGCGACTCCCACTTCTTGCCTTCCCAAACTCTCCTCCTAAAAAGCCCGTAACCCTGAGTTGAAAAACTAAGTCATGTGCACTTTTCCACATCTTTGGGTAGTCTCAATGTAGTTGTAACGGCAGAACTGTAAAGAAAAGGAAGATTGGAGGGAAATGGTTGCTTTAACAACAGAAAGAAAACCAACCTGGCTTAAAACAATCTTTTGCTTTGCTTCTTTATGTGATCAAAATAAGATTTCAAAAGTGGAAACAACTAGTATCTGTTTTTTATTAGTATGACAGGTTTAAGACATTAAGAGTGCAAGACTTTGGCTCAAAACTGACTGGCTGATTAAATTTGATAGCCTTGTAATAGAATTTTATAAGACTTTGCAGAGGTATATAGCATAGAAATGTGACTGCATGCTGAATAAGCTCTTATCCCCAATTTCTTAATACAAATACTGTGCAAACCAGGCTCTGAAATGTATTCCTTAACTAAAATATTTGCTATAATTAATTTATATGGAGGGAGAAGCACATGGGAAATATCAAACTTCTCAGTTATTTGAACCAAATTAACTAGTAAAATGTGCATTTTACAGACTCTACAGATGCTTGTATCTTATCTTTTGAAAATTACTTAGAAGAGATATAGCCGAAATGCTTCCTGCTTTCTTCTTTTTATCAGCAGTACTGTCTTACTCCAGTATTACCAAAACATAAATCAAATTTGCTTTTATCATTTAGAGTTCATTTAAAGGATATTTCAGCTACAGAGATAAAAGACCAAAAGACCAATCACTTCTGAAAGTGAAACATGACATTTACAAAACTATTTTCTGTAGGTTTAAGACAGTTCTTTCTTTTTTTTCTGTTTCAATTCTAATATTTCTCTTCCATTCCAGACAGATTTTGCTATAGAGGACCACTGAAATAAAATGAACTTGGGTTTTGATAACACAATGGTTTCTATAGCAATATATTAATGTAGTGAACACAAGGTAACTAGAGACAATGAAAGAGATACTTTGAGTGACTTTGGAATATATTAAAACGTAAAACAAAATGCAAAGTACTGTAATACAGAAACTCTATTCCTGATTAATGTATACTGTTGTGTGTTTTGCGATACTAGAAAATTTAAGATACAAATAGAGATAACAGTAAGCAAAACTGAAATAATTTCTATTTAGATAGATATATCCACAAACAAAATCACAGAATCTCAGAATCAGAATGTTAGGGGTTGGAAGGGACCTCAAATGATCATCTAGTCCAACCCCCTGCCAAAGCAGGACCACCTAGAGTAGAACGCATCCAGGCGGGTTTTGAATGTCTCCAGAGAAGGAGATTCCACAACCTCTCTGGGCAGCCTGTTCCAGTGCTCTGTCACCCTCACAGTGAAAAACTTTTTCCTTAAGTTAATGTGGAACCTAAAATACTTTAGAAAAAATACTTGCATAAAGAAATGTATCTTTATCGAAACTACTGCAGGGTATTCCATAAATAACAGAATAGTACATATTGAAGGATCAAGTAGAGAGAAACCTGACTGATCTGGACATTTTGCTTTACACATATTTATACAGATGTGTTATATAAATGCACACATACATGCCAACATTTTTCTTATTGGAATATCTAATATAAAATAGATATAGTAACCCAACATGTTTTTGTCCACTTGGATGTTTTATAAACTTCTGCTGTGCTATACATATCTAGACAAATTTGAAGACAATGATAAAACGTCATTTACAACAACGGGGAAAATGATGAAGTGGAAGGAACCCAGATTAGAGTTGGTATGTAGCATACAGAATCAAAATGTGTTCTACAGCAAACGTTCTTTTAGTGTTCAGAAAGACTTTTGTAGTTCTACATGATCAGCTAGTTTCTATTGTCTGGTTTCAGATTCATGGCATAGGGAAGAAATACTGGGGACTGGAAATGGGACCCATTGCTTAGAAATAACATATTAGTAGAAGCTCAGGGATATTCCTAAAGCCCTGAACTTCCCTACTTTGTGGTAAAAGCCAGAGAGAAAGGCATGATGGGAAGGTTTGAATAAACTCAAAGGACAGTGAAAGGAATTTCTATTATTGAGTTTTGAATTCTTACTGTTTAGATATTTGTACTACTAGTTCTTAGTAGTGTAGAGGGATTTGAGTTTTGGAATGAAAGGCTATTTTTAAAAATATTGTTTGTTTCTTGGCCTTCAATAATGTGACACATATCATACCTATAAAAGATTTTATTTATTACTAAGTTAAGGACAAAAATATTCAAGATAACCAACCACTAATCTGAAAAAAAACCCAACAAAGTCACAATTAGAGACACTGAATACTAAGGTTGGCACAATAAAATCTGAATCCTCAAAAGATAAAAGGATCATGCTGCCTCTTCTTGGCCATCTGCCAATAATATTGAACTTCAACAGACTACAGATCATTTATTTTAAAGTGTGTTTGCAGTCCTCCCAAGAGTTTTGCAAATGTGGAACGGTTATGTGAAGGCTGAAAATTTTATGAGTATTTAGAGTTCATTGGTACATATAAGCCGTATTTGTCAGAGCTTTTTTGAGCCTTGCTCACAAGGTAGGCCAGCTACCAAATGCCCACCCAGGCGCTCTGTCTCTCACTCCTCCTCAAGAGGACAAAGGGAGAAAAATAAGAGTGAAAATTTAATGGGTCAAGATAAAGACAGGGAGATTAGTAACCAGTTCCCATCCTGGCAAAACTGACTTGACTTGGGGATAAGTAGTGTAATTAATTGCCAATTAAAATAGAGCTGCATGGTGAAAAATAAAGACAAGATAAACCACCTTACCCCTGCCCTCTCTCTACCCCACATCCCTCCTTCACTCCCAACTCACCTGCATCCTTCCCAACAACCAAAGCAGCACAAAGGGGATGGGGATGTAGTTGGTTCATAACTGTTCCTCTCTGCTGCTCCTTCTTTTTCACACTTTTCTTCGCTCCAGTGTAAGTCCTTCCCATGTCCTTCATTATAAACCTGCTCCAGAGTGGAGATCCTATCAGGAAATATCCACCTGCTCTGGCATGGACTTCTCCACGGTCTGCAGGGAAACACTTGGTCCACCATGGTCTCTCCTTCAGACTGCAGGGGAGTTTCTGCTCCAGCACCTGGAGCTCCTCTTCCCCTTCCTTCTTCTCTGACCTTGTCGTTTTCACTGTTCTGTCTCACACTTCTTTCCCTCTCTGCTTTCTGCTGATTTGGCCTTTTCTTAAATATGTTATCATAGAGGTGTCACCAGCTTGGCTGATGTGCCCAGCTCTGTCCTGCAGTGTGTCTCTTGGAGCTGGCTGGAACCAGCTGTGTCTGGCATAGGGCATCCCCTGGCCTCTCCTCTGTAGCCTCTCCGCTGCCGAAACCTGGACATGGTCATCCAATGCACACATGCACAAAAACGTTGCCTAAAAACTTTAAATTTCCACTTTAATTTTGGACTTGAACTAGAAACGTTTCAATAATATCTCTAACACTGAACAGCTGACAGTAAGACTGAAAGCTTCTGAGTTTGATATAGCCATGTTATTTAAAAAGATTGTGAAAGCAGGACATCAATCGACAGTGCTGAGTCTGAGCCTCCCTCTGTGTATATTGCAAAGGCTGCCCCAACCTGTGACTGCTGAGCTATTGGGATAAGGAAACAAAGACCCTGATGGCCCTGAGTATAAATGCTGTTCCCTTCTGTGACCTTTGCTTCAGACCCTGGCATGTGTTAGCCATGTTACCCAATGAACTGTGCAGGCTTAAGAAAGATTTTGGCTATTACTTATCAGGAGCAAAACTATAAATAAGTTCTTCTGGCCATCTGAAAACATCTGCCAGTAACTTTTAAAAGTGTAGCTCCCATGTATTCACAAATGCCATATATTTGTGTGTGCATGGGAAAAGCTATTTAAACAGTAGCTTTGACTATTACTTGCGAATACATTTTTGTATCTCCCCCTGGCAAATCTGTTTCCCTGCTACCTTAAGCTACATTTCATGGGCCTCATAAAATAATTCACTACCCTAACTGGTACCCCATTATAGCTTCTCCCTGTGGTGTGGGAGGACTCAGGGAGAACTGCATTCGCAATGATGGTACTAGGTCCTACTGGAAAGCTGAATCTCTCCCTTTTCCGGGACGTAGAGGTCACGGCGGAGTATTACCAGAGTTCATACTTTCAGCTTGTCACCGGTGTATTGCTACTGCTCTCCTGAGCTTGCAGATAGAGTGGCAGCAATGTGTAATTCATTATCAGAGGGGAAACAGAAGAAGGGTAAGGAGAATAATAGTACATATATAAAAGAAATTAAATGTACAAGTTGTTATGACTATTCTATTGCTTTCTGGTACATTTCTTTAATTTTGAAGTCGTTTTCGTAGTCTAGCTTTTCACAGAGATTTGGTTAGAAGGGATCAGGCATTTTCTGAGTGTGACTGACAGGGCAGAGTAAGAGGGTGAGGAAAACATGGAAAAAAGAGAACTGTTTCCAAAGAAATTACTGTGTTAATATCATTCTTTTATTTTTGGCGAGGAAACAAGCAAACACACAATCAATATCTCCAAAACCAGTTGAAATCTTTTGGGTTTTAGTGTTCTGGCATCAAGCTGAAGACCTTAGAACCTGATCTGAAACCAAACTGCCAGCCTTTATCAGTTGATTTTGGGGGATTTGTTATTTATTTACAACGACAGCTTGAAGATAAAGTACTTCAGAAATTAAACTTACAATAGAACATGGTGTTTAGCATGGTTTTATGGCATTCAGCACATGCAACTGTTTCCATAGCAAATATTGTATCTGTACTCACAAAGAGCAACACCACTGAACATACTTTCCTTCTTCCTGTCTTTCCTTCTCCATCTTTCCTCTTCTTCATTTTGTTCCTCCTTCCTTTCTTTTGAAAGTACTAGATGGAGAACCCGAAAAAATGTATCCTGAATTTATCACATCAATCAATTTCTACATGAAATCCAAATAAACATGAAATAATGAAAACGTGCAATTAATTTTATAAAATTAAACCTGAAACCTTATAGTCAAGCTAGTTTCTTTTGATTCACCTCTGATTGCAGTGCCACTTTATCCTTGGGAACAGTGCAATCCATCCCTAGCATAACTTTATAACCCTTTATGAAATCTTTCTTAACCTCATTTCCTTCTTGCACTAAGCAGAAAAAAATCAAATGCCAGCACCAATCTTGGCACCACACACCTGAAGAGAAACTACACACTGAATCAGGAAGGATATTGCCAGCTGAGATTTCCACCAGCTGGAAAGCAGTGGAGCTGCCACTGCACAGTCAACACTGGAGGATTAAACACATTTATTGATCATTAGAGTAATTCTACTGCTATATTTCACATGAATTATGAGCAAAGCATTACATGAGAATCTGCTTCTTGGGCCAACAGTGCCCAAGGATACGTTGTGTATATATATGAACATATTATGTAAATACAGAATAAATATTATAAAAGATATCATAATTGTTACGTAATATATTATATATATCAATATAGCATATAAATATAATACAAATAAGATATGCATTTGTATTTATGGTATTTATTAATATTACGCTTCTATATGCACTTCTACATGCACTTCTAAGGAAAAAAAGATATGTCTTCTGAAAGATATGGACTTGGTGATAAATCACTGGATGTTGTCATGAGTTGGATTTGCAGCAACTGTAAGACAGTTCTATTAATCTGATGCATTTTACTCTCTTTAATTTATATATCCTTAGCTATGAAACTAGTTTTTTTTCCTGAATGTTGCTAATCTCTTTTACGACGGACTCCATGGAGAAATTTCTTCAGACAGTCCCTATTTTTTTTGTAGGTGTGTTCAGGCCAGTGACTATTACTTTGTTTATGATTTAGATTTTGTTTGTGAGTAAAAAGACGAGACTGTTTTTTATATTTCCCATTAACTTCCTGCCCTCAACTCTATTTCACAAGAAATTTTGCTTTTAAAACTCCAGGATCTGATAAAAAACTAGGTAAAAGAACTTATTCTTATAGCTACCATGTATTTAATTTCCTCTCTTTTATTCTGACACAAAGAGATAATCTTGTGAGAAGAAAATTGGGTCCACGGTGCAGCTATGTACACTGAAAAAAAATCCTTCTTTCCCTATATAAGCCTATAATGCAGCAACATCTCAAATATCAAATGTTCTTCTGATTATTTTATCTCTCAAGGTCACCCAAGGACAGAGAGACTATGGAACTGCAAAAGGCAAAGAGAAGGGTAGGGTTGATAACTGGAATTATAGGATAAGTAAAGATTAAGTTAAGATTAAATGGGGTAGCCTGAAAAAAAAAAAAAAAAAAAAAAAAGAGTAAAAAGGAGATGTGATGCTGGTCTGCAAAATCAAGAAGATTACAGAGAATTTGAATCAGTAACAATCAGTATTTCTTCAAATGCAAGAACCAGTGCACACCCAATCAAATTTATAGGAGAAAAAAAGAAAAAAACAAAGTAAAAAGAGTAGCATTACTCATCACAAGCACGTTTCACATGCTCAGAATGTCTTAAATCTCAGAAATATACATGAAGTTAAAAGGGAATTAATGGGAAAAAGGTGCATCAAGATTATTAAGCAGTTAAAGGATACAGTGGGGCATGTATCAGTTCATATTTGTCCTCTTAGACTTCTTAGTAAGTATGTCTGATGATGCTCTTGGAGAAAGGAGATAAGGCTAAATTTTTGGCCTGACTTGTTGGAGCCATCCTTTCACATTCTTATACAGAACCATCATGGAATATCTTCATTAACTAGAAAGGTGTTGATCAATGATGATGTAGTTAGAAGGCCTGAAATGCTCTGTAAGCATATTTTATTAAAGCGGGAACTTAAGCAAAAAATCAGACTGAAGTGTGTAAACCTGAAATTAAAATTTATTTGCTTCACAGACACATGTTATTCTGCAGTTTTATAAGTATTTTTTTAAATGTCAGTGATATTTATGGAAATTAAAGGAAACTTAGAGAGAAAAAAACAAATGCATTTTTTGGTGGGGTACTGTCAGCTTGAGCTTGCTTTTCTGTACGACACAAAGTAAAATAACACTAACTACTGGTGAATCACTAGGAGAGCTGGACTTCCTGACAGTAGATCTCTAGTCATGATTTCCCGTTGTCTTGGACTTTCCCGGACGATGTGCTAGTTCTTTCTTTGATACTCATGTGTCCAATCTTCAATGCTTACGATTTTAACAAGCTATTATCATTTTCCTGAAACATGCAAATAAGAGCAGGGGAAAAGTGGGTTTTAACAGTTTATATCTCAGCAAAAGCCGTAGCAATGAGTGACAGTATAAGTAATGACCTTTACTCTCCCTAAACCTCCATTAGTGCTAATGGTTTTATTTTACACACATTCTATCACGCCTGTACCTAAAAACCTTAATATCATACACCATGTTTTATCATTCATCCACTCTAAAGATTGTAGAATAGGACTGGAAACAGGACTGCTTGTGACAGCTCACTCTTTGTTTTCCCTGCTATGGCTTTTTCCTGAGAATTTTTCCTCATCATTGACAAAGTAAAGATAATTGGGCTGATGGACATTAGATCTGATGCTATAGCTACTATATCTTTATTTTTGCTAGGCTGAGCACATGGGAATTCCAGACAGTAACAGTGATGTTACTTGTCACTTCCAGTTAAGAAAGTTGCAGGCTTGAAGTTTCAGCTTGATGCGGTTTTTCCTGCATTCTCAGCAGAAAGGCTGAGATAGAGAGAGAGCTGAGACAGACCCTTGTCGAAGATAAGATCTTTGTGCTTCCCATTAGGCCTACTTGTAAAAACACATATCCACTTCCCTTCTAATTCAAATATAAATAGACTAACTAAAAGTACTGTGATCAAAATTTGATGTTAGACTGTAAAAGCTACCCAATGTGAGGTTAGTCCAGTGCCTGCCAACAATTCTTTAAGACAAATGCCCAAGTCCTGACTTAAAGACTGTTCTGATCAAGGCACAAAACTCATACCTGGATGACTATGAATCTACACAAGCTACTTTTGCTTTGGAGTATCTAATACTACCAGATCTAACACTCTTTGTTCTGAGTCCTAACTGGCAGGTCAGCGTTTTTCACAGCCAAGGATGCCTTCTCCTTAGTTAAGAAATTTTTCTCCATAGCTCAGCATATTGAGAAAATAAAGAATACCTCTGATCATCCAGAAGAGATATGTAGCTCCATTTTAGAGGAAAGGGCAAAGACACTAGAGAAATCCTTCTGACCTTAAGTCAAAACAGTATAAGGGATTGATAGCGTTATATTTCTAAAGAGTTCAAATTATAGATTCAGATTACTTCATGTGAAATGCTAACGTTTAAGGCTGATGTAGAGACAGGATGTCTGCTTAAATAAACTCCAGGCACCTCATAGAACAAAAGCTATTACAAGAATTATACCTATGATGATTACATCATTCTATCTCAGAAGTCTTACCACAGACATCATAGAACACACTTTGAACAAAGCGTTTTATAAACATTCCAGCCATAAAAGAATGCTTGCAGTGTTTCAAGTATCAGCTCATTTTTATGTAGATCTGCAAAAGAAAAATATGGCAATTAGGCTGTCATTTATTATCATCCCAGCCCTCATGCTGCATTACACCCATCTAGAGGAAGATCCTGACCTCAAGTAAGTACATATAAATTTTGTCATTGACTGAAATTTGTACAGGGAACTATTTAGTCTGTGTTCTGAAAAAAAATACAGCTGCAGAAAACAAGGAAGATATGCTTCAGAAGGAAGGTAGTACTGGACAACACCAGTAGCAGTTTGAAACTGATGAATAGGTCAGCTGCCCTCATTCAGGCTAAACAGAGGGGCCAATGGGTTGCTTTGTAACGTCATATTTTGAAAGAGTAAACTGCCATCTTCAAAAAGAAATCAACAGTTCAAGGCTGAAGTCAGAGAGAAAGAGAATTTTTCCTAGCTGGGATTACCAGCACAAGAATATTCATCATGGTTCTTTGCTATGAAAGAAAGAAAGGAGAAAGGAAAGTGTACAGAAAGAAAGAGGAACTGAAAGTGGTTCTAGGAAAGAGTTCTTCAGATTAACTAGAAGGCTGAGTTCAGCTCTATACCAATGCCTCTTATAATTCTCTCACCTTTTTCCAGGAAAGGCAGTGAAGGTCCTTGCTACTAATTACATAAACTTATATGCTTGTATTTAGATTTTTGGTGCCACCTCCAAACATTTTTAGTGTTTCCCTTATCATGTTTCTGTTAGTGTGTTCTTGCTACTTTCACTTTTATGTAACACTTGTCAAGTAATGAGAAGCCAAGCATATTAGTAAATAGTTTACACTCAAGATATGACCTTTGCCATTGTTACCAATTATTAGGCCATGCATTCTTTAAAGAACTGGTTGATTCTTTAGTAGCTCATTCACCTCTTTTACTAATTATTTGCTTTATTACTACACGCTTGTATCCATCTTGTTGTTTCCCTTTTCTTACCTTGAGTTGGTCCTCTTATTGCATGTATATATATTTATATATATTTATATATGCATTTCTGACTGTCCTATCTCAGATCAGTCATTTCCTGAGACACTTTCTATGTCCTGATTCTGCCTATGACTTCATTCAACTGTCTCTCTAGTGTCTTCGTGATCTTGATTCTCTAATACCTTCATACAACTTGTGCTCGGCATGATTTAGACTTTCTACACGTGCATAGTTATAATTGTGTTCAGTTCAGATCCACAAGATTCCAGTTCCCTTTGATACTGTGGTAGGTTGACCTTGGCTGGACACCAGGTGCCCACCAAGCTGCTCTATCAGTCTCCCTCAGCTGAACAGGGGAGGGAAAATATAATGAAAAGCTCGTGGGTTGAGATAAGGACAGGGACACCACTCAGCAACTACCATCATGGTCAAAACAAACTCAGCTTGTGGAAAATAGTTTAATCATCAGGCAAATCAGAGTAAGGGAATGAAAAATAAACCCCAACTATTACAAACACCTTCCCCCCACACTCCTTCCTTCTTCCTGGGCTCAACTTCACTCACGATTTCTCTAGGTCCTCCCCTACAAGTGGTACAGGGGGATGGGGAACGGGGGTTGCGGTCAGTTTGTCTCTGCTGCTCCTTCCTTCTCAGAGGGAGGACTCCTCACACTTTTCCCCTGCTCCAGCATGGTGTCCGTCTCACGGGAGACAGTCCTCCATGAACTTCTCCAACATGAGTCCTTCCCAGAGGCTGCAGTTCTTTCATGAACTGCTCCAGCACATGTCCCTTCCATGGGGTGCAGTCCTTCAGGAACAGACTGCTCCAGCATGGACTCTCCACAGGGTCACAGCCTCCTTTGGGCATCCATCTGCTCCAGTGTTGGGTCCTCCATGTACTGCAGATGGATATCTGCTCCACCGTGGCCCTCCATGGGCTGCAGGGGGACAGCCTGCCTCACCATGGTCTTTACCATGGGCTGCAGGGGAATCTCTGCTCCTCCCCCTTCTTCTTCACTGATCTTGGTGTTTGCAGAGTTGTTTCTCTCACATATTCTCACTCTACTCTTTGGCTGTTGTTATGCAGGTTTTTTACCCCTTCTTAAAGATGTTATCACAGAGAAGCTATCACTGTCACTGATGGGCTTAGCCTTGGTCAGAGGTGGGTCCGTCTCAGAGCCAGCTGGCATTTGCTTTATCAGATATAGGGGAAGCTTCTAACAGCTTCTCACAGAAGCTACCTCTGTAGCCCCACTGCTACCAAACCCTTGAAAAACCCAATACAGATAGCTACTTGTCACTCGCTAATTTGTTTGTATGCTTGCACTGTGGCACAGTAAACTCTCCATCATTCGCAGGAAGTATTATTATGCTGGATGCTTCAGTATGACAGAATACATGATAGATCAAAAAAAAGTGAACACTCAACCTTCATGAAACAGGCGTTATGTCCCGGATCACAAGTAATGGAGAGCTAAACTATGGTCTCTTTTCAGTGTTCTCTTCAATGGTTTTATCTTTAGCAGATCCTCCATAATAATCTTCATAAGAATTCACTCTGAATTAATAGGTCTCTGCATTTTAATAGTCTTAAGACTACCAGGAGGCTTCTATTTCCAATTTCTTTTTTTTTTTTTTTGTCTTTATGTCTTGTTCTCATAGCATGTAGAATGTAGTTCTCCTTGTATTGTGCTGGAATAGTGTGCAGGTCCAGAGTGACCGCATTCCCTCTTTCAAGCAATTCCATTCTCTAAATCGTGTTTGTGTGTATCTAACCTATATTTTGTTCTTCAAACAAACAAAATAAATATATAAATATAATGTTAGGCACCCTAAATTAAACTTTTCAACTACGGTATAAACATTGGATTCTACCAGTAGTTCTGCCCCAGAACTATTCTGCTGGAGGATGGATACAAGATTCTGGTACACATACAGTGCTTTGCATTGGTTATTCTTTCAGCTCTTGCATGTTTGTTAATTTCACTTGACTGAATGATTAATGACACTAAGTCTGTTCTGAAATGAAGATTAAACTGTTTATGATTTATTTCCTTTACACCCACTCAACCTTAAGTTTCTCTCTGCTTTGACATATTATCAACAGCTCAGACTGTACATATAAAAAACGTAATTAGAGCTGGGAAAGCTAACTCTTCTCCACTTTCTTACTGTGAGGGCTTCATAGGCATGATCATAAAGGACAGAAGGAGACTTTAGGAAGCAGAATTATCAGCATATGAGGGGCAATCCTCAACAGAAACCTTGATATAGCTCAGTAAATACATACTGGCTATTCTTCAATGGATCAAGATCAAAGACTGATTTCTTCTTTAAAAAGTGTCAAAATGCATACTTGCCTAGGTAACTGGAAGAGCAATACCTCAGTCTTGTGACTGAGCTGGAAAACACTGGGCTCCTATGTGAAGGTTACATCTATATTCTGATCTGCAAGGCCTTGGTATTCCAACTGTGTCTTGCAAACACACTGATCCTTATCCATTATAATGATGGATATGCCTCCATCAGAATGAACATATCAGCTGATAAATTACAGACATCTTAAGACATGACAAACATGCAGTTCCCAAAAAATAGTTAAAATGTAAGCTTCATTTCTTGTCGATATGTGGTAGAAAGTGTTCAGATACTGAATCAGTCCTCAAAGTATGCTTTTATGAGGTTCAGCTCTACACTTCAAATTGTGTAAAATTTTATAGGATAATAAGCTATGTCTTTTGTGTAAAACAAAAAGCTTGACAGGATATACCTCATACACCTAGCAAAATTAATTGTCTGCTAGATGCTTCGGAAGACAAGAAGAGAAAAAAAGTTTAAAGTAACTGCAGTGTAGCATCAGGTAGAAAAGAAGAGGAGGAGAAGGAGAAGGAAAGTAAGAGAGAGAAGTTGAGTAGGATGAGAGGCCATGGGGGATATAATACCAAGAATAAGGTTATTTTGGGAAAGAGAAGAAGCTTACAGGGATACTACCTTTTGATTTATTGCCATACATGATAGAAGAACATGTAGGGTTGACTAAGGTTATGCAGCATTTGAAACCACAATACATCACACTGTACCATTGTAAGCATATTTTTCAAACATTAGCAAGCCACAAATCTAAAACAGATTGAGTGTGTGAAACTGAAACTGCTTTACAGTTTGCAATACAAGAGAAAGTGCATAATTTCAATTGACATTTGGACTAGCTGTCAACCAGAAAACTCCTTATGTCAGTTGCAGAATATTGGATCATCCTTTATTGTCTGCAGCCAGGATGATAAAGTGTTATAGGCAACAGCACTTAGAATATGCTACTGTATTTCCTGAGCAATTTGATGTCAGACAATATCCTGAAGGAGGTGACTAGAAGTTATGAGTTTGTATCATGAAAATTTGTTCAGAACTATATATGTGATACAGCCTTATCAGTTTCTTTAACTTGCTTAAGATTGCTTGAAGAAAAGAAGCATCTCTTGCTTTTTTTTATCAGAACATTATACCACTATCTATTTAGTCACCACAAGTTAAAAATTACACCAAGACAGATAAAAAAGAAATAAACTCCTAATGCCAGTATTACTATAAGCACTGCAATCTAGTCTCTTAACATATCACAGAACTTTCATTATATAAAGCTGAAAATTGCAGTGAGATTTGTAGGATAAGCAGTGACACAATCATAGAACTTTTCACAGAAATCTCAGCATAAGGTCACAGTTTATGGAACTTTAACTTACTGCTAACCTCTGTTGACCTGAATTCTGGAGGACTAAGAAATAGCTTTTTATCTAAAAGTTGTATCAGAGATTGTTTTGAAGAGATCACTCTAAAATTCTACATTTAGAAGGCTACGTGACGTGGAAATTTTGAAATACATGGTTTTTGTCTACCAAATGCATTCTCTCATGTCCATGTTTGAAGAGATGTTTTCACAAACATTTGGAACAAAAAATTAAGCTGTTTTCTATGTATTTAGTTTCAATTTTTTTTTCAAAAGTCTTTGTCACACCCAGTACCTCAAGTGGCTTTGTATATTTTCTTCAGTATTTTCTGCTCTTTGTGCCTACCCATGCCTATTCATTAGTTTATTTTATTTACTTTGGTATATTGCTCTTAGATCATAAACTCTGTAAAGTAAACTTGCTTCCATTTTTACTATAACCACATTGTAACATAGATCTAGCTACTAGTGTATGTGAGCATTAATAAAGGTTCTGTATCCGATTACTAGTCTCCATTCTACTCCCAATACCATTCCCTTTCTTAAAGATAGGCAGCTGAGAAATTGTACATGCCATATAATTTATTAGTATAGTCTCACAATTTATTTGAATGAGTGAAGAGTACTTGAAACTAGATATAAAAAGTAAAGAAGCCATTAGTCAACATACATACTCCTATGTGATTAATAGTTCTTATTTAGCTACTTATAGATTCTCTGAATATAATATCTGGGCTGTCCTAAATTATTGCTGGTAGCGGTGCATGTCAGGCAGAATAAATGCTTTGTCCGTGTGCCTGATGATTTGTCTTGAACATCTCTACACCAATAATTTTCTACAGGGTTGAAAGGCTTTCATTACTTTCAGTAAAATCAATGACCAAACAAAAACTTTCTATAATTGTCCTTTATTCATTCTCAAGCAGTATGAACATTTGAATTATGAAGGGGTTTAGGGTTTATTTAAGATTATCTGTCTGATGAATAAACTCAAAGTGTTGTTTCCCAGTGCATGGATGATTAAATCGAGCATATAAACTTTTGAGAAAATTTGTATTTAGGATAAACCACATAAAGTTTATTCAAGTTGACTGTTACTACAACATAGCTGAAGACTAACATGAAGCCTAAAGAAGTTCTCAGAAAATTTGGAAGAGGTGATATGTTTGTGAACTGTGTCTGAAAGATTGGCATGGGAAGAAGCTACGTCTATCTCCGTGTCATTCCTTTCCCTTCAACTCAGTTCAATGCTTAAGCAAAATCTGATCATTTGAGACTGATTTCCAGGAGTTGATCTTCAGTAATAAATACAAAATATTAGTGACAATTTTTTCACATTTCTTGGATTAGTAGGTTGAATATTACAAGTTAAAATAAATCTCTAGTTGACTTTGAACATAATCAAATCTTAAAAGTTTCAGTCTCTTTTCCCTGCAAGGTAGATTGAAGCAATTTCTCACACGTAATGCTAGTCACTACAGTCTGATATTTGCACTGCCCACACTTGGCCTGGCTAATAAAAGTTGTTAAGACAGATACATGAACAGTGGCTGTGAAAGGGACATCCTAAACTGCCTGAGAGAGCAAAATTAAACTGCATCCTAAACTGCCTTTGTCCAAACTGATCAATTTACAGATGAAGATAACTATCAGACCGCTTAAAGAGTAGCCTGGGAATTACAATGAGACTTTAGAAATTAAGAGGAATTCAGCTGGAAAAGAAGTATAAAAGAAGCATAAGAATTTGCAAAATTTTAATTGGTAAAATTTGTGAGGGAAAGACATAGAAGTGCAAACAGCAGTAATTAAAGTCTGTTTATGCACTGCTAGAAATCTCCCAACGGCATCAGGACCTCTGCCTTGGCCAGCCGGAGACATTGGATGCTGTGACAAGCTTGGAACCTGGCATTTGTGGGTGAATGTGGCCTCACTGGGGGCCAGCACAGTTGCACATAAAGCTGGATCACCCAAGTGTCTCACAGCAGGTGTGTGCAAGTGGGAGAATCTACATGTCGAGGAAAGGGGACATGTGTTGTTATGGAACACGCTGCCTGTGAGAGTGTGTGCACATAATTCTGTGTGAATATATGTATGGGTGTGAGGTTACAGTATTTTGGGATTGATTATAGATGGGTGTTTCTTAGCATTTTATAAGTTTCTAATATGGAGGTTTATATGTTATATTACTGATATTGAGCCTGAATGAATTACCGATTGCTTACTAATTATCTGTCATTAATAAATCAATAAAACATTTTGAACCTGCTTTGGTTTAAAACACATGAACTGAGAAGTTTTTAATTATGACAATTTTAATTACACTGGTTGCATCAATACTTCAATAATTTCACAGACTCATATAGTCTTCACCAAATTGCATACGTATTTTTATATATATAACATAGGTCACCAGTTATACAGATGATCCTTCATGGAAGGATCAAAAGTTGTGCAACAGTCACCTCCTTGATTTAAAATTTATTTACAAAAGGAATATACATCTTAAAAAAAAGAAAAAAAAAAAAAAAGGCATGGTCATACTTCCTTGTACCCTAGTTTACGCACAATATATCACCCTAACAACTGTTAGAAGTACATTCTCGTCATTAAAATTGCAATCCAGGAGACAGAAGTCTTTTTTTTTTTTTTTAGAGACTGCATAATATCGTAAGGGAAAGGTACTGCACTTTCAGACATTCCTACATTACAGATAAACAGCAATAAAAATATGAATCCTAGAAATATATACAAAGTGTGATAAGGATTAATTCAAAATCTGGTAACTTGCAAGTCAAAAGGTTAATTAAAGTTTTAATCTAGTCAGGCTAGGCAGTAATGATTTTCATGCACCAAGTGAAAATTTCGTATAGATAACAGAAATAAATTCTCTATTTGCTGTAAATGCTGATAAAGTTCACTGAGATCTTAAAATATTTCTGAAGGTAGTTCAAAACATGAAGACAAAGCACTTAACAGTTTCTCACAGATCACCAAGAATTGGAGTAATTGTCCACTTGTTCTTTAGCACACCTCAGAATGTCTGAATTATATATGTGACAGTAGGGGTAAACTGTAGATGTATGTGATTTGCTTCTAATCTCATTCTTGTCACAAGAAATATTCATTCATTTTATCTTTAATATTTTCCTTAGTAGTATTGGTTAGAGTTCTCTCTTGATTTCTTGCTACAAAGCTGTGCTACTGGTCTGCACAAACTATCCTCATTAGCATCAAGATCTCTTTTGGATCAAATCAATCCTTTTTCTCTCTCCTCAGTTCATTTATTTCATTATTTCCCTTTCTGAAAGCTGTTAATTCCTGGGATTTAGGGAGTCTCTTATTTCCTTTGCTTCCTCTGACAGTTCATTAATCTCATAGAGGAAGCATAAGAACTGGACAAGAACAGAATCTCTAAATCTGAGCTTTTTCCTCTTACTTTGGTGTTCTTAAGCATCCATTAGAAAGATATCCGCATTTATTCTTTTCCTTATTTACCTAAAACAAAATAAACATTGACCAACAAAACTATTTTGAATTTATTTCCGAAGAACAACACTTATCATTTCTTCATGCCTAAAGATGATCCAGCTGAAATACAGCTGCACATTTCTTTTCTCAGATTAAATTAAGTGATTTCCCTATTTGTTTCACAATGTAGTAACGCAAAGAGTTCAGCAAAACAGGAGCCATGGATAGCTGAGAGCATCTTGAAACTAATTTCCATGCCCCCCCGCAAAAAGTGCTAGTCTCACACCGTAGTAAAAAATTCAACAAAAATAGTTGATCTTTACAGTGTCATATGGAGAAGTAACAAAGATGTGAAAAAAGTATGAGGAGAAAGAATGGAATCAAAGACAAATCACAACCTATAGAAAAGTGATCTTACCAAAGCTGGTGGAGAAAATGCTCCCAAGTTTATCTCTGGCTTATACAAAAGTTATTCAAACCAAGAATGTACTCCTATCAGATAAGTGCCTCAGCAAAGTACTTTCTTCACAGTATCTAGAGGTTGGTGTGCATGAAGATTTTTCTGGTTTTCTTTTCCAATCAGAGGAGTTAATCTAACAAAAGCTTTGCTCAGTTTTAAGCATTCCCTTTTCAGTGGTTCATTCCTGGAGTACTGTGTTCAGCTCTGGGGCCCTCAGAATAAGAGCAGGTCCAGAGGAGGGCCATGAAGATGATCAGGGGGCTGAAGCACCTCCCCTATGAGGACAGGCTGAGAGAGCTGGGGTTGTTCAGCCTGCAGAAGAGAAGACTCCAGGGAGACCTTCTTCCAGTACTTAAAGCGGGCCTACAGAAAAGTTGGGAGGGACCCTTTACCAGGGAGTGTAGTGATAGGATGGCAGGTAATGGTTCCAAGCTGAAAGAAGGTAGATTTAGATTCGATATTAGGAAGAAATTCTTTCCTGTGAAGGTGGTGGGACACTGGAAGAGGTTGCCCGGAGAAGCTGTGGTTGCGCCCTCCCTCGCAGTGTTCAAGGCCAGGTTGGATGGTGCTTTGAGCAACCTGGTCTAGTGGAAGGTGTCCCTGGCTATGGCGGGGCGGGTTGGAACTAGATCTTTAAGGCCCCTTCTAGTGCAAACCATTCTGTGACTCTATGATTCCATGATTCAAATGCTTTCATCTTCCTCACCTCTCATATATTTCAAAAATTTTATTGAACTAAATCTACTGAAATAAAGAGATTCTGTGGTGTAAAAAAATTATCTTTCTTTTTGATGTTTAGTGCAATGTAGTAATACAAAATCTATTGTGGATCTTTCTGGAAAAACGTGGAACTATAAACACATACTAAACTTCCTTAATTGCATAAGGGTTTTCTTCATAGGTTGATTGTTTCTTTACTTGCCTGTGTTGTATCTGCCTCAATTGTTGTATATGACTAAATTGTTGAATGTATATCAAATACACAGTAGATGGGGATAAATGAGAAAAATCATGTTAGTCTTTCTCCAATTATCAAAGGAATAAGAAAGTTTCAGATGTACAATATATCTTTATATTTCTATACTTTTTTCAGATAAAATGACAGGGCTTAATACTGGGCATCAGACATTTTACTGTCTGTAAAATATAACTATAGCTTTGAAAAAACATGGTTTTGCAAATGTCTTGTCATATGACACAACATACTGTAAATTTAACATTACCTTCCCTGATATAGCATGTCCACTGTATAAAGATGTGTGAGAAACTGATGTGATTATCACAGCTGATACTGGATAGCAGTAGCTTGTGTTTTGCCAGGAGTAAACTCCTAACAACATTTTTATAAAGCTACCTATGAGGACATGTTAGGAGCTTAAACCAGACTTCAGACTGACAGCAGCCAAAATGGTCATGGAAGAGGGAACGAGCAGCCAACCATACTAAGGATTTGATGTGAATTAATGTTAATTGCAATTTAGAGATTCTCTGTCTTGGAGACAGGACAAACAAAAAAATAAAATTCATTCTGCTTGGTAATGATGTTTCCTTCTGTATTTTCTGGAGCTATACAGTTGCAAGCTATATGTAAAACCTATGAGGAACTTGACCTTTACTGAAAGTTTCAGTATTTTTCCATTAAGAAAAGAAGGAATAGATGAATCTTTTATTTTCACTAATCACATGTTTTGAAGATTTCTTTTTTCGATAGTATAAATTTAAAATAAAAAGAAACATTGTACCTTACAGACAGCTTTTGTTTCTTTCTTACAAAAAACAGAACATTGTTTTTATGTTAATCACCAGCTTTTTAATGGTGAATAAAGAAAGAGAGAAAGGGAAAAGAAAAGGAAGAAAAGCAACAAAGAATTCTGACAGAGGCTGACTGAATATGTTATATTCATATATGAATATTATATTCATATGACATGAATATTCAATATTCCAATGAGTATATTCAATGTTATGGTAGGAAATTAATCAAACTAGGGGTAGAGTTTTCTTAGGAAGTGAAAATACTGCTTGCTTAGAAGTGAGAAACTAGCTTACTGGAGAGGACCGCTTCTAGCATTGGAAGATGCAGATTAAATAAAACAAAACTTATTGACCAATATAATAATTGAGTTTCTAGAAAAATTCAGGCTGTCTAACTGACTGACCAAAGACAAAGTAACTGGAATTATTCACAAGAAAAAGCAGCTGTTTAAACATATGTATATTTCTGCCTACACGCAAGATGAACAGTCTACTGACTTCTTACTCATGTTAAAAATATTCCTACTCACATAGTGGAAAGGCCACAAAGCACAGTTTAGATAAATTCTCATGATTTCTTAAATGTAACTGTTATTTTCATATAAATTGTATAAATCTCTTATTCATATATAGTCATATGTTTTATTTATCTCCTACTAACACTTTTCGTATAAATCCCTTATATGCAACGTTTGTTCTCTTCAGGGCAAAGGGTATTTTTTTATTTTGTAGGGGAACTTCTGTTCCACTGTGGTACTCTTTCTCAGCACACTTGTTTTGTGCATGTTGAATGACATGCTAGATGATTCCTCTAGGTTAGTATTCTTAGTACACCAGCATCTAATTCTATGTTTCTTAACAATTACAGGGCAGAAAAAATTTTGTGAGAAAAATGAACCCTAGTTGGAATGTGTGGGAGGGCTGATACACAGTAAAAAGACCATAAGATCACAGCTGGTAGGGAGAGGGAAGTACTGTATTAGCATTAAGTGATTAAATTGCAGAAGATTTAAATGACTAATACGACATTAGCAAAGAAAACATTGTTCTGTCATTTATATCGTATCAAAATGTGCTTGATGCCTTATAGATGCTTCTTATAAAGGAAGCTCACTGACCTATGCCAAATATTATGCTCTTATATATTGTTAGGATAAGAAATCTGCGTGTGTTTCTCACTAACTGTTTTTGGATGAGGAACTGTGGAAAGGAAGAAAATCGTATCTTTCCCAAAAGTTGACTGATTAAACTTTTGAATCTACCACTTCTGGTAGGGATGTGAAAAGAGAAGTTATAATATTAAGAAATTTAGTGGAATCGCTTGATATTTAGGAAAGGTTATGGGATAAAATTTTCATAATATTAATTCATTGGGAACCTGTGTGTCATCCAGTGAGATAATGAGGATGATGAAAGGGTAAAGCCAAAGGGATTATTAATTTTCTTTTTATATAATGACCTACATTGTCTTTTATATTCATTTTGTATCCCTGTTCTGAAAAGGAGAAAAATTGAATTTTTTAAAAGAAAGCTGAATCGATTTTTTAATAGAAAAAATACCATATATAGCTTTATTTTTATTTCTTGTGATGAATTTCATACTACCTTCTGGTACCATGTTTGCAATCAATATGAAAATGTTCCATGAATGAAATGGTGACGCTTTTGAGGGAGAAGATACTACTAAATATTTCCTCAGGTTACTTCTATTCCTCTTTGAATTTCTATCATTTCAGTTTAAGTTTGACTTAGCTTCTCTTCACTTCACTCGTTGTGGTGGATTGACCTCAGCTAGCTGTTAGGCAGGTACCCAGCTACTCTCTGACTCACCTTCTCAACATAACAGGAGGAAAAAATGAGATAAAAAGCTCATGGGTCAAGATAAAGACAGGGAGATCGCTTACCAGTTACTGCTCTGGGTAAAACTGACTCAGCTTGGGGAAAATTAATTTAATTTATTGCACACTGAAAATTGAGTAGTATGGTAAGAAACAAGGATGAAAACTAAAACCCTTTCCCCTCACTCCCCTCTTTTCCCAGGCTCAACTTCACTCCTTCATTCCCAACTCCCACCCTGAACAGCACAGGGGAAATGAGGTATAAGGGTTGTGGTTAGAGGAGTTTGGAAAGCTGTAGCACCCTGCCTGTCTCACGATTTCATTTGCGAGGAGAATGGTGAGAAGTTATGGTGTCGTTGTGTGCTCCATTTCATGACATTAGTGAAGTAGGCTTTTTGAGTTGAAAAGCAAGTTCAGGAAATATATTAGAGTTCTCGTACATTCACGTATCTATGAGTAGCCCTCAGCGAATATTTTGCAGGCTGTCCCCAGGCTTACACAGATAAGCTTTGGCATCTTGTGTTGAGTGTAAAAACATTCACACAGGAGCAAATGTCAAAGATTCCACAATTTTTTTAACCTTTTTTCTATTTTCCAATGTGTAACTACTAAATATTCTTTTCTTGTTAGTATTGTCTTGATATTGAATAACGGATAATGACTGATATCTTTTTATGTATGTTACTGTTCTTTTAAACCTCCATTGCATCAAACACACTTGTGCATGCATATGTCATGCTGTGATCGTCCCCAGTGAAACAGCATTAGAGGCACTGCTGGATGTACTAGAGCAATAGCATTCTCTTTATCTGCTGAGGAAACAAATTTGTACAATACATAAAATTTGTAGGATTCATAAATACTGTGGTTCACACTAAATGATGACAAACAAAGGCTTGTCAGAACCCTCTATAATCAGAGAAGGTGAAATACAAATTGTTGTGTTTCAGCCCACTCTAATAAAATTCTGCCAAAAGGTAAATAATGTTTTGTGAGCAGCTGCAGAAATACTCAATATATGTCATACTGATTAAGAGGATAACTGTCTGAGTGACCTGGATCATCTCAATACCATTCCACACCTAGTCTTGAGATACATTTGAGAAAGCATAGGATCAGTGATTATTAACAAGAGAAAGATTTTATTTTAATTTCCTGCTTAGTACAGGCTGCATAATTTTGACAAGTGATTCTAATATCAGTTACATGACTCTGGTAGAAAAATAGGTACTGCATTACGAAGACATCAAATCTGGATTCAGTAAATGAATATTATGAAAATCGAGTATATCCCTAGCAAAATTGTTTCATTAGTTAACAACACTGATGTGGAAAACACAAACCTCATTGTCTCACTTCTCATGAGGCATGTCTTCTTTTATTTCTTTTTTTTTTTTTTTCCACCCTAACATCACCTTCCAGCTAGTTTTCAAAACTTTTTTTTTTTTCATCAGAATATTAAAGAAGAGTAATTTCTCCTTGTTGCCTGCGGTGTACTGACTGTAGCTGGCAGCTAAGCCACCATCCAGTCCCTTGCTCACTCTCCTCCAGTTGAGATAAAGTTGAGCTAAAGACAGGTTGATAACTGAAGGGAAAGAGAAATTAAAAGAAAAAGAGAAAATCCCAAATGGTGGAAAGGCAATCACTCACCATCTTTTACCAGCAAGCCAGTGTCCAGTCAGTCCCTGCGCAACAGATACTTTGGAAAAACTCCCCCCCCCCCCTAACCCTAAACTTGACACAGTTTTATTGTTCAGCATGGTGTTATATAGCATGTAATCTCTCTTTGATCAGTTTGGGTCAGCTGTCCTCGCTGGATCCCCTCCCAATGTTTTGCACACTCACGGCCTACTGACTATAGGGGCAGAGTGAGAAACAAGTCACAAATCTAAACCACAGAGCATATGGGCTGTTATTAAGAAAATTAGCTCCATCCCAGATAGATAAAATACACACCTCTCAGAATTTCTCTTTGCTAAACTACTTGAACTGACCATGGAGGAGGATATGATAGATGGTAGGTTGTGGCTGCTGAAGAAGACAAGAGGTATTGTAGTCCATTCTCCTGTTCATTCAGTTGCAGTTTTACTCAGTAGCCCCACTGGATCAACCCTATAAACCACCCTTTGACACTCTCTATAATCTCTCTAGGGAGCATAATACTGGTCAGTCGGTGACTTGTCCCTTCAAGTTTTCTTGCAGCATGTTCCACTAATTATTTTACTAAGTATGAAGATGCCCCTGTACAACTCATTGATTTGGTTTGTTGCTAGAGAAAGAAAAAAACACACATCCATACTTCCGCTTTCTCTATGCTGCTCTGACATAACACTGAAGTTGCTCAGTAACTTGCTTAAATATAATCTATTAGTATTACAATAAATAATTTAAGATGACACTTGTACGTGTTCTACCTGGGAGACAGTTTTTTTTAATTAGCATATTGGTTTATGTGCATGTGTAAATTTATATATACATAAATATATAACATAATTACAGGACCCTGTTCACAGCTATTTTTAGGCTTCCCACATCATGTAATTGACAAATGTTGTCAAATTAATAGTGGAAAAATCAAAACAAGAAAATGAAAGACATTGTAAGATCAATTTACTAATCAGATCATAGACAATTAAGATGTTTTATCAGTACTTGTGAACAGAAAAACAGCTTTTTCAAAACTTTTCCATTAACTTTAGATGTTTTCAGTGCATTACTTGGTCTTTAATATTTATTCTGACTGTTCTTAAATTTATTGTAGTGGTTTTCTGCCTAAGCTGTTCCTGAGTTGATAAATGGTCCTCTGATGAGCAATTTGGCATTGTGACAAATAAAGACTTGACTTAGCTAATGTTATCTTTCATAAAATTATTTACCATATCATGGCTTTAATAAGATTAAGAAATTCAATATAGCTGATTTACATTTCCATGTCCAGGTTTCATTTTTTTTGAGAATGTTGTTTGAGAAAGAAGGAACAGATAAAAGAGAGAAAATGGAGAGTTCTCAGTCTGACATTTACCATAGAAACTGAGAATCTTTACAAAAATTAATATTAATAATCATACCTGTATGCCATTGTAGAAAATGCTTTATGCAAGTAAATTAACACTAGTTATGTCTTTAATTGTGTGAAAAAAGTCAATCTCTCTACTAAAATGTACCTGAGTCTTACGAATATTAAATAGATTAAAAAATACTAAGAAAGAAGAAAACTGAACAATTGATAATTTATTGTTTTGGGGTTTTTTTTAAAGGAAGTAAAACGAAAAAATGTGAACTTAACTTACTTCACATTGATGAGGAAGGCTGCTGGCAAATTGAAATGGTTAATATCAACAAAAAAATTCAGAAACTTTTTAGTAGTTTTGAATTTTTTTGGTTATTAATTTGGAAAAGTTTTCATCTAGATAGACATTCCTGAATTAGTGTTTTCATGGATAGCTTAAAATAGTGCTTTTCCTGAGTGCAAACAAGAGTTTAGAAGCAGTTCTGTGCAGAAGGTAGACTATATTTTCTGTGTGGTCATTAAAAAAGGAAAGGCATTCCTGAGATTGACTAGCATCTTAATATGCCAGAACCTTTGGAAGATCACAAAGGATTTGTGACTGAGAGATCACACTGAGATGCAGAAATGGGATCAGCTGTAACCTCTGCCACAGGCTTCTGATATGATCTTGAATAAGTCATTTAAGGTACGTGTTCACCCAGTCATAACTGAGCAAACTTGAAAATCGGAATTAACATAACTGTCAGGGACACATTGCTAATTAGCTGTAACACAGTGTTGCACTCAATAGCTGTATTAGCTAACACGTCTGCACAGCAGTACTTGGCATTATGTGAATGCATCCAGCAATGAATTTACCATGACTAAGGCCGTTCTCCATATGTGTGTTCCTGCACCACTTTTACAGTAGCAGTCACATCACTATGTATCTTCTTTCTATTTGTCCTCTGCTTTTCCCATAAGGTTAAGTAGCATCCTTCCTCATCAGCTGATTTGTAGCTACCTTTTAATTAACCTGTCATTGACAGAGCACTGTACTGCAAGATGTAGACAGAATTATTCGCTCTGTTCCTTAACTATAACAGTGAGAACACACAGATTTTCTTATTCTTTTCTCTTTCTGTCTTTTATATCCTCATTGTAAATTGTTTGAACCCTAATTTCTACAAATTGGTTCTTTTAATATGGACATCGCTGGACCTAATCTGCAGTGTAGCTGGTATGCTGTGAGTGTGACAATGCAGTCAGACTAGAAAAGACATGAAGACAGAAGTGGATATAAACTGTCCACTTTGGAAAAAAGATGGCAAGAGTTTTCTAGATGTGAAATAGCACTGACATATTTTTGCTTGAAAGAATCGGTATTGGATACATACCCAAATAAGGAATTTAATAAATCAGTTTTTTATATTTTTTACAAATGAGTTGTATCACCTCAACTTTAGAAGGTGTCACAAATTTACATATTGTCTAAGAATAGGAGACAATTCTTCTTAGTTCGTCACATATACTCCAAGGAGTACAATGTGTATCTGAAATCTCTTCATAGGGAATAGGAATAATCTTACCAAAGATTAGCTGAACAAAACCAGGGTAGATCACTCTTTGGGGTTTCCCACAGCACCATGGTAGATGACACTTGCCTAAACTAGAAGACTATATTTTATATGGATAAGATTGGATGAGATGAATCTTATCCTATCGTACTATCTGTCAGACTATGTATTAGTAGTACAAAGATTAAGAAGAATTTATCCTGTATGAGTTAAACAGGATAATACCAATTTCTTTTGTATTCCATCTCTGGAAAACCCATTTCTGTCCAGGAAATTTCTATTAACCTCTTTATCTCCCACTCATTCTGTCTCACAAGAATCTGACTGTCTTCCTTTCAGTCATTTCTTACTGTACTTCTTATTTTCTTTCTTCTTTTTCAAAAAAGGACCTTTCCTCTAGGTCTTGCTGCATTCATTCCAGTTTTGAGTGTACCATTGACTGCTTTTGTCTCTTCAGTCTCAATCTGGGCAGTAACCACTGGAGGGTCCCTTGGGGCACTTCCTTTTTCTCTACCCACACCCACACTCCCCCACCTTTTTCTTCTGTTTTATTCTTTCACTCCCTCTTTTTTTCTGACTGTATTCTAGCTTTTTTGCTGAGAAAATTTGTATCACCAAGCCTTAAGAGCTACAGTGGGATTCAGCTACTTACAGATATAAGAATACTTTAAGCTAATAGGCTGTCTGTAAATAGTTAATCAGGACAAATAAACATCTTCATAAGGTGAATTTTACCAACATTAACTTTCTCAATCTGCAGTAGGTGGGTAAATTCTATGCAGATACATGTTGCTGTTAATAATAGGAACCTAGACCCTTAACCTTAGATAGATGCCTCAATTTTAGACAGCTTTCTGGAGGGTCAGATCAAATCCCACATGATTCCATGAGACTGAGGAAGAATACTGACAAACTGAACCTTGGATCAAATTTGATAGGACTAAATCTAGGAAGTTTGACTTGAGACAGAAAAAAAAAAAGATAATTAGAATAATTTTTAGAAAGGACTTTTTACCTGTGCAGGTTTTTATAACTGTAGTTCCACCATAAGCACCTGCAAATTGTCACCATAAATATCTTCGACGGGCTGGCAGAGGATCAGCTGATTTGGGTCACAACAGACTGAAATAAAATACAATGTTAATAGGAGAGCACACAATTGGCAGCTACACAGCAGTCTGGAAACCACCTTGTCAGAGACACTGACATTCCTTGACTTGTCTGTGTTATTTTAATGACTAAGCAGTAGACACACTGGAGAATATAATTTGCAAGTGCCTGATTGAAAACCAGAAGAACACCATCCCCGGTCAAGCCAAAACCAACACTCTTTTCACTCTTTTCCCACCGACATTACTTTTTCACAGATTTAATACTTGGGGTTGCTAATGGGCAGTTTCCTTACACCATCAGGAAATCCAGAATGCTGTTCTACATCCATAAGAAGGCTGCATCTTCTTATCTTCCTGTCCAGGGCTGTTATGCCTTTTCTTTTTTTTTTTTTTTTTTTTTTTTTTTAGATTTCCATGACTATGTAGCATGGCCTCCTCATACAGCAAGAGAAATCTGGTATGGGAATCAATTCTCCTTTCTTATGTAAAAGGACATTGTCCCCTCCCTCAGAATAAATATCAGAAATTTTATTTTATTCATTGTAAGCAAACATATTACTGGGATGGATATTTCTTCAACAACCACTTCAATTTTGTAAGAAGGTCTGACAAAGCTGTGTGTTTTTCTGGTAGCCCAGGTATTTCCTTGTGCTGTACCTTACAATTACAGCTGTAACAATATTAAGGAAATTAATTCCTGTGTAACTACAACAGTACTGTTAATTGTAAATTAAACTCACAAGTTTTGCTTTTTGTTGTTAGAAGGAAACACAGAAAGAGTAAAGTCTCTGGCAGATCTACAGCAACTGAGCATTGTGGTGATACTAGGGACATCTATGGGAACACTTCATTTGGGAAAAAATACATATGTGTGCATGTATATATATATATGTACATTGAAATGCTATCCCAATAGTTGAAAATATATTTACATTTCCAAGTACGTATATATAAAAATACATATAAATTATATATTTGAATTAGCTAGAGTCAAACTAGTCTAAATTTCAGTTCTTCATAACCTGACTGATATTTCAAATTCCTTGAGTATATGGAAAATTAATGTTAGTGATAATTACTGATAGAAGCATCAACTTAGTAATTCAGAACATCCATGCCAGTTATCACTATATTATTATATTATTTTATTACATTATTGTCAATTACTTTAATTATATTACTAAGCATAGCTGATGTTGCTCAGAGGAATTTAGAAGAATTTAGTTTAATATAGCAACATTTATCTTTAGCACCTTAATAAGAAGATTTATGTCAGAATTAAAACATACAGCTATATATATAACAGAAGAAAATAATTAAATATTTAAGCATGCTTTTTCATGATAAAGAATGTATTACATAGTTTTCAGAAATGGGAGGACAATGTAATGTTGGAGGATTTATTAATTATTCCAAACAGTTTCTAATGCTTGTGACTCCTAGTTACTAGTTACTGGAGAAATTTAAAGTTTTTGGGGGCTATCTTGTGCACTTCCTCAAGACTTGTGCTCTGAATTTATCTAACAGTAAAAGCAGGTGGTTTTTGTCACCTTCTGTGAGCTCAGGGTGGATATTTGCTTCTGAATTTCGTATTACTTCTTGTGGTTTTCTTCATGCTTCAGCTTTCCAGTGGTTTTGGCCACTGTAAATGAAGCAGGTAAGAGAGACTGATGTGTCATTCTTCTGTATTGATCAAAACCTAATTTAGGCTGGATTGCAGTGAAAGCATCACTACCAGAATATTGGGAAAATAGAAAACTTATTTTTTTGAAGGACACTAAAAGAAATTGATTTATCTAGCTTAGGAAAAGAAGTCAAGGGTGGATACAGTTCAATTCCTTAGGAATTCTCCAGGAAGAAAAACACAAAGAACAACAAATCTCATTAATTAAATATGTATAAACTGATCAGGATGAAATTTAAGATGGAATTTGGAAGATGTTTCACCACTAAGGTGAAACTATAGGATGGCATTCTGACAGGAACAGAAGGAATGAAAAGACTGCAGGAGCAGGTCTGATCTATAAAAGACATGACATGTAAATATTTGCTGCCATAGCAGAGAATTGAGCTTGGTATGGTCTACTGTCTCTAGATTTCATTTCCTTCAGTTATACTAATGCAGTGCTTTCAATTTCGGTGTATTTGTTTCTTATTTATGGCAGCAAAAGGTAAATTCACATGTGATATTCGTCTTTCGCTTGTACAAGCAGGAAAGATGCTGATGCAGGCTATCCTTCATCTTCCAACCTGCTTACTCCACTATCAGGCTTCTTTCCCTGACAGTTTTAGAAATAATATATTTCTATGTCTTGACCTGAGCAATTATGTAGAGTACATGGACTGGCAAAATACTGTTGTACTGCCATAATTGCTGGAGAATGAATGGAAAGTTTACACTTCCCATCTGCTCACTTACAAACTAAATAAAATTCCAGAAGTTATGAAAAAACATACCCACAAACCAAATATTTTCATTATTTTGTGAAATATAATTATTTTATTTTATAAAATACAACTGTATGGCTCAACTTTTTACCTCTAGCAATGCCGCCTTCTGCAGCAGAGTCAGGTATTGTACTTCTGCAGTGTAATTATCTAAAGCTAAAGAAAATAATAACCGTTCAAGCTAGTGCATGGTAACCGTTTCTTTGTTTTTTGCCAATGATGTTCCTAACTTAACTAAAGAAGTTTTTGAAACCTAAGATGTAATCATGAATTAACAAGAGCACAAGAACAATTTAGAGACAGAAAAGCCAAAAGCTTGTTTTCCCATATTTAATTGAAATAGAGTACAGGCAGACAAGAAGAAATACAGCAGTAAAAATAACGCCAAAAGCATACACTGTAAAGTCTGAGTACTTAAAAACTAGCTGGGAAGGGGAAACAACAGATAAATGAACAACAGGGAAAGACACTGAAACCTTAGCTCTTTAAAATCTTCATGGCAATCTAAGTTTTTCAGAGCTTGAGGTAAAGGAAAATTTGCACAGCACCTTTTATTTTCCTTCAGTTGCAATCACGTTTGCATTTAGCCACAAAGTGTTGATATGTGCGGCCTGTAACCTCCACTGATCTGTAGTGTGGCATTCTGATGTACAGCCTCCAGCAACTATCCTGAGTAAATGTGTACGGACAGAGATTAAATGTGTACAGACAGATAACATGTGGCCTCTTAGCTGGCATGACAGCAGTGGAGTTTTTTCCTAAAACAGAATAATAAAACAGAAAAGGAAGGGAAATTGTTCAGTTGCTAAGTTCCACTGATGTGGAATGTTAGAGATGAATGAGTTGTATCATAACTCAATAAAATAAACTATTTAAGCCTAGGGATATGACATGAAGCAGGCTCTGTTGGCCTAGCCCAACATAGCATTTAATCAGCTTTATCTGTATACCTACTGGGAGCACAAATGCCTACATTTTAAATTATGTAAATCAGATAACATAAATTTATTATATCCACATTTATCAGCAGACCCACCGACTGACTAAATGTGTCATTTGTCTGATTTAGCTAAACATAGAATTAGTCCTCAGACAATGAAAAAAGATTAGATTCATAATTCTTTTCTAAAGTTTGTTTTAATTTTTCCTTAATCTAGGAATTGTCTTGACAATCTTACCTAAAACTTCACAAAGAAATCAGTACCTCCTCTTTAAAGTTGTCTTATTCTCTCCTCCACTCTACTTTTTGGCCTTCTTGTAAAATGATTTACTCCTGGAAAGATTTCTTTGGGAAGGCTAGTTCACAACCTGTATTTGAGAATGGTGGTTCTCTGACAATCAGCACAGATTCCTCAGTGCTTCTCTACTCCTAAATTCAGGTCTTGCATTCTCTGAAGTTTCCAAGATATAGTGTGCCATGTTTGGAGGGTCAAGTAGTGAGGTCCTAATATGCTACAATACTGAAAAACAGACTGGAACACAAAACGAATGAAGCAGCTGCAATTTTCAAGGAGCTATTGATTTTCCACTGAGCAGGTGATTCGCCACTACATTTTGTTGCATGGTTTCCTTTACCAGATGGGTTATATTCACTGGTGGGTGAAAATTCAGAACGGATTTTATTTTATCCAAACTGTTAATGCATCTTTCTACTAACAACAATCAAAACAGATTCTGGATACCCCAATATTGTGCAATATGAAGATCTGTAGGATTTGCAGACCTCATGAAATATAAATTTAACAACAAGCTGATAATCCTTTCTTTATAAAATATAATTTTAAAACTAAAATTATATTTAAATTATTTGGGCATGTATCAATCAGGAGGTTAATAAATAAATACCTTTAAAAACATTCAGGGTACATTTCAGGCTTAAAAAAGTAATGTTATTCTGTGTCCTTCCATTAGAGATAATTTAGCCACTGTGAAAGATATTACAGGAACTATCAAGTTTTTAATTAAGAAAATCAAAATATAAACTGCTTTTCTTTACTATCCTTATCAAGCTAGGATATGCTGGGTGTAGAAAGTAACACAAGAACAGTGCCCCAAAGTACGTTCTGCCTTATGAATATGAATTACACTTCCTTGGGCTTCTTCTTCTATATATCTACAATGATACAACTCAAAGAAGCCTATAAAAAGTATTTTTTTTTGTGGACTACACAGAGTAAGAAAAACACAAACCTTACCCGGTCTTGGCTCAAAATATCTGGGTTAAGTGGCAGTTACTGTGGGTGAGGGGTGAGAAAGAAACCCTTAGAAAAAGTCTTAAGAGGAAGAGGCATGGAGTAAATCACAGCTGCTGATATTCCATATGATAAAATTCTTAATTCCAGTTACCACAGAACTTGCACACAGCAACCACTTCTAATCACTAAACATCAGATTTAAAAGAACAGCGACAGTAGGAAAGTACTTACAACCTAAACCACAAGCAATAGTACCTGATATTCTCCCATAATGATTTTCTGCTTATTTTGAAATAGGTGTTTGCTCTGATCCCATCAGTATTTAAGCATATATAACATTTCCTTATTCCTAGTTCTGCGGTAATCTGGGTGTACATCTCCTACAGGTAAAGCAAATTGTATTTTCTTTTTAATGAAGCAGATGTTCATCAAGAAATATTGCTTTATCTAAAAATTACTTTTTTGCAGGCATATGTCAAATTTTGACAACATGATTTACAGGAGAAAATTACATGATGTATACTTCATAGATCATATAATCAAAATAAAAATATTTTGCTCCAATGTTATTAGAACTTTTCACAGCAATTTATTTTCCAGTTTTGTGATTTATACTACACTTCATTTAACACAATAAAGATATTTGAAATTTTGAAACAACATTAGAATACACTATGTTCTTTTCTGAAATATTTAAAGGTTTTTGCTGTGCTGCTAATGTAGACAAAAGACAAAGTAGAAAATACTTTAATTTTCTGAGATTAAATTAAAAGAAAAACTTATTTCAGGCCATTACTACTTTCCTCTATTTATTTCCCCTTCCCTTGAATTGGTATAACTCAGTTCCTCAGCTGTGAACCCCCTTTTGGATTTAAGAGTCTAAATCAGACAACCAGACAATCAATCTTGCAAAACAAAATTTGCTTCCCTCTCCTACATCTGGTACATAACTTACTTTTCGTTTGACCTTTGTGTTTTGTTTATGACTGCCACCTCCACTCCACCCCCATTTTTAAACACTTCTTGCTTTTCCACAATTTGGTAACCTTCTTTCAGCCCTTCTGTTGCAGAGATTGATAGTTCAGACAAGTTAATCAAACCTTGATTATCCCAGCCTAATTTGGAGTTGTTGGTAATTCGTCTTGAGAACTGTATGGGCTCCCAGGTCTTTGCCATGAGCTAATAGTACCCTTTTTGCTACAGGAAGCCTCTCAATTTAGGTAGCTTTATGAAAGACAGCAGTGAGGATCTTAGGCATCTGAGAGATTTGTAGAGCCCATGAGGTTAGGCTGCAACCAAGTGGTAATTTTGAAAATGTTGATGTTTTCTAGATGCTGAACAATGGAGTCCAAAGGAGAGGCTAGCAGAGAAGGGCCACGAAGATGATCAGGGGTCTGGAGCACCTCCCCTATGAGGACAGGCTGAGAGAGTTGGGGCTGTTCAGCCTGCAAAAGAGGAGGCTCCAGGGAGACCTTATAGTGGCCTTTCAGTACTTAAAGGAGGCCTACAGGAAAGGTAGGGAGGGGACTCTTGACCAGGGAGGGTAGTGATAGGATGGGGGGGTAATGGTTCCAAGCTGAAAGAGGGGAGATTTAGATTAGATATTTAGATTAGAAAGAATTTCTTTCCTGTGAGGTGGTGGGACACTGGAAGAGGCTGCCCAGAGAAGCTGCGGCTGCCCCCTCCCTCGCAGTGTTCAAGGCCAGGTTGGATGGGACTTGGAACAACCTGGTTTAGTGGAAGGTGTCCCTGCCCATGGCAGGGGGGGTTGGAACTAGAAGATCTTTAAGGCCTCTTCCAACCCAAACCATTCTGTGATTCTATGATTCTCTGTATCTGTGATTTTAGTTCCAGGAAAGGAATCTCGAGAACTGTATTTAAGTTGCAACTTCTTACAAATTAAAATCATAAAATCAGCAGAAAAAACAATTCAAAGTGAAAAAAAAATATACAAAGTACTGGGGTTTTTTTCTATTCATTTTATTTTTTTAGTTGAATAAGTAATGAAGTGTAGGTCATGCAATTTGTCTAATTTTCACAGAAAATTAATAAGAATCTCCAGAGATTTCTGTTAAGTCCTGTGCTTCCCAGCTTTTCAGCATGGTAATTAATTCAATGGAGAACTGTACAGACCTTATATATACAACATATGTGAACAATTCAAGACTCAAATATGAATTCTATCTGTCTTAGATCTGAGAATATCTGTGACAGAAAGAAATACCAATTGTCTCACTGAAATTAAATTTATTAGATGAGAAAACTGTATGAACCACAGAGGGCTAACAAATAGGCAAGACCAGTCACAGGTTATCATGACCTTGCTCCTTAGCCTTTAAGAATCAAAACTGATATCACATTTGGGGATTCATTGCTAATAATATCTCTTCCAGTGAAGTGACTGAGCTCCCCAGGCTCCTTCAGAACACTTAATATGAAACAGGGATGTGACAGTGCTGAACTGCCCTTTGTAATTTATTCTTGAAAGTAAATAAGATACAGTAGCTGGAGATATGCTGAACATGCAGAGACAGATAATGATATGTCAGCCAGCTGCAGTCTGTGGAGGGAAAGGGGACATCACTGATTGTTCTCTTGAATGTATGCACCGTGCATTATAAGGATTTGGCCAGAGGTAGGAAGGAAAATGGATCTACTGCCAGTCCCTCTGCAGAAGCCTGAGAAGTGCATACTCCTTGAGCAGTCCCTGCTGAAGGAACTGCCTGAAGGAAAGTCTCAGGCAACATTTAGAATTAATAAATCAGAAGCTCTGAAAATAACGTCCCTAGCCTTAGGGAATGTAACACAAGACTTTTTTTTCCTTGCAGCAAGAAGCAACCTATCTACCAAATTGAGAAGATTGTAGTCAGTCTCCAGATGTCCCTGCTTCAGCCAGACCTTCCCAGCTATGCCTGTGGTTTGCTCAGTCATTCCCCTGTGTTTGTCCCTTACCTATTCATCATGTGCCTTAACTTTGTATCTGAACTTTGAATGGGACTTTTTTTTCTTATTTCACTGTGTTTCTTGAGGGAATGTTTTCTTACCATTTCTTTGTTATAGACAAAGTATATAATCAAATGTTATATATATATATTCATAAGTGATTCTTTTGTTTTGAAAAAAAATATTACTATATCCTGCATTAGCAATGGTTCAAATCCTAAGTGAGTATCCTTCATTATAAAAATATAATAGATTACTGAAGTTACATTCAATGTTCAAAACTGTCGTAAACATAATTGAACTGAAATATCAACATGCATAATATTGAATTCTTGATTATTTTTAAAATATGTCAGCAGTTTCTATAAATACGCAGGTTTTAGACTGGCTTTGTAGCAGGCCCTTGCTAGTTTGCTCACAGTATCACACAGGAAAAAAACTCCACAGTTCTACACGTTTATATAAATGGTTATGAAATAAAATTAAGATACTATTTTTTATTTTATTAACCTCACAGTTTCATAGGAAGAGAACTATACCCAGTGATAACTGCAGAATATATGAATTAATTACTGTTAGACCTGTACCCTCCACTTCTGATGTTTTCAGTTAAGTCAGAATTCATTATTTCAGGAAATTCAACCTCCTATTTTGATGGCTGTACAATGAATTTGATCAAGACAGTGTTATGTTGGTTCTATGCAAGAAGTTGACATATAAAACATAACACATTGAGGTATTTCTGCATGATGAATTTGTTATAATTTCAAAGACCAAAAAATATCTTTAGTTCAGATTAAGTTTAGTAGTTGGTATCTTGAGCCTCTCCATTATGCCTAGTTCAGCTGAAAGAAAAGTTGCAGAGTATAAGGGTAAGCAGAATTAAGAAATAAAAGTACTTTGGACAGGGAAGAGTTTCCGTATCTATGTGGACTAAACTAAGGGGATGTCTGAGGGGCTTTACACTCACTGATGTGGCTGTACACTCACTGATGTGGCTGTACAAAGTTCTGGAGGGTACAGTGGGCTCAAAACGGCTGAATACAAGCCAAATTCAGTCTGGAAGAAATATGGCTTAATTCACGCAACCCTTTACCAAAACAATAAATCTTTCCTCTCCAGACTGCAGTGGTTATGCAGCTATATTGGCAAGCCTTGAAAAGTCTGCACTGTGCTGCACTGTATGGTCTAAATTTACCCTAAGTGTTTGACTACAGGGCGATTGTAGGTGCCTTCGCTTTCAGTGCACTTCAAAGACAGAAGTTATGTGTATACCGCATATTGTGTTAGGGGCATTTACTGAAAAGGTCAAAATAAGGCAGCAGTACTTTTCAGATCTGACTGTGCTTATATTCAGAAACATGAATGTTAATGAACTGAACTTTTGTGGCACACTGCAAGGTATCACCTAGAAACTGCAACTTTGTATTAACGAAAGACAGGTATTTTTCATTTCCAGTTAATTTCTTTAGGGATTTTGTTTAATTTGTTTTTTATTGAATTGAGACATTTTTCTTGTAGGAGATGATAGTTGTTTACATAGTTAACATTATTAGCTAAGTTGAAGATGAGATACAGTCATAGCTAGGTAAAGATTCTGGATGTAATATGACTCTTAAGTATTTTTGCCCTAACTTGAATATGTAGGTACAAAAGAATATGTTATGTTTATGATAGAAATGAGCCAGCAATGGGCCCTTGCCTCAAAGAAGGATAACGGCTGCATTAGACAAAGTATTGCCAGCAGGTTGAGGGAAGTGATCCTTCCCCTTTACCCAGCACTGGTGAGGCCACACTTGGAGTACTGTTTCCAGTTCTGGGCTCTTCAACACAAGAGAGACATGGGCACACTGGGGACAGTCCAGCAAAGGGCTATGAGGATGATTAAAGATCTGGAGAATCTCTCCTATGAGGAAAGGCTGAGAGATCTGGAACTGTTGAGCCTGGAGGAGAGAAGTCTCAGTGGTATCTTACTAACATATGTAAATACCCAAAGGAAGGGTGCAAAGAGGACAAAGCCAGACTCTTTTCAGTGGTGTCCTGTGACAGGACAAGAGGCAACAGGCACAAACTCAAACACAGGAGGTTCCATCTGAACATGAAGAAACACTTTTTCACTGTGAGGGCGACCAAGCAGCAGCACAGGTCACCCAGAGAGGTTGTGGAGATTCTCACCTTGAAGATATTCAAAAGCTGTTTGGACATGGTCCTGGGCAACTGGCTTTAGGTGGCTGTGTCTGAGCAGATGACTTCTAGAGGTCCCTTCAAATCTCAACCATCCCATGATCCTGTGAAATCTCTGGTTCTATTTCTGTTGATTACTGAGAGAGTGCAAAGAGGAAATGATCACGGTTGTGTTTGCTATGAACCATTATCTCTCCAAGACTTTATTTCCACACTGTGTGTTTAGATGCAATGGAGCTTGGACCAGGTGCTGCTTCTGGGCATCCACAACTTATGCAGACAGTCAGTTGCTGGAAGGCTTTGGGTCTGCTTTGCCAGGGGGTGCTCTGGATGATGCCTCAATGAGTGACTTTTGACCAGGACATTGAATGCGCTGCTAGTGCTCCTGAGTGTACTGCAGGACTCTCAAATATAGACAAAAGGCAAATTCACATCAAAAAGGACCCCTCCCACTAATTTGCTAATGTAGAGCACCCATACAGCTTAATCTGTATCCCAAAATAATGGCAGTGGTTAAAGTAAATTATGAATATGAGCAAAGACACACCTGTTTATTTCTTTCTCCATTTGTCCCTTCCTGAAAATCAAACTGTGTTTGTTAATGGTTTTAATTTATTCTAATTTTTTTTTATTCTAGTGACCCAGCAGGTCAACACCATAAAAATAATACTACTCTATGAAGAGTTGCTCTTTAATGCATGACACCGTCTGCTGCTGTGTAGTTTTATTACAGACACAAGCATGTTACAAGTTAGCATAGGTCTTAGATGCTACAGTAGCCATCTAGACTTTCTGTTATGAACTTAACCTAGGTGGACTCCCTGCCTTTGCTGCAGCTGGTCCTTCCCAGCTAGGCCTAGGTCTTATTCACTCAGTCTCTGTGTTGGTCCCCTGCCTACTACCAGTTCCTCCACTACTTTTATGAATCATATGTACCTCAGCTTTGCATCTGAACATTTAGATGTTTCAGATTTCCTATTATTCTGGACTTAGTTGTTGACTTTTCAGAGGCAGAGGGTATCTCAGCCCCACTCCAAATGGTAGCCCTCTACAATCCTTGTTTGACCTCCACAGTTTGGGAAAAGAGGAAAAGGCCTACTCTCTGGGACTCCCTAGAACCCATGAGGAAATCCAGCATGTGTGATGAAGGAAAAAGAGTTTAGCTGTGGCCAGGGAGTCCATTTGCTCCCACAAACCCAAATATTTAGGCTTGTGCTTATCTAAACAGTCTAAATCGGTTGTTCAGTTCCACGTTAAAAATTTTCTCAAAGGAATAAAGAATGACCAGAACACATCAAGATAACTGTGTTGTGACAAGGATTTGTGGGCCAGTCAGTGACATGGACTAAATGTGAAGCATCAATCACTGCTGTCCTTCAGAAGCACTGTATATTCAGAGGCCTGTGTCAAATGATCTGTTTTGGATACTTAATTTTATCTTGCTCATGAAATACATAAAATTTCAATGGAATTCAAATAAAAAATTCTCTATTACTACAGTAGAATTCTTAATAAGATTTTCAGATCAATGAAATCTTTCCAAAAGCATAGGTCTGAGCAGTGTGACGACGTCCATGCTAGTCTGTGTGCTGCCTGCATACTCTGAGCACATCCACTTGTTTATCATGCAAAAGTACAGAACTTCCAAGGTACATAGAGAGACGTTCAAACCCTTAACATCCATAAATATTGGAAAGAAACCCACTTTACAAAGGGCTTATGTATCTTCCAGTTTCCCTTGCCCTGCTGCATTCTCCACCCTTATCTGTAGGAAGAAGAGTGTTCTGGAAAGAGATTGAAGGAAAAATGCATCCCTTGAATTCTTGAAAAGGGCTAGCTTTAGTTTACACTTTACACAAAGAAAACAAAAGGGTCACCATATAACTCTTAAGGTCCCTAATATTTTCAAATGATAGGATTTTTGGTCATTAAAAAATATTTCTGCAATTCAATCCCTCCATGCACAGTGTAATCCATCTGATTTGTAAGACTACATGTGCACACAGCAGGAGCTGTGTCTAGCTTGTTCAAGGCTATAATTTTAAATTCCATTTTCTCAGTAAAATAGTGGTGCTATGCAAAAGCCACTGGGGATCTGATCTCAAACACTATTACCCTAAGGTTTGAGGAAGAATCTATTGACCTCTAAGAAAGATGCTAATTTTTCTCTTCCCAAGTTCCTGTATTTCAGGAACCTTTTACCTAGATTTATAGTATTGAATCTATGCAACCTTAATTTCCAAAACAGTCCAAATAAATATTTTTGAGCACCAGCCAAGTCTCACAATGAAAGTACTGAGCCCCCAATGTGGGAGAGTGGTATGCCACTGTCCCAGAGAGAGAGGCAGACACCAACAACACAAATATAGCAAGACCGAGTCAGCTGAACTAGTTGAATGACGACCGGCGCTAGAGAGCCCGAAGGTTTACATGCAAACGTACTGAGGTGACCTAAACTTGCAGAGAAGACCTTTCAAGATTCCACTAGGTGGAGCTAAAAAACTAGCCCTTAGGTCACTTAGGTGCGTGGGGCTCTGCTCCTGCTCATTACAGGTGTGTACAAACTTTTCCCTTCTGAACCCATCTTAAGGACATTAAGACAGCTTCTTGGCTAAGCCAGCTCTGCTGCCTGAGCACACGGCACATGCAGCCTGGGGCTTTTTCAGAGATCTGGGGTTTGGTCAGAAAGTCTGACATTTTTTTTTAGTTTGTGGGGTAGAAAAACCTACCTCATTTACTTACATAAATGACACAGAATGAATTTTTATGCAAAATGGAGCATAATTTCTAGAGAAAATGCCCAGGAAAACTGTACCTAAAAAAATTGTGCAGCTGAGGGCCACTAAGTTTGTCTATAGCCAGCATTGTATTCTCTGTTATGAATATTGTAACAGCTCTAGACTTGCTCAGATTGGGGACTCACTGTACAAGCATTGTAGAAGTATAGACAGGAACTGATCACTGGGTAGAATGAATTTACTATGGAAAAAAAAATTAAAACTAATTTTTCTTTTCAGGTTACAAAGCATCAGAAAAGTCGAAGACAGTGATATATTTAAGGGAGACAGCATGGTTTTAAGTAAGAAGTATTGTTGGCATGGGACAAATCATGTCTGAGAACCCTTTGGTGTTATTGTATCATCTACTGATTGTGCTGCTACTTCAGAAAACAATGCATTAAGGCTGGCTAAATTGTTTTTGAAATATTGTCTTGGAGACAGTTTTCCTCTCTTAAGACCCCAAGTGGCAAAGGAATTGAAGGAAAAATAACACAACCAAATAGATGTAATGTAAAGGAAAATAGGCAAGAGAACTGACAGTTTTCTCTCTAAAACAGCAGGAGATGGTAAAAGATTACAAGAAAGGAAGAAAAAGAAGTGAAATAGAGGTGTAATAAAAAGTACTGAATCCAGTGACATAGGTTGTAATTGAAAATCATAGACCAGTGGGAAAAAATCAAGGACCAATTTTCCAGAAACAAAAAGATGAAACTGTTTTTCCTTTTATAAATGTTTTGTGATTTTGCAATATTCTTTTATAGAAGTAAAATAAGAAGAAGGAAATGAAACTGAGTGATTTTTTTTTGAGTTGTATAACTCATTCAGGACAATAGTTTCTGTTGCAAATTGCCAAATTGGTTAAGAATGTTTGAAATTCAAGTACTTTTAATACTCAAGTTTATGGGCCATTGCTTACATAATGTTCCTTTTCCCTCATGTCTTGTTTTCCTTTCATTCCTTTTAATTCTTTTTTTTTTCCTTTTACCTTTCTTCATAGACTTTGAATGTATTTAGCAAAAAGAAAGAATATTTATTTTGGGAGCTCTTTTTGAATATTTTAGGTTCTTTCAGGATAGCAATTTTGATGTACAATGCTGATTTTCACATTCTGTGTGTCAGTTTCTTACCAAAACATTGAGTAGTGTGGCTAGTAGGTACCAAGTGGAGGCTACCCTTCAGAAAGAATACAGATTTTAGACACAAAGTATGGCAAAGAATATGAAAGAATTTAATATATCTTGATACAAACTACTCTAAAATAAGAATGAGTCACAAGTTCAATAGCCAGAGTGTGTCAACATTCTCTCCAATTCTTATTTCTGAAATGTCTTCATAAAAATATGAAATTTGATTTTTAAAAGCAGCATTTTCCAAATAAATTTCCAGTTTCTTTGACACTAATTCTAGCTATTATATTAATGAATCAGAGACCTGATCTGTTTTCTTTGGAATCAGTGGAAAAATTATTTTAATCCGTAACAAAAAAACCTCTCAGAAATCAGACACTTTTCCTGTGCTTGAATGAAAATTTTGTTAACTGGGTAAACATCTGTAACAATAACAAAAATTAAATCAGAAGAAAATTCACAGTTTATCCTAAATGAATATGAAAAAAATAAAATGCTTTTGTATAGTTGATTAAAAGCTGCTCTTACTCATTTATCTGAGAGCAAAAAGGAAGAATATACTTGCATTAGCAAGTGTTCTGAATCATACCAACAATTCTGTCAATTTGTAGAGGAAGTGATTATTTGGGTGTTAATTATTCCAATTCTACCCAGACTTTTGTAGCACAACAGAGCTATCAGTTCGTAAGCAACTAACATGTTACCTAATTACATTCCAGAATTCTTTCTTCTGACTGCTCAAATCACGTCCTGTTTTTCTGGGACAGCGCAACCACAGAGCAATAGCATTTTCCACTTGCAGTGACAAACCCGCAGAGAGTTTAAGGATGAAAAGTTTAAGAATACTAACATTCAAACCAGCCATTATTTATTGGTTGGTTCTTAATGACAAGAAGTGTGCAATCATCAATTTTGCTAAAAGAAATCATGAGAGAAAGCAGTCTGTGAAGTTAGGAATACTGAAGAAAAACTGTTGAGCTTTAGAGAATAATGTGACAAACACAAGGTCTGTGGAAAAATGGCTTTGCCAGACACTGTGATCACAACTCCTGCCCAGGGAAGCTTGAAAGTTACATTGCTAACTAGGCAGGAAATTGTACTGACCTTTTCACTGTATTACAAGCAGACTGTTGTAACGTAAGTGATTGCTATTGAAATTGATTTCGGTAGTAGCACAGAAGACTCGGTTTTGTTGTTCATTGTTCATTTGTCTTTTTAACAGTTTGAACTCATCTTAGTGCTGTGTAACAATATACCTTCGCTCAAATTGATTAAACTACATTGATTAATCATGACCTTAAAACCCATGTACAGAAAAACAAACCAAAATCCCTCCTGAAAAAAATAGCACAAGGTTCAAATGCTCACTGCTACTTGTACTGTTTTCTCACTTCAAACACTCTTATCTTCCACAATATGCTGTTCACAAAGTAGGAAAATGCATCGGTGTAAATTCATAACATCTTTCTTTTAATATGACTATGAAGCAATTCTGAAAAAGCACCACCAACAAAACAGGATTGTGCCCTTAAAGATTTTTCAAGCGGCTCTAAGAATAATTTTTACTGTAAATTATGGAGACAGAGTTAACTTATCATACAAGTAACTATTGAAAGAAACTGGTCTCCCCATCCTGATGGGAATTTGGATGATGTTAAATGTAATTATTGTATGTAGTTCTACTATAGTTAGTATTATGGTAGCCTGGTGACATACTAATATGCTTTATATCTGTTTATTATGAAGAGAATTAAGAAAAAACTCTTTATGATGTGATTTTTTTGTCTTTCTAATAAAACAATAAAGTACAAATGCTGACAAAATTTAATTCAGCAACTGACCTGCATCCATGTTTTCATGTTTTGTGTGTAACAGAATAAAAAGAAAAAATACAGCGGGAAAACACCATGAAAGTTTCCCATTTTAAAGCCTTCTCATGAGAAAATTCTTATCTCCCAATGAAAAAGATCTCTCACTCCTACTCCCCACTCCAGATACCACCACCATGATGGATCCTCATGCATGGAACAATTATTTAGTCTTGTTATTTTTAAAGCACCTGAAGAAGCTTGAGGACTAAAACAAAGTACGTGCTAACTTTTTCTGCATTTTCAAGAGATGAGGTGCAACAACTGAGTATTTCTGAGACTCTGTTGCAATTAATCTTATATCGTTTAGTGTAGCTGTACCAGACTATGATGTATTCACTGTAGAGTCATCTGTTATCATGTATTTAATTCACAGTGTTACAGTCAGGAAGAAAAATAATTCAGCTTACAAACCTGAATGGCATGGCATGGCATAACAGTAGCTCAAGATAAAACATATATATGCATTTTACCATTAGCAGAAGAGAAATTCTTATACTATGAGACTGATGTGCTTGGTGCTAGTAGATTAATAAAGGAATAATATTACATGATGGCTAATAAGTTTTACAAAACATTAATGTACCCTAGGGTTGTTAAGACATTCGTATATCAGGAGATACCTTGAGTGCTTCCACAAGGAGAGATACATCTGCCTACGCAAACACAGCTACGTGGCAAGATAGAAAAAGCTATTGGGAGGGATGAAGAAAGGAAAAATGTTGTGACCTTGCAAAAATTATAAAGTAATATTCATTTTTATTGTTGGTTTCCACTCAGACCTGGCCTGCGACTGTCCCTATAACTATTTGATTTGATGAGGAAAGTCATCGTTGTCCTAAATTGCAATAACAGAATGGTCAGGTTGGGCATTAGTGACAGAATAATCTATGAATCAAGTAAGAGCTTATAAGCACATACTGCCAACACTACTTAATTTGCAGTGATGTAAACCAACAGGTGATGACAGCTGCTGCCTCAGCCATAGGATGGTGACATTCTCTACAGCATTCTTTTCAGAAGCACCAGGGGAAAAAAATACATGTCAATGGAAAATAACAAAGCGTTTGAGACTCCTTCCCACTGAAAAAAATAAATTTCTTATTAATTGCAACACAAATTATAAATGGGCTCTTCAGGTTGCTATTGTTGATATTTCAGCATAGAATAAAAGAAAATTCAGAATCAGAGTTTATAAATGCAATATTATTAGGTAAAAATAAATTGAGGTAATGCTGACTATATTGTCTAATGACTCCATGGGACCTAAAATATATTACATATCTTGTAAATATTTTGTGGGTACCAAACACTCACCTTATGCTGGCAAATTTAATAACAATTGACATATGACTCTTTACAGACTAAGAAAGTATATTTCAAGGTTCATACTTCAGCAAAACATTGCCAGGAAGAGGGCTTTGCTTATTCTGGGCATGTTAACTTGAATATAGCAACAGTAACTCCGTTTTGATAGTAATAGAGAAAAGAAAAACAAAATTTATTTGTCTTCTCATCAAGTCTTAGCTTTTGCTGATAGAAAATTACACTTATACTGATATCCCAAAATAATAATTATTTTGGGGCAACTGTAGGTGCATTGCAATTATCAGTCTGTGTTTACAAACCGTTAGCCTGAAATGTATTTACTATTTATTATCAGCAAAAATATCCAATTTCTTTTGTGATACAGAATTGTATTAGCAATAAAAATTAGTCCTTCTGTAGGAAATTTCAGGAAGCTGTATAATAAAGGTTTCATTTTCTTAACCTAGACAAATCATGCAAGAGCATGCTGAAAGAAGCAGTCTCGATCCACATAAAACAGCAAGTAGATGATCTATTTTAAAAGGCCATTGTAAAATTTACTGTACTTATTGGCTTCTTCCTGTAGGTCTTACTGTTCCTGTAGTGAATGGAATTTTTATCTGTGTACTGAGAGCACATAGGGAAATGTTAGTATTACTATAGAACCAATTTGAGTTGATAGAAAGCACAGAAACATGGCAATGTAATAAAAAAGAAGACATTTTAAACAATGATTCAGACAATGAATTAATAATATTCCTTAAGATATTATATAGATTGCAGTTTATTTTTTCTGTTTGGTTTTGGTTTCCCCAGGCCCTGTGCCATAGTTTCAGAAATAATGTGCTATTAGATTTAGAAAAGTGGATCTGAAAAACCAAATTATTTGGATTCGTGTCCTACTCCCATTGCAATCAACCAAAGGACTCACAGTGATTTATTTGGCAGTTGAATAAGGTTAAAATTACATAATAAATCAAGAAGACAACATACATGTTGACCTCCACTATAATCAGACTGACTGTATCACTGGACTTCATTCTTCGACACTCAAATGAATCAATACTCAAGCAATTTCCTGCTTCTTTTTCACGGTATTAAGTTCTATCCTCACAACTCATTTGGAAGGGAATTAAATATTATTCTCCACATCCTTTTCCAAAGAACAGAATTTTTACCCTCTTTAACCATATTCTTTTCTAATTTGTTCCCACTTTTTTCATTCAACGATTGCAATCTTGAGAATTTGCTTCTTGCCTTAAAGTTTTGACTTTTTTTTAACTCTGAGAAAAAGAAAAACATACTTTTTTTTTTTTTTTTTTTGTAAGGGAATGAGTAAAAATATCCAAATCATTCTAATTCAGCTGCAATAAAATAGAACACTCAAATTCTGACAGTTAAGTTGCATGTAGCAGAAGTAAGTGTAGTCTAGATTCTGTAAGAACATTTTATATCTTTTACTATTCTTTCTGTTATCATTATTCTGATGTGATTTATATGCATTTCCTAATTACCAGGCTTATAAGTAATTTATGTATTTCAGTTGTACTTATATTCTCACTCTTTCTTTATTAAAGTGTATAATCCAGTGTAAAGGTATAAAAAACCACAACAAAACCCCAAATCCCAAAGTAGTAATGGAAAAAGAATCCTGTTTATTCATGACTTATGAGATGCTTAAGACCTATATCACACCTAATGTCAGGCAATCGTCAGTAGATCAGAAATTTAGGAGATGTTGTTATCTTCTAATTCATTACATTCAATTTAGGACCATGGTTTTTTTTTTAATGAAAAATTATATCCAGCATCCCCCCAAACCACCCCCCCCCAAAAAAAAAAAAAGGAAATCTAGCAGAAAAGAAATAACTTTCATAGATTTTATATGCCCCTATTAATGAAAAAAATTAAAAAAACCCGTGAGATAGAATAATTCTAAACTGGAATGTAGGGCAGGAAGTGAGAACAGAAAAATCTATCTGACAATATTGAGAGTGTTAGAAACACGCCAAATATGGCTATCCAAACTGCACTTTAACCATAACCTTAAAATACTGATTAATGAATTGCTGTGTTTTATCTGTTTTCAAATTCATGAAAGTCTTGGATGTACATGAGTCAACCTTCATCTCCAAAAATTCAGCAATAGATAACATAAGTTGAAGTAGTTTCATTGTTTTGTTGTTCAGCTGATCATGACTTCTGCTGCCAGAAAAACTCAAAACCACAGAATTCTCAACTCCAGATGATTTCTTTTTTGTGTTCTCATCTTCTCTCCTTTTTGAGCTGTTTCTAAATAGTTTTCATTACATTTAGAATCACAATATTAAAATATTAATAATTTTAGTATTAAAAGCATTAATATTTGGCAAAAGATCTCTTCAAATTTCCCATTTAGATATATTATATAACTGCAAATAATGATTTTTTTTCTTTCTTTCCAGGAAATAGTTGTTTTAATGAAAATGGTGGTAGCAGAAAAGCAGTTTCATTAATCTAGAAAAAAAAACATAGTGAGAACATCACGGTTTCCTCTTGATTCATCAGCAAAATGGTTTGCATCCATATCTAGGTTGTGGGAAACTGTTGCTCTTCTCTTAGGTCTGAAGGGATTTGAAGCAATGCATGATACTTCTTGGAAGAGTGTTATGCATCTGGCTATTGCTCTTTTGAGAAGTGATTCTCTCAATTCCTCCTGATAGACAAATTACTTTGGTCTGTAGTATATAAATATTTACGCAGCAAGTAAAAGTACGGAAACCAAAGCCTGTAGTATACGCAGTTACCTGCCCAACTGGGAACTTCAAATTGCAATCTCCTAAAACCAATGATGGAAAAATATGTTTTCTACAGCTAGATTAACGGTCAACTCCGTGAGAGAAACAGATTTAATTTTTAGTCAAATATAAGATTTTGCTCTTTTTTTCTTTTTTCTTTTTTTTTTTATTTTAATTTTGAGAAAAAAGATATGATAAATATATTCAGAGAAGCATTTCCTGGGATCACTGGTGGATTTGAAACACTATGGTCTCTAGGGTTTATACGCCTGAACAAAAAACCCAATTGCTTCTGAATATGGGCTAGGACTCCTAACATGGGAAGGCATAGAAGTCAGTCAGTTGCCAATTCCTCTTTTCTTTGCTTGTTTTGAACCATTAAAAGACATTCTGTCAATTTAAGTACTTAAACAAAGAGTAATTGATTGAAAGTCCTCTGTGCCTGAGATACATTTCCAACAGTTATTCATTATGATAATTTCATTATAAGAATCTTTACTGCTGTCTGTGAACTCCTGTTCAGCATAACTTTTATTTTCTCTGCTAGGTCACTACGAATTAAAAGGCAATAGAGTGATTGAAATACACAGGCACTTGTTCACAAGACGTTTACCTTGATCAGTACCAAGGACAGTATTTCTTAAGATTTAAGATCATCTTAGTGGGTAATAAATTCAAATGGCTGTAAGAAAAGGCAAAAGGAGAGATTCTGCTTCTAGTGTTGAAGGCACATATGGATGGGACACACTAGTGGTGCAACCTCGGGAATAGTTAACATGCTGGAAAACAAAGTACGCTGATAGTAATACTTTGCTCTGAAGCTCTGACACAGCATTACACATTGCTTGTTCCTGCTCTGTGAGTACCTCTGGCACGTAGGAGAAATCACATTTCATGATACGGGCCTAAAATGTATTCCTGGTATACATTCCCCAGTACATGCTACAATTACTTACTGACATTTTCCGGCACAAGAGTGTAAAAGAAAAGTGGCACATTAATGAAACAAGGCTTTTATTAAACTTATTCAAATATGCATCCGCTGTCACTGTTGTAAATGAGATGAATAAGCCCAGGTGGAAATATTCAGGCTCAGTGCAATGTTAAATATGAACATTAAAAATTTCTCTTTGTTGACATCCATCATTTTCAACGAGTGCTGGCTTTTTTTATTTTTTTCCCATCCTGGTCGGAAACACTTCATTAAGTTAGAGTTCATAGTAAATACATCTAAATTAATTCAAGGCAAAATTAGAAAGTCAAAAGTATACAAAGAGTACCTGAAAGTCAGGATATTTGAAAATCCCCATCACTTCCTGTTTCTGGTAGATTGCTACAAACAGTTAGAATTAGTCATATATTTGCAAGCTCTGGTCCTCATGGGGGACTTCAACCACTTCAATATCTGCTGGAGAGCATAAGTAACTAGGACATTCTGGAAAGCATTGATGACAACTTCCTGATCTAGGTGACAGAGGAGCTAACAAGGAAAGGTGCTCGGCTGGACCTTATACTCACAAACAAGGAAGTGCTCGTTGGGCATGTGAAGACTGAAGGCAGCCTTGGCTGTAGTGACCACAATAGTCAGGAGCTCAGAATCCTGAGATGCCTAGGGAACAGGGCAAAAAACAGGACCACAGTGCTGGACTTCATGAGAGCAGACTTTGGCTACTTCAAAGAACTGCATGGAAGAGTCTCCACTTTTACTCACTGATGATATAACTAAACTTGTGTTTAGTTGGAGAACAGAGGGTAGATCTTCTCCTACCATAGAATAATTGAGGCTGGCAGGTAGCTGTGGAGATCACACAGTCCAGTCCCCTGCTCAAAGCAGGAGTGACTAAAGCAGGTTGCTCAGGGCTATGTCCACATGGATTTTTACTACCTCCAAGAATAGAGACTGCACAGCCTTTCTGGGCAACCTGTTCCAATGTTGAATCGCCCTAACAGTAAAAAAGTTATGTTTATGTGTAATTTCCTGCGTTTCAGAAATCTGAGTAGTTCCAGAGAAGGTACTTCATCATGTACAATTTGAAGATCTTGCCATAAGAGGAACTCAAGACATCCTGAGCAATTTAAGCAACATTAGGTGAGAAAATTTAATAAAATTAAGAGTTCATAGATCATAAAACCTGTTGCTCACACCTGAAGCAAGATCATTTGAGGCCTCAGATACTTTTTGGAGCTCTTTTCCATCTAGCATTTCCTCCTACCATGGTTCAATCTTCTTACCAGCTTTTTCCTCAGACCAGCAATAGTAAGTCCTCTTGTTCAGAAGCTGCAGCAATGGCAGCACTGCTACTGATGACTGGACACATCTGGCACCCCTCTTACTTCTGCCTTTAAAAAACCTCTGTTCCTAATCCTGTGAGACTCCGGTTTCCATTCACTGGAGGAAGATATCTACCTCTTTCAGCTGAAGAAGAGGTTTTAGAAGACAATGTTCAGTTGATTATCCATCAGTATCCCCACATCCTCTGAAAATCTTCACCTTGTGAAATGTCCCATACCATTTGTTCTTAGATAAGTGAATCATATGTGCCCACAGTAAAACATGCATCATTTGTTGTTTTACAAATCAGTGCATGACACCATGTTGGTTAAATCTAATGTTTACGATTTATCAGTGCCCACACTTCATACCATCTGAACATTTCACCAGTGATTATAACAGTTGTATAAAAGGAATCACTGAAATCAAAAGAAATTCTGGGATCCCACCAAGAATAACATTCAGTAAGCGATAATTTCCTGTTTACAATTATTTTTGAGAATTTAACAAATCCGTCATATTATTTTTGTATTGTTTTGGTTTCATAATTAATTTTATAAATATATTGGAGCTTTGGAGATAATCCTATTGCTGCATCAGTACTGAAATATAAGATCATCTACCTCCACTTAAATCTGGACAAACTAGTTAGGGTAACATGAGTAGTTTCTTGTCTAATTTTTCATATATAGCAATTACTGAAAGAAATGTGAAACACTTGTTTCCTCTACCTCAAGAATGAACAGAAAGAAGAGAATCAGTTCTACCACTATCCTTGGCACCCTTTCTTGTGTAAGCATAGTCTGGCTTTCATCCATATTTCTAATACAAGTTGCAACAAAGCAGGACTTTGGCACCAGCTCTTTCCTCTCATAAATGCAATTTGATTGCATCACAACCTTCAAAAAAAAAATCCACTCAGTTAAACTAGCTAATAAATCTTTCTCGTTCTCCTTCCTGACCTTGTACCTCCAACCCCTACTTCCTTTCCTCAACCAGGAAAGTAAAAGCTACTCTTATAAAAACATTTAGGAGACAGAAAACAACAGGATTAGAGTTTAAGGTCATTCGTCAGTGGTAGCTTTGAACTTCACAGCTATTTTGTGCCTCTTTTAAAAGGTTCCTGAACCTCTATGTGTTAATCAGTTAACTTGTGGAAGCTTATTAGCAGGCATGTTTCAGATCTCTATGCAAGACGCAGACGGTGAAACAGATGCTATGGACAACCCTTGAGATCTGAAAAGTACAAAGGTAGATTAAACAAAAGCAGGAGACAACATATACACAGAAGTTTAATTGCAGTCATTCAATTTTCAGTCCATTTTACCACAAGTCCACATATGCTCTGAAGTACAAGCGATGACCCCAGTCCAGCACAGAACTTTAACCATCTGCTTCACTTTCAGCACTCAAATTGGAGCATTGACTTTAAAGAAAATAATAAAGTTCTTAAACTTAAACAGATGCTTGAGTACTTTGTGGATGAGTTCTGTGGTGTTTTTAAGATTTCATAATTTCTGTGTGGTTGAGACTTGAACTGACTTTCTCTTAGAAAATGGATTTTGACATGCACTACATCCCACCAAAAAAAAAAAATTACATTTTTTTGGTGTATTGTGTTCAGCCAGAGGACTTCATTGGCTAGCACTTATTGACTGTGGAAATACTCCCCCATCTTACTGCTCCTTTTTAGGGGTCTACATGTCCTCCTTGGACATGTTTTATGAAAGAGGGTAGACATACCATTTTTTCAGATTTTGGCAAATTATTTGAACTATCAGTGTTCAGTGGAAAGCAAGATATTCAGCAAAATTGTGATTCAAGCACAAATTAATATACCTAAAACAGGTGAGTACCTGTGTAGAGAATGTCTAAAATCCTGTTGTGGCAAATGAAGATCTTGACAGTACAGTTGAAAGAGCTTGAAGAGCAATTTTGCTTAAGCTATTGGCTGTCCAGCTGTGTAGACATCCAAGTGCTATTGACTTCATTGTCTAAAAACAGGATTTTTGGAAATGTGGCTCACTTACAGACCCTTATATGTGCACACATAAATTTAAGGTTCTTCATCTCAAAGTAAGTTTTGCCTTCAAATTTAGCTGAGATGAATCTCACTCTCAATCTCTGCATATAAACGTAAAACTCAGTAATACACTGCCCATGGAAGTTTAAAAATTTATGGTGTCTAGAAATTGAAGCTAAGGAAATTCAGTCCAGTAATAAGAGTTTTTATTTACATTGTGAGATAATTAGCTACTAGACCATCTTACAGAGGGTTCTGACTGTGCATCAGAGTTTATATTAAAAAGTAGATTGATTGTTTCTCTAGTTCGCCCTATCAATTGGGAATGCTAATCCTAGCTTTTACTGTAGGTCATATTTGCTATCCTTTCTGGCATTATAATCTATGATATTTGATCTATCACAGGATTCACAGATTTGTCTCAGCAGAATTTGGAGACCAGCACTGATTCTTGATGACCTATTAAAACCCAGTTTGTAAAATGGTGTTGCTTGTTTTATTTTGTTCTGGTTTTATTTTTTAAATATATTAGATTTACACTGTAAGCTTTAAAATTCTTATTGCCTTGTAAAGAACAACTCAGGCAAACTACAAGTATCTATTTTAAGCAATCCAAGTGCTCTCTCACAGCATTTGTGACAATAGGACTTTAATTTTAAGTGTATATCAGAGCCATTAGTGCAGTCCCAAGACAGGACTTAATGTTGTTAAATGAGCAAGCAATTGTGCAAGCTTCTAGCAGTTGTATAATAATCCAAGCAGTCAAAATCAACTCTGTCCCTGTATATTTTGTTCAGCTGGGTAGCGGCCTCTTTTTTCTTTTCTTCCACTTTTCAGAGGTGATTGATGCTCTGAAGAAGGAGAACTGAGAAAGGCTATCAAACTAACTGTCAGAACATTAGAAAGGTCGAAGAGTTGCATAGTTTGTACCAATCATTTCCAGATTATATGGAAATATAATAGTCTCTCTCTTCTTTTCCTAATGATTGTGTCAAGAACAATAAATAGCACAACCTAAATAGAACAGCCTATGCTAAGGAAGGTAAACCACATACCTGTGTACAATTTTTCGTGAATCCCACCCAATAAGTACAGATTTTTTTCCAAGCTTGTATGCGTTCATGCTTTTTCACTTTCCACAACAATCTTTTTTCCATATTCTTATGCAAATAGTGATCACAGCAGATCACTACTGGCTTTCTCTGACCTTGAGAAACAGGAATGGTCGTATTCTTGACTCTGACATTGTGCTGAGAAATAGCTTGTGTTTCTCTATTGACAAATAAATGTTGCAAAATGGCCAGCAAATTAGGTGAGAACCTATAGAATCATAAAACAATGTGGATTGGAAAGGGTCACTGGATCTCATTTGCTTCAAATCCTTGGGTAGAACAGGATCAAATTACACAAGGTCACAAGGTTCCTCAGAGCCTTGTAGAGTTTGGTTTTGAGTATCTTGAAAGACTGAAATTTTGCATCCTGTCTGGATGACATGTCCAAGTTTTTCACCTTCCTCACTATAATTTTTTCCCCCAATACCTAATCAGAACTTTCCTTGTTGAGACTTGTTCCTGTTGCTTACTATCATTTTACTTTATACTTTCAGAAATGTCTAATTCTTCTCTACAACCTCTCATTAGCATAGTTGGAGACAATGTAAATCTCCACCAGCCTTCCCTTCTTGAAAGTGAATAAACTCAGTTCTCTCAGACTTTCCTTTGTGGCATGTGCTCAAGCTGCATAATCATTTTGATGGTCCCCCACTTAACGAATTCCAGTCTTTCAACATATTCCACCTACTGCTTCAAAGGTGCTATAAAAAAGGATAACAAAGTCTTCATATCCCCTAGCTACAGCCAAGTGAGGAAACACAAATTATTTTGGGGAAGTGATCAATTAAGTTCAGCATGTGATGATATCACTGAAAACTTGTTCTTCCACCCTCTCCTTTTAATCTGTCAGGCCGATGCCCTGTCATGCACTAGCATGAGCCCTCATGCTCTACAGTGATCTACAGAGACATTTCATATGAAAAGCTTACTAGGGCCATCAGGTCAGATATGGACAATGAATAACTGTCCATATCCAGAATTTGGTTACCTGGCTGAGAACTAAAAGAAACCAAACATGGAGCATTACAAAATGCATTAATAGTTTGGCTCACATGCGTACACCAGAATATGATTTTCACTGCCATCAAATCCTACTACAAACTGTCCTTTCCTGCTAGATGGAATTAGGTCCTGTTTTAACGCTGTATATTTTTGCAAGAGTTGTATACATCACCTTTCCTACACACTCAGAATTCATACCTTATTAACATACTGGCATAGGCTTTATTCATGGTTTAGAGAAGGAGTCACACAAGATAATATTTAGTTGGCTTTCTATCTCCTTTTTACTACTGAAAACTCTTAGAGGAAAATACTGTCTAATGATGACTACTGTTTTCATACTTAATCAACATGATACTTTCTGTTCTCAAACTGTTCTAAAAGACAAATATATAGAAGCTTCTGTAATTTGAGTATGTTGTAATAATTTCTGTAAGAGAGGGAGGGAGGGAGGGAGGGAGGGAATTTATGATACAGAAAAGTTTAAGAAATATTATTTTGTAGTAGAAACTAGTCTGTGTGGCCAACACTTTACCTATATATTGCCATTAATCTTTATGTACTAAACATTGAAAAGTTTAGCTGTAATGGAATAAAATTAATTTAAAAATTAAGTCAAGGATCGGGGTAATGTCAGTTTTAATGCCAATGAATGCTAGCACAGTGAAGATAGATTATAAAATTTGCAACTTGTTAGAACTTGTCTGTTTAGTTTAAAATATAATCACATTATTTATTTACTGAAGTAATGAACTTAAAGGATCTGGTCTGAATTCTCAAATCTATTGCACAAAACTTGATGTTCATGTAATGAAATGGGTTCCAAAAGCAAAATTAGGCCAAAAACTGCTTTATTGCCCCCTCCCCTCCCCCCTCGGTAATTTTTTTTTTATATCCATCTGAAAATATCAGTTCTAGTTCAATGTTACCAATCATATGAAGGGCGTAAATTTGGCTGCAGTCAGGAGGGAGAAAAATACCTTCTATTAATATTTTAAGATGTGGTATTTACTAACAAATTATTAGGGACAGTAAAGAGAGCCCAGACTCTACCACTCATGTGCATACTAGAGGAAGTAGTACAGATTTTCATGGCACTTATTAACAGCTTCAAATATATGCAAATTCACGACTGCCATCACAAAAATGCCTGTGGAACTAAAAAACATGCATACAATTGTTGCCAAGTAAAAGCTACCAAGCCCATTGCATACTCCGCTTAGAAACCGAATTTCACAGAAATACAAGAAATTTCAAGAAAAAGAAAAAAAAAAATCGGACCTAGGTCTCCTAATCTCTGCCACACAGCTTTAGATATATGTGTGTTGGCCTTTGCTGTATTATGGCATTCACTGCACTTTGGCGGATCTAGGGACAATTCTATGCAGTTCCTGTATTTGGTACATTTTTGTTTAAATGAAGGTACTACTAAAATGTATTCACAATACAGTGAGACACCAGATGAAGGATGATGATATTGTAGAAATGTATTTCTGCAGGACCTATATTACAATAATGAAAATAAATAAATAAATAAGTTTCATAAAAGATATAACTGCTACTTCATTTTGAAAACATATTTTCTGAGAAAGGGCATTTAGGTATTTACTCTGAAGAATCACTTTCTGCAAGGAAAGTTGTGATATTTAACTCCTCAGAATTCATACTCTCTGCTTGGCATTTCTGGTACACATTTATCCTAATCTTTTATGTTACTGGTCTTTATTTTTTTCTCTCTGTGTTTTCTTTTTTTTTTTTTTTTTACTATTGTGGTCCTATCTTAACCCTAGACTATCTGCTGCATCTAAGCAACTTTTTACTATAGAAAAAGATGGCTGTGAGTAAGGACAACCTAAACCTCTATTACCTTTTTCCAGTTACTCCCACTTGGCTGAGATGAGAAAGAGTTGGAGACAAACTGTCCCATAATATAGATACAAACATATGACCCAAAAGAAATTAAAAACAACTTACCTTTCATTTATGTAGCCATTTTCAGCAGGGAAAAGAGGTAATAAAATACTCTGGAGTTAGAATATCAAGCTGTGGTACTATTTGTGTGTGATAATTGAGGCATAAGCTACAGCACACTTGGACCAAGCCCCAAATGGTAAGATAATAATAAGCTTAAAGATTGATTTCACCAAGGGTCCCTAAGTCCAGGAATGCCAACTTTCCTGACAGATGCTACTTTGTTATTTATCCAGGAAGGATTTTGAGCTTTCATTTCACTCTACCCTGAAGTGGTAGCTAGAACATCTACTTTGAATTTTGTAGAGTACACACTAAATTACAGCAGGAAACTGTCTGCTGCAATTTATCTACCATTTAGATCTGTTCATTTTCTCTCACAATTCATTTCACATTCTACTCCTGAGACAGAATTACTATATTCTGTCTCTAACCCAGAGCTGCCTGGACAGTTCTGATCTAAGGAATTTTTCTTTAGATTTTCTGAAATGAAGAATCCCATATATTAGAAGTCTAGATATAATGAGAAGAGCTTGGCTTTTTGGTGGGGGTTTTTTTTGGTTGTTGTTTTGTTTTTGTTTTTGTTTTTTTTTTTTCCATTTATCATCCTCATAAAAATTGTGGTCACAAAGCCTGATTCATCCTGTGCTGTTTCCTGTTCTCATTACAATCTTTGTCAGTGAAATGAGACATCAGAGAATTTTAATACCCAGTACAATCTCTGAAAGACAGTAATATACTGTGTAACCCTGACCTTTTCAGTGTTCTATAATTTGATTGGCAGGAAGCCATTCTTGTTCTCTGTTGCATTTCTGGCAATCTAAATCTCAAAAGAGAGGCTGTATGGCCAGCTAGTCAAATTGCAAAGTATGTCAGATGCAATGAGTAAGCCTTGGTAATATAATTTACAGATTACATTAGACACCACTGAGAAATGAAATTCTTGTCACCAGTCAATTACTGTATGATAACAGTGTTGATAAACAGCCAAAAGAATGAAACAGTTCACTTTTCTAAAAAAGGGGTCAAAAATGCATTTTTCCTTTGGATACTGATGAAAAGGATGGTGTTACAAGGATCAATGAGCAATGTCCATATGGAAGAAAAGTAAGAGAAAAAAAAAGAAAAAAAAAAAAAAGTTGTGTGAAAATGAAATGCAAAAGAAAGAAAAGTAACTATTCTCTTGCTAATGATTATTACAGAAAACAAAGCTAGTAAAGTCTAAAGACTTTATGTTCTCTGACAGCACATCAAAGTTGGTATCCAGAATTTAAAAGAATGAAACACAGACAGAAATCTAGACGTCTAAAAGCTTGAAACCTAAGCTTGAGCTAGTCACTCTCATGTCTCTTCACAATCAAAGTAACATTCACTTCAGTATGTCCTTAGACAGGTCAGATGCATTTCCTTCTAAAGGTGCCTATTTCTATCCACTGATTACAAAACGAAGCCTAGAGTGAGTAGCAAGAGCTTAGATATTTTCTAGGCAAGGTGGTTAGAAAACACTTTCAGCAAGATGGGTTGACCTTGTCTGGCTGCCAGATGCCCACCCAGCTTCTCTCTCACCCTCCTCCTCAACAGGACATGGGGAGAAAATCAGATGAAAAAGCTTGTGGGTCGAGATAAAGATGGCGAGATCGCTTACCAATTACTCGATTACGATCACGTCTTTCAGGAGTCTAGACAAAAAGCCTGGAGATGGGGGTTTTCTGGCCATTGGAAACTTTGCTACCTTGCCTTCTCCTGCTGGTGCCAACTTAATTACAAATGACCACAGGCCAGACTCGACTTGGATATAAATGGGGCTCTCCCAGAGAGCCAATTTGAGTGGGTCCTCCTTGGAGCATCAGGTCTGCTCTGCAGTCAGGGACTCCTCCCTTGGGTCGAGAGAGATGCCACCTGAGGAAACTCCCCCGGGTTGAGTGCCCTCATCCCCCATCTTGGGTGAGTGATTTCTGCTGCATATATACTTGAGTGAGCCCTCACCCTTTTGGGTGAGTGATTATAGCTTCTGGGTACCATATCCTTGAGCGAGAGATTTCCCCCCTTTCATGGGTGAACAAATGCACATTTTGCATTATTTTCCTTACAAGCCTGTTTGAAAAACTTGGAAATTCTTGAGACAGCTGTGTAGTAATATATTCCTGACTGACATCCAAACCTTACTTTTGTCTATCAGAGTGCTACTTAACTTTAGTTGGAATAAATCTCCATTTTTGGAGTAGTCGCTCTATTTGTTTTGTGAGTGCCTCTGCCTGGTGTCCGCACTTGCGGTTTGCTCAGGGCTGTAGGGGTGTTCCGAGTGACTGCTCTGCTTGTTGTGCGGGTGCCTCTATGACACTCCTCCATCTCCCTGCACCCTGAGCAGTGCAAAGGGGATAGGGAGTAGGTGGTAGCAGTCAGTCCATGACAGTTCTTCTCTGTTGCTTCTTCCTCCTCACACTTTTTCCCTGCTCCAACATGAGTCTTTCCCATTGGCTGCCACCATTCAAGAACTGCTCCTGCCCGGGTGCTTTCCACAGACTGCAGTCCTTCAGGATAAACCTGATCCAGCATGGGCTCTCCAGCAGCTGCAGCTCCTATCAGGAGAAACTGCTCCAGCACAGTCCCTCATGGTCTGCAGAGGAATCTCTGCTCTGGCACCTGGAGCACCTCTGCCTCTCCTTCTACTCTGACCTTGATGTCCGCAGGAGTTTCTCACACATACCGCCCCGCCCCATTCCGCTCTCTCACACTTTGTGTAGTGTTTTGCCCTGTGTTTGTTTGCTGATGGGCTCAGTTTTGTCCTGTGGTGGATTTGTTGCACAGATAGCTGGAACTGGTTGGAACTGGCTGCATCCAGCATGGTCAGCCCCTGGTCCCTTCTCACAGAGGCCACTCTTGAAGCCCCCCCACTGCCAAAACGTTAGCATGGACACCCAGTTGTGAAGGACGGTCTGATTTTTTGCATTAAGCAAGCTGTTTTGCAGATTTTATGTATGTGTCTTGAACAAACCTGTTTTACAGTGCAAGTTTCGTGTCTTAGCCCTAAAAACAGCCTGCTTTGCAGTACAGCCTGCTCCAAGGAGGAAACAAGCCCTATGGAGGTGGAGCAGTGTTCCCCCCTTCAGAAACTTTAGTTGGGATGATCAATAAGGGAGCTTCAGTTGGAGCAGCTACCCAACCTCCCTTATCCAAACTGACAAACCCTGCAGAAGAGGTGTGTTTCCAGACTTGGGGAGGCCCACTCCCTTACCTACAAGTGAACCTTGGGCTTGAAGAAGTCCACTCCCTTACCTATGATGAACAAAACCCCCTTGGAGACCCCAAAATTTCATATACTGCACCTGCCTCCTAATTAGCATGAAAAGCGAGGAGGGGATAACATGAACAAGACTCATGAATATTTATGAAAGGGACAATAAAAATAACAATAATCAAGACACAGGTGTGCACCTACCACCGAAGAACCAAAGATCAGACCAGATGTGCGAGACGTCGCTGGACCCCAGGAGCAATGATATTTCTTTCTCTATTTTCACTCTTTTTTTTTAATCTCTCCACATTATTAGATAAAGTTAGGCAAAGCCACACCTTTATCCCATCTGTGAAATATTACTATTATCTGAACTGTGAAATATTACTAAAAAAGTGTGTTATTGCTGCTAAGCTACTGACCAAAGAGGGTTATTAACTCACTACCTTTGCCATGCAGAGGAAACCCCCTTTTAAAAGGGAGGTTACAAAAGATTCACCTACCCTGAAACCCACCGAGTGGGACAGGATGCCAGTACAAAATAGCATAGGTATACCACCTCAGACTCCAGAAAGAAATGGCCGTGAGCTCTGGACACTCAGAATTTGTATCTGTATCTGTGTTTTAAAGCATAAGCTGTGGGTTGTCCACTCATCTGCAGGATGACTTCAGACTGTGGATGTGTTATGATAAGTTATCAACTTAAAATATTGCTTTTCTAATAAGATATATAGCTCCACCAGCATACGTGATTTTAATGTGTTCTTTTATCAATATAAATTGTGCTTTTCAGCTGTGGAAGAATCACATTAATCTTTTAAGCAACTAGTTGTACCTACAGTAAAGATAAAGATCCTTCCAGGGTTCTTAGATACAAAAAGCTGGAAGGCAGATTTGCTTTGCTCATGAAGAAATGTTAGAAGATGGTAAATATTCCCTTTCTCCTCTTCTTCCCACTTTTCCATTATATTTGTACCATGTTTCACTGAAGGATAGTTCCCTGAATACAACTACAAGACACTCGCTCCAAACGTCAATGACAAGAAAGGAGCACAAGGCTCTATTCTTCTGTCCCCCAATAAGCATACATGCTGTACATCCTTGAGCAGTATTAATGAGCGTAGCTCCAGTGCCTACATGTTACTTTTTATAGTAGTAGAATTTGACAATGGTAATGCTGGAAAAGCTGAAAGCTTCCTGTCCTCTTACCTAAGCGGGCAATGACTTATCTCACCAATATCAGTGGATCCATTCTTCAGCCTGGTTGAATGGAGGAAGCATTTAAAACAGCATAGAGGTGGAATGTGGCTGAAAAAAAAATGAACTCACTCTCCCAAACAGGAGTTCAATGAAACATCTGAGAATAAATTCAGAATAAGTTCCCTTGGAGCTTTAAAAAATCTGTGGGGGCTGTATTACTTGAATTCTACCCATGCAATGGTGCATGCTTGTACATGAAAGGACACAAAAGGCAACAGAATAAATGAAAGTCAGAATAAATAAAAGACCAAAACAACTGTAGACTAGTGCTTGTATTAACTGAAAAGGCTGGTTAGAAAACTGAGAAGGTGCAAATTCTTTCCTCTGGCTTGACAAGGCCATTTTTGACTCGCTCATGGAAATCAGGACTGAACCCAAAATAACTAACTTTCTTAGCAATGGAAACAACCTGTAAGACCCATAATCATCGAATCACTGAATCACAGAATCATAGAATCAAAGAATGCGTTGGAAGGGACCTTAAAGATCTTCTAGTTCCAACCCCCCTGACAAGGGCAGAGACACCTTCCACTAGACCAGGTTGCTCCAAGCCCCATCCAACCTGGCCTTGAAAACTGCGAGGGAGGGGGCAGCCACAGCTTCTCTGGGCAACCTCTTCCAGTGTCTCACCACCCTCACAGGAAAGAATTTCTTCCTAATATTTAACCTAAATCTACCCTCTTTCAGTTTAAAGCCATTACGCCTCACCCTACCACTACACTCCATGATCAAGAGACCCTTCTCACCTTTTCTGTAGGCCTCCTTTAGGTACTAGAAGGGTACTACAAGGTCTCCCTGGAGCCTTCTGTACTCTAGGCTGAACAACACCAACTCTCTCAGCCTGTCCTCACAGGAGAGGTGCTCCAGCCCTCCTCTGGACCCACTTGAGCAGGTCCATGTCTTTCTTGTGCTCGGGCCCCAGAGCTGTAGGAAGCACTGCAGGTGGGGTCTCATCAGAGCAGAGTAGACAGGGAGAATCACCTCCCTCGACCTGCTGGCCAAACTTCTCTTGATGCAGCCCGGGGTGCAATTTGCTTTCCGGGCTGTGAGTGCACATTGCTGGCTCATACTCAGTTTTTCATCCACCAGCACCCCCAAGTCTTTCTCTGCAGGGCTGCTCTCTACCCACTCATCAACCAGCCTTTATCTGTGCTTGGGATTGCCCCAACCCAGATTTAGGACCTTGCACTTGGCTACTTGCTGCCTGCTTAAGGAAAAAAAAAAAAAAAAAAAAAGAGAAAAATCTCCAAGAAAAGCAATCAAACCAAAACCCCACAAGTCTATTCAGGATATTAAAAAGAAAAAAAAAGTATATTACGTCCTTCCTCAAAATTATTTTGAATATGTCTTGTAAATATAAGAAGCTGTACACTTTCTTCAAAATGCTGCTTTCTCCATTGGTAGGAATTTCATTCTACAGCAGTCATTGTTTCTATATTCCCTTTCCTCCCCTCCAACCTACAAAACTGTCTGTTACGAGCTAGGAAAAAAAAAAATCTTTCAGACATATGTTCAAAGAACATTTGCCTTGGTGACAGTCTGATAGGGGAAGAGGCTGTTTCTAAACAAAAATAGCTCAAAAAACTAAAATAATTAATCTGACTTTGAAATTAACATTATAATGAGACTAACTTAATCCTGATTTGGTTGAATTCGTTTCATCATTTCAGGTAGCTAGAAAACACTTTATTGTTCTCTCCAACATACAAAACAGAAATCAGAAATATTTCTGAAGCATTGAGAATCTGCAAATACCTCCTTTTGAGTGATACTAACAGCCTAACAGTCATTCCTCACACAAAGGAGAACTTCTTCACCTACTGGATTTATAAAATATTGTTAAATTGTACTTATTGGGAATTGGCTGAAAGACCACAATGCTGTAACTGTGTTTCTTCTACTACAATGAGAACAAAAATCACAACTAATCAATGACATGTCATAGCAGGAAAAAAAAATATACAAATGCAAATTTAACCAATTTAGAAATTGTAGCTTTGTGCTTCTGCTTTTGACCATTTTTTCTTTTGCTCTGCCTTGCTGCATTAAGTTTGCTTTTCATATCTAGTGTGGAAAGACCATGTAAAGAATCTCCTCACTTTTAACACTTTCAACTTCTTCACCTCCGTATTTTTCTGTATGTCATGCGGTAGCTCTTACTCATGGCTCCTGCAACTTCTGTGTTAGTGAAACCACGGAGTACAACAGGAACATGACAGTGTGTGTCTGTGCTCAAGGGCTCTGTGGACTTTCAAAACAGAGGTAAATGTTATCAAACATGAAAATATATAATTATATAATCAGGAATTAACAATCTGGATAATACACCCTTGACATTTCCTAAATTAAAAATATTCAACCAGAGGAGACTTTAAGGACTAGGAAAGGAAACAGTCAGTAGCAGCTCTCAACTTGTTGAAGAGAAGACAGATCAACAAATCTGTCCCAGAATCTGGGGTTTAGGATTTTTCTTATTTCCATTTAAAGTACGATGGCCCTTATTAAAAGCATAGGAGATGTTTCTTTTCTTCCTTTGTCTGATACTTTCTTTTCACTGCTCTCACTGCTATGGGCTTTGAGTCAGCAAATCAGGGGGAAAAATTTTCTTTTTTATTCATTAACAAGGGACAAGGTGTTTGAGACTGAAGCATGGGGAAAACCATGTTATATGAGGTGTCTGATAGCCATTAAATACCACCTTGTACTTATCTGTTTTTCAGTCATTAAATAATTTAGACTATCTTATGTTCTTGGCCTGTGTCCCAATTACACAGGAGACGCCTATTAGGTTACCAGTTAAATACACTTGTTGGGTTTTACTTAAGCTGGTATAGTCACATTGATTTAAGAGTTGTCTATATTTCTTCTGTGCTATCTACGTATTTCAATACCAAGAGCAAGAAAACATCTTCTTCATCAGTTTATAGAGGGAAATGCCTGAAAGATCACACTGCTGTAGAAGACTATAAAAGAACCTGAAAAAATTTTAATAATGGAGGCATAGTTGTATGAATGGTGTCGTCATACATCTTCATGTCAGAACATCTGCACTCTTCACTGACACAAAGATCTCTCCATTAGCTGAGGGCCTTTTACTTACTGAAGCCATTTGAATTCATTCTTCGATCCTTGAAAAAACTCAGTGTTTGACATATTAATGCTATTCTGGCTCCAGGAGAATGTCACAAACAAAACCTTTAGTTTGCAAAAATAAAAAGGATTATGACATTGGTCTAGAGACAAGAGTAAAATGATCTGTATTCTGTAATTTTCTACAGATAGCATTAGACAGAGTTTTGTTTTGTTGTTTGTGTTTGGTTTATATTTTTTAAAAAAGAGTTATTACTGGAAATACAGAGATTAGGAAAAAATTCTGTAATCTAAATGTAACCTTCTTCGAAGGGGTTCAGATCACCTTTTAAGGTGTGAGTCAAATGGGAAAGTATTTTGTAGGAAGAAAAAACCCTTCATATTTGCAAATTCTGCATAGATGTCAACAATTGTCAAATCAACAGTTGATTTGAAAAAGAAAAAAAGGGTTCCAAAAGTTTCTGGGATACTTTCATACAGTGATAAACTCCTCATGTTACAGTATTTTGGAAAATATTTATCATGCATCTCATCTCTTTTCCAAGTATTTTAAGTTTATAAGTCTCATGGGTTCATCTAGGAATAAGAAAGCCCATAAAAGTTAGAATTTTATGTGTTTTATCAAGGATGTTACAGCATACAATATTAGTCCTGAAATTTAATGCCAATATGAAGGGTGGCCAATCAAGCTACATTTAACTGAAGAAACCTGAAGAAAGTGAGGGATAGAAACTGAACTTAAGAAAGAGGTCGAGCAGAGTACACTTTAAATGATTTGTACCTGTGAGGATGTGGCTTTTCTTGAGATACCCTGACAAATGCAGAAAATGCTTCAGGAAATCAGGCATTCACATGGAATGAAGGAGCTCATCATCACACAAGGCTGTTTGGACCACAGAATCATAGGAACATAGAATCATTAGGCTGGAAAAGACCTCTAAAGTCATGAAGTCCAACTGTCAACCCAACACCACCATGTCCACTAAACCATGTCTACAAGTGCTAGATCAACACGTTTTTTGAACACCTTCAGGGATGGTGACTCCACCACTTCCCTGGGCAGCCTGTTCCAATGTTTGACCACTCTTTCAGTAAAGAAATTTTTCCTAATGTCCAATCTAAACCTCCCCTGGAACAACTTGAGGCCATTTCCTCTTGTCCTATCACTTATTACTTGGAAGAAGAGACCAACCCCCACCTCACTACAACCTCCTCTCAGGTAGTTGTAGAGAGCGATAAGGTGTCCCCTCAGCCTCCTCTTCTCCAGGCTAAACAACCCCAGTTTCCCCAACTGCTCCTCATATGACTTGTTCTCCAGACCCTTCACCAGCTTCGTTGCCCTTCTCTGGACAAGCTCCAGCACCTCAATGTCCTTCTTATACTGAAGGGCCCAAAACTGCACACAGGATTTGAGGTGCAGCCTCACCAGTACCGAGTACAGGGGCCCGATTACCTCCCTACCCCTGCTGGCCACACTGTTTCTGATACAAGCCAGGACACTGTTGGTCTTCTTGGCCACCTGGGCACACTGCTGGCTCATGTTCATCCAGCTGTTGACCAGCACCCCCAGGTCCTTTTCTGCCGGGCAGCTTTCCAGCCACTCATAGAATCATAGAATCACAGAATCATTCAGGTTGGGAAAGACCTTTGAGATCATCAAGTCCAACTAACAACCCTACTTTGCCAAGTACACTCCTAAACCATATCTCCAAGCACCACATTTAAATGACCTTTAAACACATTAAGGGATGGTGACTCAACTACCTCCCCTATTCCAATATCTGATAACCCTTTCAGTGAAAAAATATTTCCTAATGTCAAGCCAATATCTACCCTGGTGCAGCCTGAGTCCATTCCCTCTTGTTCTATCATTAATTACTTGTGAGAAGAGGCCAGCCCCTACCTTTCTACAATGTCCTCTCAGGTAGCTGTAGAGAGCAATAAGGTCTTCCTTCAGCCTCCTTTTCTGGAGACTAAATAGCCCCAGTTCCCTCAGCTGCTCTTCATAAGACTTATTCTCTAGGCCTTTCTCCATCTTTGTTGCCCTTCTCTGGACTTTCTCCAGCACCTCAATGACTTTCTTGTATTGAGGTGCCCAGAACTGAACACAGTACTCAAGGTGTTGCCTCACCAATGCCGAGCACAAGGGGACGATCACCTCCCTATTCCTGCTGGCCACGCTATTTTTAATACAAGCCAGGATGCCATTGGCTTTTTTGGTCATCTGGGCACACTGCTGACTCATATTCAGACACTTGTCAATCAGTACCTCCAGGTTCTTTTCTGCCAGGCAACTTTCCAGCCACTCTTCCCCAAGCCTGTAGCATTACATGGGGTTGTTGTGGCCCAAGTGTAGGACCTGGCATTTTGCCTTGTTAAAGCTCATACAGTTGGCCTTGGCCCATTGATCCAGCCTGTCCAAGTCTCTCTGTATAACCTCCCTACCCTCAAGCAGATCAAAATTCCTGTCCAACTTGGTGTAGTCTGCAAACTTACTAAGGGTGCATTCTATCCCTTCGTCAAGATCATTGATAAATATGTTAAACAGAAGTGGCCCTAGTACTGACCCCTGAGGAACACCACTGGCCGCCAGCTGGACTTAACTCCATTGATCACCACTCTCTAGGTCCAGCCATCCAGCCAGTGTTTTACCCAGCAGAGTGTATGCTCATCCAAGCCATGAGCAGCCAGCTTCTTCACCAGAATTCCATAGGAAACAGTGTCAAAGGCTTTATGGAAGTCGAGGTAAACTATATCCACAGCCTTTCCCTCATCCATCAGGCAGGTCATCTTGTCATAGAAGGACATCAGGTTTGTTAGGAAGGACCTGCCTTTCATAAACCCATGCTGACTGGGCCTGATCACCTGGTTGTCCTGTAAATGACTCATGATGGCACTCAGGATGATCTGCTCCATGATGTCCCTTGGCACCAAGGTCAGACTGACAGGTCTGTAGTTTCCTGCATCCCCCTTTTGTCCTTTCTTGTAGATGGGTGTCACATTTGCTACTCTCCAGTCCACTGGGACCTCCCCAGTTAGCCAGGACTTCTGATAGATGATGGAAAGAGGGTTGGTGAGCACATCTGCCAGCTCTTTCACTACTCTTGGATGTAACCCATCCGGTCCCACAGACCTGTGCGCATGTAAGTGGTGTAGTAGGTCACTGACCACTTCCTCTTTAATTGTGAAGACCACATTCTGCCCATCCCACCCCCACCCTCCCCACCCCCCCCCGCCCCCGTTTTCCAGCAGAAGGGGCTGGATGTCTAGGGAACAACTAGTTCTATTACTAAAGACTAAGGCAGAGAAGGCATTGAGCACCTCAGCCTTTTCTTCATCCTTTGTCATTATGTTTCCCCCTCTATCTAGTAAAGGAGGAAGATTCTCCCTAGCCCTCCTTTTGTAGTTGATGTATTTGTAGAAACATTTTTATTGTCCTTAACAGCTGTAGCTAGTTTAAATTCTAATTGGGCTTTGGCTCTCCTAATTTCCTCCCTGTATAACCTCACTACTTCTTTATAGTTCTCATGAGAGACTTGCCCCCTCTTCCAAAGGTCATAAATTCTCTTTTTGTTCCTGAGGTCATGTCAAAGGTCCCTATTCAGCCAGGCCAGTCTTCTTTCTCGCTGACTTGGTTTTTTGGCACACAGGGACAGCCTGCTCCTGTGCCTTTAATACTTCCTTCTTGAAGTATGTCCAGCCTTCCTGGACAACTTTACCCTTCAGGGCTGCCTCCCAAGGGACTTTGTCAATCAGTCTCCTGAACAGGCCAAAGTCTGCCCTCTGGAAGTCTGAGACGGCAGTTTTACTGACCCCCCTCCTTACTTCCACAAGGACTGAAAATGATCATTTCATGATCGCTATGCCCTAGACGGTCTCCAACCTTTACTTCCCCCACAAGATCTTCCCTGCTCGCAAGGAGCAGGTCCAGGAGGGCACCTTCCCTGGTTGGTTACCTTACTAGTTGTGTCAGGAAGGTTGTTGCGATGGAAGTGCAGGACCCGGCACTTGGCCTTGTTAAACCCCATACAATTGGCCTCAGCCCATCGATCCAGCCTGTTCAGGTCCCTCTGCAGAGCCTTCCTACCCTCGAGCAGATCAACACTCCCACCCAATTTAGTGTCATCTGCAAACTTACTGAGGGAGCACTCAATCCCTTCATCTAGATAATTGATAAACATATTGAACAACACTGGCCCCAAAAACCTTTTGGGGAACTGAGTTATTTCATGTTTTTTCAAGGAACTGTGTTCTCTGTTTCCATGTTACTTAATATTTTTCTTTCTCGCTTCTGCTTTGCCATTTTGCAATACAACTCAACTATATAGACAAATCAGTGAAATTAAAAAATAAGTAAATCACAAGACAAGACAAAGCATGAAACATGCTGGATGCTCCCTGTGGTTTTTATCCTCCATAGAAACTGTGTTGGACTTGGAGGTCCTGTCAAATGGAAAAAAAGTCGTAATATTATGTAGTCACACACTCTAGCACTTTACAATTTTCAGGCTAACATATCCAGTTTTAAAATATGTAGATTGTTTTACACAGTTTCCCACATAGTGCTTGGATAACATTAAATTATTTTTAATTGTATAACTGGATGAGAAACAGAAAGGAATACTAAAAAAAAAAAGACAGAGGAGGAGAAAAGGATCAAGGGCAGAATATAAAACATTAAAGGCAAGAAAATTAGGAAGAAGAAAAATTATTAATACTTTTTGGGACTGATTCTAATTTACTCAAGTCAGCCATAAACCTGAAAACGAATTTAGCAGGAAACACATCAGACCCTAAATCAGGTAGTTGACTTGTTCTGAGTTCACTGGGATTTTTTCGCTCTCTGTGGGCACTAACAGGCTACCAACCTTGGGCTGGGAAATTGCTGTAGCTCCGTATATTTCAAAAACCTCAAAACTACTTACTATCCTCTGAGGATTTGACCTATTGTTTAGAAATTCTACAGTTACAGAATTAAAGATGATGGAAAAACAAACAGAAAAACCTGAATCACTCTGAGTTTCCACTGTGTCACTGAGCTGTCACTTTGAAAATCCCAGGCAGAGTGAGACAAACAAGCTTAGTGAGGGATCCCAGTGGAGCACTCTCCCTAGCAACAATAGTCATGTAAAATGAGGTTCTGCATCCTGTTCTTGTTCACATAGCTATCCCTGGTTTAGAAACATGCAAATACTACAGTCAGAGTAATTTTTGATTTGTAAAGATGCAAATGAGAAAAACTTACGCAGTACTGTGTTTTATGATAGAGCATACTTTGAAAAAAAGTTCATTTCACTCTGCACATTGAGTTGTCTCTATTTTTTAACAGTGCCATCTAGTAGTTTATATTTTTATATTGTGTTACAAGCTTTAAGGATTGGAAAATATTTATCTTTTGTTATGCTTACTTAGGGGCAGCTTCAGGTCAATCTTCTGACACACTGAGGTCCCACTTATGCTTCTTATACATCGTTTATTTTTCCCATGATAATAGGGATAAGCTCCTATGGCATTAATTTCTTTCACTTCAATCAACACTAAAATATAAATAAATGCACTCTATTGTATCTTAATTCAGGCTGTTTTGGAGTACCTACATCTTACAGTAAGTGTATGTATGGTAAAGAGAGCCACTTGCATCCAAAGTGGCTAGAAGTCTTTAGTAGCAAAAATTGAACAGAAAAATAACAGAGATAGTAAGAGTATGAAAATGAGTCCATCCTGGGCTAACAGTTTCCAGAACACAATAAATGAGATTTCACTTTCAGTAAAACACTGTTTCTCTTATTCAAATTCTTGATCTATTTTCTATTCAAAACCTGTACAAATAAGTTCTACAAAGTTACCTTGATTATGTGAAAAAAACCTACTAATTTTCTTATAAGTTTATATTTGGTAATTCAATTTGGGCCGCTTATTTTTTCATAAGAAAAGAGAAAATTCCCTACTTGCATCTGCATGTTATTCATTTTTTCAAAATCTTATTTGGTCTTCTGTGCCTTCAATCTCTTGTAGCCTATCCCAGAATAGTTTTTACTTCCACTATTGCTTCATCTTCTTGAGACAATTTGACCTGGACTATTAACAATGTTCAAGTGACACCATGGATTTATGTACTGGCCTAATTATATTTTCTGGTTTGTTTTCATTTCTATTCTAATATTTCTTAGCTTATCTGTTTTTTCAGGTGTTGACAGACTTTATCTCCTTTTTGAAAGAGTCATGCCATTTCTGCGGCACTCAGGAAAGTCCGTATTGCACGGAATATCTAAAACATGAGTAGCTTTCCAGAATAGCAACTTATTCTCACATCATAACACTCAAGTCCCAGTAACATCTGCTGTACACACTTGGGTGCACTCAGCTGTGTTTTTTCATGATGCTTTTTAACGACCTGTGATTTGCCTGCACAAATATCCTGTGCCCAAAGGTGAAGAAAGTAGAATTATTCCATTTTGAAGAATGCAACCAGGAGCTACTTTCCTCAATGTTATCTGTGCTTGTTTGTATCTAGAAAATGCTATCATCTCTATTTTGCTGCTCTTCAAAGTCCTTAAAAAACAGTGTAGTATGAATACATTGTAGGCTACTGAACCAGAGTATAGTACTTCAGCATCAGTGACTCACATAACCACTTCATTAGATACTGGTTCTTGATTTCCATTTTTTTCTGTGTTGCATTCTTTTTGTGTTACTTGAATATTTTTGGGCTTTTAATTGATTTTTGTAAAGTAAATCGCTGGCCTCCTCTCATATTCTGTGGCCTGGATGTATTTGTAACGGCTTTCTGGCTCTCAGTATCTTCAGAGTTTTTCAGAATCAAAAGAGAGCTGAAGAAGAATTCAGTAGGTCTTTTCAGCTACAGTTTGACCTAAAAAGCTTTCTGAGAAGCTGCTTAATACAGGTGCATCTCTGTACCATTGTTATGGCTTGCCTTAATTTCGTTAAGAAAGAATATCATCTGTTATAATCAAGATACTTGTGCGTCACTTCAAAGCCTAGTTTACTTTATATCAGTGATCAGGCTTTGTTCATACCCAAAGCCCTTTGTACCCAACAATACTTGCCAAGAGGCATGTGAAACATTGCCAGGTTGTTCCAATGACACTGATACTTTCCATGTGAAAATACATACAGTCAGCAGTTTAATCTGGTAAATCATGTAGAGTGTCCTCAAAAGTTGGCAAAGATTAGTAATTCTTTTCCATTGCTTTGTTGAATGGTTTTGTATGAATTAACCTGAACATTTTCTCACAGTACTGAATTTCTCTTTTTTTGTATGCTAGTTGCTGTAGGGATATTGAAGTATTTTAAATTCTGCAGGTTTTTCAGTTCCTTTTGCATGATAAAAATCTTCATTTTGATTATGCCATTATGCATGAGGATACTTCATATTTTGCTATAATTCTGTCTACAAACTCTGAGTGTTTTCCATTTGCCACCCTAAGGATACCTTTAAATTATCCTCTAGTCATATCTATATATCGGACTGCTTTGTTGCCCAGCAATTGTATCTCAGAGTAAAACATTCTTGTGTGTGTTTCCTACTGGACATCTTTTATTTACCCACTGTCCTCTCTATTAGAGTCATTATGAGACATCAGAAATATTTTTCCTCTGTTTGGTTCAAATTAATACTGTTATTTTGCAGCATTGCTTGGATTAGAAGTATAACTGTATTAGGCACCAATCTGATAACCTATCTGCAAATAGGGCATTTGAGTGGTCTTTACGATACGTGTTCATTAAGGATCTGTGGATACGCTTTTTATAGGCTATAATCTGTTCTCCACTGGAGCTCTGAATCTATTCAGGCAGCACCTGGACTGCAGATGATGTAGTGACTGTGGACGCAGATAAAGCTGAGGCCACTAAATACCTTTGCCTCAGTCTTCACCAACAGGGTCTCTGAGGCCTCTGAGATCAGTGAAAGGGTTCAAGGTTGAGAACTACCAGCAGAGGATAAGGGCTGAGTCCAGGATTACTTGAGAGACCTCAACCTATACAAGTACCTGGAAATCAACAGGCTGCATCCAGTAGTGATGGAAGATCTGGCTGCTCTCATCTTTGACAAGTCATGGAGATGGAGCAAGAATTCCCAATAACTGGAGAAATGAAAATGTTGCACCCATCTTCCAAAAAGGCCAAAAACGATCTAGGGAATTACAGGAAAGTCAGCCTCAGTTTACTCACTGTGGAAATTATAGAGCAAGTCATGTTGGAACAAATTTATGGCCATATAAAGAAGATGACCAGGACTAGTCAGCATGTACTTATAAAGGCTAAATCATACTTGACCAACCTGATTGCCTTCTATGATAAAATACCCAAGTCTACAGATGGAGAGAGGGCATTGGATGTCATCTACTTTGACAAGTAAGGCTTTCAACGGTGTTTCCCACAATATTCTTGAATCCAGGTAGGGACATTATGGTCTGGATGTGTGGATAACTAGATGCGTAAATAATGGTTGCATGTTCAGACTCAGAAGTTAATGGTTAGTGGGTCATACGTTGCCTCAAGGTAGGTAACATGTAGACTAACACAAGGGCCTATACTGGATCATGTTTGACATTATTATCAGTGACCAGGAGGAGAAACTGTCATCAGTTTTGCAGACAACACCAAACCGGGGGGAACATTTAATACCACTCAAGGCAGGTTTGTCATCCAGAGGGACCTGGAGGAACAGGCCAACAGGAATCACATGAAATTCAACATAGACTAATGTGAAGTTCTTCACCTCAGAAAAAACAAGCCCTTGCAACAAAGTTTGGGTGCTAATTGGCTGAAGAGCAGCTCTGCTAAATGACTTGGTAGTCTTGGCTTACAGCAGGAGAAGCATGAATCAGCCATGTGCCTTGACAGCAAAGGTGGCCAGTGCATCTTGGGCTGTATTGATAGGCACATTCTTGATAGATTATGCCCCTCTACTCAGCATTATACCAAGGGTGGAATACTTCATCCAGTTCTGGACCCACCATGTAGGAAAGACTGCAGCAAATTCGGCAGAGGCAGTGAGATGGTGGGGAGGTACAGCTCGTGCTCTGTGAGGAAAGGCTGAGGGACTGGGAATTGTTCAACCTGGGAAAGACTTGGCTTCAGGGGAGCCTTCCTATATTAATGAGGAGGTCATCAGGAAGACAGTTAACCTTCTGAGGTCCCCTCCAATCTGAATTTTCCTATGATCCTATAAAACTCATTGAATAGTTGCAACACTAAGGCATGAAATTGTTTAGTTTCATCTTGCCCAGTGATTGGACTATTGCTTTTTCTCAGTCTGTTGTACTTACCCTTACACTGTAGACGCTAGACCACAAAGCTCATGTTCTTTGTCCTTTCTCTGGTTCTGTTTGGCCTAAACCTGCATATACTGCTGCAGTAGTAACAATTATCTGAATCTTTCCTTTCTTTACAAGTTGAATGACTTTCTCTGTGTTGCCTTCACATAATCTATGTTTAGAGCCTCTATTCTACTTCAGTAATTGCTCATGATCATACCTTTAGGTTTAGCTCCCCACCTGTATCTTTTTGCTCCATTAACAGATGTTCCTTTTTTTCCTTCCACCTTCTAAACACATTCTTTTCCTTTCTGTGGGTCCTGGTAGCCTCAGTGCTACAACTAATTCTCATTAATCACATGAGATTCCATGGATACATCCACAAGACAAACTAGCTCCAAATATTCAGTTAACCCTACATGAGATAATGTAGCAGCTGTGGAAGTAGTAGTTCAGATTATCTGTTATCCCAAGCCAGTTCCCTGGTTTCTCAGCAAGAGTACTGAAAGCACTGCACTGACTTGGCTGTAACCTACAGTTATGGAACTAGCTCATGTATAACTCCTTTAATTGTCTCTGAATAACACTATATTACCTGAATCAGATATTACCTACATTTCTAAAACTAAGTAGGTTTTATTTAAAACCACCACAACAACAAAACCTTAAGGTGAGAGTGTAAATCATGCAAATAACATCCAAGCCACAGTAGATGGCATAGATAGTTTTAGAAAAGTAAAGGAAGAGGTAAAATGATCATACGCTTTCACTCATTGTAAAAAAAATGTAAGCATATCACTTGGGGCCAAAAAGAATGGACCTATTTGTCCTTATTTGAACATAAGCTTTCATTAGACATATGGCTGGAATTTTTAAAAATCATATTATTTAAATCACATTAATTAAAATATATTAAAATGAATCACTATTCAATGAGAAAAGCATTGTAAAATATGCTCCATTCTGTCCCCTATTGTATGCCTTCATTCCCATGTTAAACCTATTTTACTGTTTTCCAATGAATTCACAAATCTTGAATATTGAATTGAAAGAGTAAGCAGTCATGTATACACAGAAATTGCTGTATTAAACTCATGTATACATAGAAATTGCTGTACAGTAACTCAAAATATCTAGCTCACAATATGGAGCCTTTGGGTTTTTGTATCCTCACAAGTACCACCACTTTTTTCCAAGGAATTGCTTAAGTAAAACGTAACAGAATAGCAAGAAAGTTTCCAGAATGTACAGTAACTAATTAAAAGCAGGCAACTCCTGAAGCATTTAGGCTGGGACCCAAAATGATTCCCTGTTCCAGTTTCAGCCATGGCACTGACTGACTTTGGACAACTTTGCTCACTTTTTCTCCTTGTTCCTTATTCAGCTCAGCTGCACAGCTGAGTAAAAAGCAAGTCACAGTGACAGCCAGCTGCTATGCCTAACCCCTACTCTCTGGGGAAATAAATTGAAAAGGAATAGGGAGAGATCAGAACACACTAAACCACCTACCATTTCAAAACAGGCAATTACAGGTAGCAAAGAAGTGTCTAAATAATGTGCAAAATCTGAAAGTCTTTAGTGGGCATCACCAAGATTTTTCTTGTTGAAAAGGTTTTTAATCTCAAGAAAAAACACTGTTGCTGACATTTTCTTGTAAAGTGACAAAGCACTACTTGATACCTGGCACTTGGATTCTACTTTCTCTGCTTTCTGTTTTCTGCTTATGATAATAAATGTGTTTTATTTAAAACTGTATCAGGGCAACGTTAAACACTGCTAGTGCTAGTCAGCCTATGAGTAGTCAATGAGCTATGCGCAGTAAAAATCTGTAACAACGTAAAATCTTGCTAAAGTTCCCACTGTCTCTCTAATCAGAATGGATTTAAACACTGTGAGCAAGAGGAGTTTCAGTGCTCCATCACAGAGCAATGTCAGGATTGAGTCATACTGGCACAGCAGTGTGGAAAGCACAGAACTGCTGATACCCCTTTTATAAGAGACACCATTTCAACTTTGATAATGTATTCATCATCAGACTGGGCTCATGAACAGTGATAGCTTGCGTGTTTGGCAATGGAATTAATACCATCTATTCTGGGGTTTGTGGAGAATGAGGAAGAAGTGTAGCTTGCTGCCGCAGATTTTGTAAATACATATGACTTCGAGCAAATAAATAGATTTAGAGGTAAGTGTCTAAAATTAGGTGTCTGAACAAGTGGTTAATAATACACAGCGCTGTTGCATTGCTCTAAGGGAAAGCAAAAACTCTAAAATTGTTACAAAAATTAAGAAATCTGGGGTGGGGTTTTTGTGTTTTACCTAGTATAGTTTATTTCCCAGTCCATGGTGGGTTTGTTTAGTAAAGAGGACAACCATAAGGTCCCCATGAATGAAAGGCAGTAGGCAGTCTCTCTCATAGTATGCTTTGCAAATGTTCAGAGATTTCATGCTTCTCTTAGTCTTTAGCTTAGTCACCAATGAGGTCCCAACTGTCAGGATAGCTATACTTCAGCTTGGTCCCTAGATCAATCCTTAATTTGTTTTCACTGCCGTGGGTGCTAACAGTGTAATTCTGGGACTGTGCCACAACCACAAAATGTTCGTGTTCAGAGCCAGTTTTGGAGTAACTGAAGCCAAGCAATACACTTGCCTTTTATCTCAACCTGCTTCATAGCAATAAACATAACCATGAACAGTTTATCGAAGAATTATTACAGGCTGTCCAGAGAGGTTGTGGAGTCTCCGTCTCTGGAGATATTCAAAACCCGTCTGGATGTGTTCTAGATTGACCTGCTTTGGCGGGGGAGTTGGGCTAGATGATCTCCAGAGGTTCCTTCCAACTCCTATGATGCTGGGATTCTGTGATTAGTCTTACACATTTAAGACAGCAGAAGACAGCATACTGCTATGAGGCATCTTGCCAGAGACTGGTGATTTAAATGCTATGATGCCACCACATTTTAAAGTATATAATTTAAGTGCCATTGTTATGCAACCCTTATATATATCTTACAACTGGCAAACACTGAAGTACAGAACAGAACTCTGCACCATGCAGATACAGCTGAAAATATAACACAGCCCAAGTAGTGTCATTCCAGAATGAGCTATAAACCTGATTTATTAAACACACTCTATCAATGTTACACCAGGGATGGAGTGGTTACAGAGCCCTTTACATTGTAAGAATGTGTAATTATGATTCTTCCTTAAGAGGAAAGAGGATTTTTTACAAAATGCATCATATTTTTCAACATGCTGGGCTGTGTAGAACTGATAATGAGTTGAAAATGAAGACTGTTAGCAGTACATTTTACAAATGAGCCAGTCAAATTGAGAAGCTATAATGAACTTTTTGTTTGGATTCTTCTGGGAGGGAGAAGGGCTGAGCTGGGTGGTTTGGGTTTGGGGTTTTGTTCCCTTGGTTGGGAGGAGGGGCAAGAAAGAGAAGCTCATGGAGGAAGGGAATCGACCAGTTCATTACAGCTTAAGAAAGCATACCTAGAAGTACTTGGACAGAAATAAAAATATGCTTTACCATTATCTTGCAGTTTAAACTACTATAATAAACTTAAATATTCAATAGACAGAGAACTAAAGCCCTTCATCAGTACAAATTCCCAATGAACTCAATGGTAATTTTGCCTGTGTCAGGACAGAGTATGACATACACCTCTCTGAAGGAGGCCAACACAAAGTTTATGCAGAACTAAAATTCTGTCATATATTCTGTTCTGAAGGCTTATATGTGATTTAGGTTATTTTTTTTTTTTTTTTTTTTTAAATCTCAACTCAAAAAATGCAGGATTTTCTAAGAAGTTATACTTACCTTTCTAATCATAGTATTCATCACCTTTTTTAAGGTTTTTAGTTGGTATTGCAAACATTGCACCATATATGATTCACTTTACCGGAGACAGCAGTCTCCTTAGACATAAATGGCTAATTTAGCATTTAAATCACTTGGGCTATGTTAATATAAAACAGGAAGGAGAACACTAATTTTGATATGGTAGTTATATGAATGAACAGTGAAAGACTTCACCATTCATGAATTAATAATAATAAAATACGAATCAGTTTTACCCAGACAACTGCAACAAGATAAATGTTCTTGGCATTAAACACAGATGTCCAAATACTTTATGAGAAAAAAATCTTTAGTTTTTTTAGATCCATCTGCAAATGTAAATTATATCATCACTCATTTTCATTATTTTCAGTTTTTAGCTACTTGAACAAATATTTATCAAATATTTTCTTTGATGACTGGCAGCGTGTTCTACTGAGGCCATATTCTGGCTCTTTTATTTGCAGTTACTGGATATATTTTCCATGTGTACTTTACTGGCGTTGAGCTGGGAATCTTGAGGGCTAAATACTATTCAATGAAAGGATGCTGGAATGTGTCTCATGTAATTGGGCATTTGGTCACAGTTTAGCAGAAAACATTTTCAGAGAGATGTTAAGAAATCATGCAACTCACATTTTACACTGTTTTAGTTATCTCAGATGCAGAGCATTATTCTGAGTGTGGGTGGGATATGACAACTAAATATTTAAGAAAGACAAAAAAAAAAAATCCACCTACAAAAGATATGAACATTAAGCCTGGACTAATGAATAAACAATACCTGCCTTTTGATCCAACCTGTAAATGATTAATAGCCATTACCAGAGAGACAGGTAGAAGCAATGTGATAACAAACATGAATAGGACATCTGAACTGATCTGACCTGGACAGATGAGCAGCCAAAAAGCTTTTGATATCAGTGAAGTCTTTTTTTTTTAAAAAAAACCCAAAACATATATGGGAAGAATCATGAGGAACAATTAAATAAGAGCATTCAAAGAACATGGTGAAAATAATGAAAGAAGATTTGGGAACTGAATCTATAAGGGAGGGTCACAATGGAGAGGAAAACATGGAAAAAGAATGTCGTCAAGAAGATATTTACAAGAGGAAGTCAGGCGAACTACATAGCAAAGTTCTACCCTATTTGCAGGATATTTATATGCAGAGGAAAAAAGTAAAATCCAGTGAACAAAATAATCTTTGTGAGCATCTCAAGAAAAATGTTCACTCTTACCTACTTCATAATTCTAAATGCACAAACTAGAAAGGTGTCCAACTTGAGTAAATAACAGACCATAGAATCATAGAATCATTAGGTTGAAATAAACCTCTAAGATCATCAAGTCGAACTTTCAGCCCAACACCACCATGCCCATAAACCATGTCCCGAAGTGCTACATCAATACATTTTTGAACACCTCCAGGCATAGTGACTCCAGCACTTCCCTGGGCAGCCAGTTCCAATGTTTGACCACTCTTTCAGTAAAGAAATTTTTCCTAACGTCCAATCTAAACCTCCCCTGGAACAACTTGAGGCCATTTAGTCACTAGTTACTTGGGAGAAGAGACTGACACCCACCTCACTACAGCCTCCTTTCAGGCAGTTGTAGAGACTCATAAGGTCTCCCCTCAGCCTCCCCTTCTCCAGGCTAAACAAACACAGTTCCCTCAGCTGCTCCTCAAAAGACCTGCAGAGCCTTCCTACCCTCGAGCAGATCAACACTCCCACCCAATTTAGTGTCATCTGCAAATTTACTGAGGGAGCACTCCATCCTCTCATCCAGATCATCGTTAAAGATGTTTAACAAGTCCAATACCAATAGTGAGCTCTAAGGGACATCGCTTGCGACTGGTTGCCAGGTGGATTTAACTCCATTCACCACAACTCTCTGTGCTTGGCCATCCAGCCAGTTTTTAACCCAGCATAGTGTGCACCTGTGACATATAAGTGCATCTGGAAATCATCATATTCTGTTCACAGAATCATCATCTTACGTCCCACGATAACATTTTTTAATCTGCTCTTACTTAGTGCTTCATCTGCTGTCATGTATGTTGTAATCATAATGTGAAAGATACACAAGTGTAGTGATCAACATTACAGTTTGTTAAATATATGGGGGAGGTGGTGTTCTCATTTTTTATATCAGTGTGCATCTTTGTAGAAATGAGAAATCAAAAAATTACATTAGAAATTAAGATATTAGAATGAAGAAATTAACAAGAAGGCAGGAAAAATAAACAATGTTTGGAGAGAAGTCAAATACATTCAAAATTAAAGACTGAAACAGATGAAAGTGATAGCTGGATGTTAGATCCTCATGAGGGTCTTATTTCTTTGATGAAAATATGATCCCTGAGTCCCTTGCAGCTTTAGTGCCTAACAGTGGAGAATGACGTTCATATTTTGTTCTTCAGTCCACTCTAAATTTAATAATCTCCGGACACTTGTGTTTGTCTCTAATGTAACATCTATAATAAGATGAAAATGGAATAATATTGTACTGATTGATTAGATAAACACACATGACAAAGCCTATGGTTGGTGTAAAGTTAGCGTATTACATGAAAATTATTACATCATGGATAAATTTTCCCCACTGCATTCAATAACTCAAATAATTGATGATGGAAATTTCTGTGAGTCATTCAGCCAGAACAGCATATTCATGTTTTTCTTATTGAACACATTCTTAAATTTACACCGTAAAAGTACAGAGAATTCATAGAATGGAGAACCTGGACAAAAAAATATTACCAACCTTCCAGTACAGCATGTAGAAATAAGCATTATGCTCATGCTTACAAGCAGCTTCATACATTTATTTTGAGTCAATCTCCACAACAGAGTTCATAGTTGCCCAGAGGTCACAAATTTCATCTCAGGCCCTGACACCACAGCTCAAAGCTGTGAGCACTTTGGCTATTTTTCTGAACTTAAATAGAATTCGGGAATCAAGTACATTTTCAGGGTTTTTTCAACACACTTAAGATTTCTTTTGAGATTTCACTTCCGAGTCCCTTGAATATGCATTTACAGCACATCATGATTTAGAGGAGCTACAAAATATGAAATAAAGCTGCTTATGGCATCAGCGTGAGTCAGCCTGCAAGCATAAAAGGTATTGGTATTTATAGCGTTTCAATCCTTTTTCAATTTATTAATTTATTTATTTCTGTGCATGCCTGTTTTTGTAACTCAGATGAATAAATACATGTACATACAAGTATCCTTGAAGCTTATTTGAAGCTTTCTGAAGCTTATTATTAATGGGATTTGTAGCCAAGCATCTCTGTTGCTTGCTGTTAAAGAAGAGAATGCTCAAGTTATATATGTTCAAAGACATATATTTAAATCTTTTCTTTTACTCCTGTACAGATATTAGTAGTGGAAGAGATTTTCTAGAGATGCATCTCATCACTCAGTCTTCTCTGTTACAGTATAAAATTATAAATAGATCCCTTTATGTTATACAGAATGTGATTTTTTTTTTTTTTTTTTATGTTGAAACTTTGCCATTGAATCAAGTTTCAAACTATTTACACTGAAGAAGTCATCTTTCTCTTACTGAGCAGTCTTGTGGTCTTGTGACAGAATTTAAGCTACAACTGTGGTGTGGCAGGGTATCAGGGTTGTTCCTGTATGTACACTCAGTGCACCTAGTTATTAATTCCCTGTATGACCTAGGAGCTCCCATCTTTGCACAGAAGAGCGAACAAACTGGTCTGAGAGAAGGGAGTCACCTGCAACAGCATGAAATTTAGACAGTTCCAGAGACTCCCCAGAAAGCTTCTTCTGCACCTGGGACGACAGACACTATTTGTGTGTTTGATATGCAGATTAACCTCCCCCGACCCTCCGGGTGGAGAATGTGGCCAGGCTACCACAGGCCCTTCCTGCTGTAAAACTGATGGAAATTGTGCTCAGTAGGTCGAGAGAGGTTCTCCTCCCTCTCTGCTCTGCACTGCTGAGACCGCATCTGGAATAGTGTGTCCAGTTCTGGGCCCCTCAGTTCAAGAAGGACAGGGAACTGCTGGAAAGAGTCCAACACAGAGCCACAAAGATGATGAAGGGGGTGGAACATCTCCCTTCTGATGAAAGGCTGAGGGAGCTGGGTCTCTTTAGCTTGGAGAAGAGGAGACTGAGGGGTGACCTCATCAACGCTTATAAATACGTAAAAGGCGAGTGTCAGGAGTATGGAGCTGGGCTCTTCTCGGTGATGGCCGATGACAGGACAAGGGGCAATGGGACCAAGCTGGAGCATAGGAGGTTCCACATTAACATAAGGAAAAACTTTTTCACTGTGAGGGTGACAGAGCACTGGAACAGGCTGCCCAGAGAGGTTGTGGAGTCTCCTCTGGAGACATTCAAAACCCACCTAGATGCATTCCTGTGTGATCTACTCTAGGTGGTCCTGCTTTGGCAGGGGGGTTGGACTAGGTGATCTTTCAAGGTCCCTTCCAACCCCTAACATTCTCTGATTCTGTGATACATAAGAATTATGTAAATAGTCGGTAGAAATTGTTCATGCAGATACAAAAATGTCCACATAAGACAATCTTTTGCAAATAAATGAGATAGTTTAGACATGTTTGTACATGTTTTAATACAATTAATAGAAATGAATTATGCATGTGCTGAGGTTGTCATATGGGACCAAGGCTCAGCTGAATACAAGAACTGAGCAGATCAGTGGTTTGAGGAGACCCATTCCAGCTGGATGTTGTTGCAAGGACTCTTGCAACAAAAACTCCTATCACCCTTTGGACTGTGACCAACCATCCTGTCACTGAGATTTGATTCCCTAAGGACACACTACAATGTTCAAAAGATCCCAATAAATTAGCTTTTTCTTTGTTTGTTGGGGTTTTTTTAATAGACATTCTGACCATGACTGCAACAGAATTCAATTATGTATGTGTGTGGAAAACGCAAAAAAGAGAACAGAAATGCAGTACACACACAAACAGCATAGGCATGGAAATTCTGGTACAACCTTTTCTTATGTCAGCACATTTCTCACTTCGTTTCCCACCTGTGCTCAAAGGAGTAACTAGTGTTACTAGTAAACAGCAAACAGCGGACAGCAGATGAAGAAAGTGTAAATTAGGCTCAGCCATCCTTAAAGTATAAGGCTCAATATCATCTTAAGAAAAAAAAAAAAAGAGCTGTACTTCTCTTTTATTCCTTACTTTTATGAGGGAAAAATTAATGACAATCTGTGTATTGGAATTAGCAAATTTTTTACAGTGAACTATATATAAATAGTTAGTTAGCACTATCAAGATCTTTGTGATGATTCCTTTAGAAACATAACATAGATTAAAAACTCAGCAGATATCAAGATAAGGTAATTGGTAAAGTCTTTTCTAGGAGCTACTTCAAACAAAAGATCAGTAAAATAACAAGCAGTAGTCCAGGAGAACTCTCCATAAATTTTTGGAAGAAGTTACGAACTTTATTCAAGATCTAGTCACGCTTCAATGTGAAGTTGAAAAATCACACCACGGTCTTATGCAGCAAAATATCATTCTTCAAGAAATAGTCTGATAAAATCACTGTGTCACAAAATTATCTACTGGTAAATTCAGTGCATCTATTTATTATTCTTTCTGGTCTTCATTTGTAAAACCTTATGGTAAATAAAAATGAATGAAAAGTAGTATTAGAGACTTCAGATTTTTTATTTAATATTGTATGTTAGATTGTAATTTCTTGTACTGAGAAAATCCCAATAAAACTAATGGATTTGAATGGATACAGTAAGTTTATAGCATGCCTTTATCTATCATAGGTGATAGTTTCAGATATGCAGTCCAAGAGCTGTAAGATTTCTCTTTTCCTGAAAGAAATTTTCAGTCTGAAGAACAGTCCAAAATAATAAAGCTTAGATTATTTTGCTCTTGCAGGATGGCTGGAATTTTTTTGCTTTGGTACAATATATCCTAAGGAAAAAGCTTACAGCTGTCAAGCCTTTTATCCTAAAATTTCTGTGTTGAATTTGAAAATTACTTTCCATTTTGTGAGTGCAGCTGTGGGCAAAGAGGACCCAAAACTTTTGTGGTTTATAATGGTTTTGTCTTTATATCAAAATGAGAGAGAGAGCAAGAGAATGAAAGCTATTGAGATTCAAAATAATTTACTGATTTAAAAAATGAGACATGGGGAGCAGGGGGTGTTCCAGTTCAATATCCTGATCATAAAATGAATGTGAATGCTTCAGGGATGAAATATGTTCCAATATGTCACACAGGTGACAAATAGAAACTTAGAGTCACATTTGGACTTAAGTTAATAATTCATTCTTGAACTGTTCATCCTCTATTTTGCTCTCTAAGCACCTATGAACGACATGATATGCTAGTCAAAGGAGTTTATGGTTATCGCATATTTACAATTTGTTGTCTGGCTCCTCCTGGCACCTAGGTGATCATCCTCATGACAGCTTGGTATGCAAAAGCTTGGTGTATTTCTGTATTACTCCATCAACAAGGTATCTTTTCGTTTTTATTCTTTGTGTGTATCTATTACTTCACTGAATTGATTTATTTTACTGAATGGGTGTAAGCATTTGGTAGAATATGTGGATTACATAATTTCTTTGCCATCTTCTGTCATTCAGGCCAGTTACTCCCTTTTAAATATTTTTTTATTAAATGCTTCATGTATGTTAGTGTTCTCCTTTCTTTCAAAATCTTATTTCCCTGTCTACAGGGTCTTTGCTTAGACTTATATTTCCTAAACTATACAGGCAAATCTTTCTTTGTATTCAGACTTGCAGAACCTGAATAATTTTGTTTGTCCTGTGCTGTACCTTTTCAATCTTAACAATGTACTTATATTGTGAAGAATAAAATTGCATGTGATAAAATAAATCAGTTCAATTTTTAACCATTATCTGGGGACCAACATAAAGTGCATTATTAGCAGTGCATTTTTCTCTTTGAAGCCAGCATCAGTTGTGAGATGAATTCAGGTCTCCCTGACTGCTATAAAAGTAAATGGAGTACAATGGGCCAAGGTGTTATACAATAGAAGGCTTTTCAAGCTAGATTTTGTCTCACAGTCAAGTGAACATTACATGTTACCATGGGCATTAGTATATGTGAGATTTACAGTCAATGCAAGCCCTAACAAGAGATTGGAGGTCACACGAAGAGAATCTGTGCAAAATTGAATTATTCATTGAAGTAATTCATTAGATATCTCTTGTAGGCACGAGCTGGAGTCATCATTAATGGTAGGTTTTAAAGGTGCCACATATACACAAGATGTTTCACAGGACAAATTAAGCCAGGGAAGTTTAAATTTTAAGATTATTGTGTGGCTTCAGTAATATAGATCATTGGAGTTGAAATTTAAGATTGTGCTTCATATTAAACACATTACAATCAAGTAACGTTCAGAATTGCAGAAATTGATAGCTACCTAAAAGAGAAAAGGAGGGAAAAACAATAAGACTATCCTACCACTGTACTTATTTCATTTTCATCCCTTCCAAAATATTGTGGTCTTACTATTTCACTAAAATAGCAGAACTTCTGTTGATGATGAATTAATCCAATGAGAAAACAATACAAAGATTGCATCACTTCTGTTCTACCCTGCTCTACTAGCTGAACAAATTGATGGCTGCATTCCAACATACAGTGATGTGATTCATTTGTATCTTAAAATGAATTCTTCAATATGACCCACACTTTTTTTTTTTTCCCCTCTCATTTGAGACAACAGTACCATTAGATGGCACTCTGGGTAAAGTTGAAAAATTACTTTATAAGGCTGTTGCAACTCAAGTATTTAGTCAAAGCATAGTAAAAGATAAAATAGCAAATGTGTAGTCAAATGAAAAGATATTAATATTCATTATACTTTCAACAGTCTATAATGGCTGTCAAAGAATTATTTAGATATTGCATTTCAGAGCAACATTTTGCACCACATATTTATATTTTTTAGATGAGAGGTAATGAATGTTCCCTATAAAGAAGATATACTAATACGTTCTTTTTTAATCTTGTTCTCAGTTTTCTATAGGAGATATTAAAGGCAAAGCAAAGAATGTCAACATCTAATGATGCAAGACAAGTATCTTACAACATGAACTTTTGACGGTATTATTCACTGTTTGAAAAAGTGAGTTACCTCTTAGGCATGTGTGACCACCTCATATATATTTTGTCTGAAACTGAAAGCCTGAAACAATTTTGACTAATATAAAACTTGGCTTTAATTTGTATGTCTAAGTATTAGAGCGCAAGAAAAACATGGTTTTGAAATGATGTTCCAAGATGCTTTTTTTTTCTTGACAGAGGAAGTCTTCATGTGAAAAACATGCAAGCAAAAATTCTGAAACTCAAAGAAGTTAATTATTTAAGGAAAGAATTCTATTCCTAGAACTTCTAGGCCAGTCCATCTTTTCATCTGCGTCTACCACTACAATCATCCTCCATCCTGGCGGACACAAACCCCATAGAATGTTTAAGTAATGACACACAAAATAAATCTCTCAAAAAAATTTTTTTTGAGTCCTTTAACTCCAGAATGATGCTCAGGTAAACTCAAGCAACCATGAAGATGGTGGAAACCTGTGCAGTTGCAAAGATATACTGATGCAGAGCTGGGTGATAGTCTCAATAATTAAATTATTACCTGACTTGGTTTGTATGCAAATTTATATTGTCACAGTAAGAAAACCTTACACTTCAGAGGTTTAATTCTACTTTCAAGCTGTACTTAATAACTTGTTTTCACCCAGTATACCAAAGTGTTCCAACAGCTGTAGATTTAATCTCTAGACACCTCTATCCTGACTAAAGCATCAAACATATTGTAAGTGAATGCTGTGAATTCCAAATTAGGCTTTTTATCATGATCACTAGCTAATATGCTTCACTCTGCTCTATGGTGTGAAAAAGAGCAAATGAAAGTTAAAAGAGCTGGAAATGTCCTCCAATATGCATCTGAGGAGTAAAATATTCTCAGTATTCTTCTACTGCTTCAGCCATGTGAACCTAAGTTAATAGAAAATCATACTTTGAAGCTTCTCCAAACTTTTAGGGTCAAGTTGTCAAATAATTTGTCACGTGGACTTTTGTGCGCTGAGGAGTTCCTTAGAAAATCTTCGGTAATCGGTGATGGGAGAGCAACACTGACTCCAAAATATAAGATAAGGAAAAATTTAGCTTGAATATAGTATTAGTATCCACTCACAACACGACATATAACACTACCAGTTAATAGTACCAAAAGATGAATTGATATTTCAAAACAGGTCCCTGCATTTTATACCTTGTTCCTATTATCACTGTTGGTAAACATCAATTTCTTCTCCTTCCTACCCATAGGTACACTGCCACAAGAACTCCCATTCTCCAGAAATTATGATCTTGTTTGATATTCAGCCAGAAGTTTGAAGCTGCCTTTCCTTCTCTGTGAGGCCTTCACAAATTATGCTCCACTCAATTACCTGTACTGGGGATAACTTAATTATTTCACCACCACTAAGGCACTATAGGCTAGAGCCAAGCCTTCAGTCATTCCCAGATGATCCAGCTGAGCTCTGATAGTGCTGCTATTCACTTTGTAAGCCTGTGTTAGAAAGCTAGATAGTAAAGCAATTAAGCAAAAAAGGAATAAATATTTCAAGAGGAAGGCATTTAAAATTGGAGAATTTTCATTCACCGCATGGAATTCTTTTCTACCTCTTGGTTATAATCTAGTAAAAGATATCTTCTCAGACACTTGTTCTTCCTTCTTCCTTTGCAATAGTCCTTTTGTTGTCTTTCATGCACACCTCTTCTTATCTTGCCCTTGACTGTTATCAGCACTGAAAGATTTGCTTAGAGGTAGTTTTTCTTCAGCTATTTGTTTCTTTTTTATTGTTTATTCAACCAATCAATTAAACTAAACCAATGTAGCCAATTCAGTAGATATTTCCGCAACTGGATCCATAAAGATCTTTTGATTTAAATTTTTATATGAAATTTCAGAGCTTCCTTTGCAATGGGAATGGTAGTCTCCAAATATATTTATTTTCTTGATGCTTCAGGATTTCATCAGGAGGTGAATGATCTAATTAAACTGTTATCAGTGTAAATCCGTTGCTTGGCTGCAAAATTCAACTCTGAAATATCGGTGGTTTTAAAGATAAAATAAAAAATAACACAACAGTTTTTGTTTGGTTGGTTTGTTTTCAAAACCACCTTTTGTGGTGCAGGAGAAACACAAATACAAAGATAGAGAAAATGGAGAAAAAGAGGCTTTTATCTCTGTATGAGGACACGAAATGCATGTTATACTTAGTTTCAGATCGAAAATTTGCAGTTGTTTTCCATTGCACTAGAACACTATGAGCCAAGTATCTGTTACAGAAGAACCCAGAAGAAGGTGAACAGTAGAAAGTCAGCTACATTACACATTTCCATGAAAGTATAACAGAAAGAGATGCTGGCTTTCATGGAGTATACTGACTATGGCAGAAAAGTAGCTATCATTGTCAGTCAAAGGCCTCCTTAACTATGAAATTCTCCTAACTCTTTCAGCTGGTGCCTACCTTTTTCATGCATTTGATACACCTGCAGAGCCATCTGTCTTTATAGTCCAAATAATACTGTGGTGTCATTACATTCATATCTTTCCCTTATCCTCATCCTTGTGCTCACAGTAGACTGATATGGCCATGCAAGAAGATCTGGAAGAGGTGTAACAACAAGCCTTCCAGTGCCCTTAGCCCTTCTGCATCACCTTGTGTAACCCACTGAGACCATAGCAATGATATCAGGAATGTTTTTCTACAAAACCGTAGATGTGTATTGGTACAAAGGCCAATTGGATGCTCTTAATACCTTACATAAATGAAAATGCAGAGACACTAGCTAACTCTAGACTAAGAAGAGTTAAAAATGGCCAACAGGAATCAGTTGGGTATCCTGTCTTTGTGTTTAGGGTATACAGCTGGAGTTTGTCTACAGTTTACAATGCACAGCACAGTAGTTTGTAGTGTATACACTTATAACCACTGACTGAAGCTTCAAAAAAAAAGTCTGCTTTTCTTCTCCTTCCTTTACTTCAAATTTATTTACTCCTTTTTTCCATGATGACGGACATATTAGAGGAAGTCATTAATATACTAAAGAATGCCCTCTAGTATCTTCAAAAAAAAGGCAACATTTTATTATATCTAATTATATGGAGTGAACTGCAAACTGACAAACTGGGGATGTCACAAATCTTTACACCTACACTGCACAGGAATTCAAATACTGTAGCTTTTTACTGTGTACTTCTAAAACCAGTGAATATAGCAATGAGTTATCAGCACTTGTTAAAGTAAACATATTTCATTGTCTTTCTCATAATCTTCAATGAAACTATAAGACAATTGTCAAGATCTGATAGACATTTACTGTTTAACAATTCTTTCTTAGGCAGGTAGCATAAACATCATCATTATTATTACTAAATATCGGTTATTATTACATAATAATACCTATGATTATGTAATAAACAGTATTTCTGTAGTACCTGTGAATAGACTTCCTCAAAAGCAAGAATTTTATTCCGTACCAAAAAGTCAAAGTTTTGAATGAATTTTCATTTTGTACCAGGAAAACATAACAAAAAATCCTACAAACAAACAAACAAACAAAAACAAAAAACAAAACCCCAAACCAACCAACCAATCAAAAACCCTCTACAAAATAAAACACAAGAGGCATACAAAAAGAGCCCCAAAATAACAAAACAGTTTAAGGAATTAATACCCACTCACATAAGCAACCAGGCTAGTGCTGGTGTTGCTTACCATATGAGAGAGATTCCCATCTAACTCCTGCAACGCATCTTGCTCCCTTTTTTTTCCTACAGTGCCACAAATGGGAAAAGTTGTGGAAATGGTGACTGTGACATGAGTTTAATAATGGCATTATTGGAAAAGAGTACAGGTGTAGCTTTCTACTTCTAACTCTCCTCAAAATAGTTTCAGTATGTTGATTATCCAGCCAGCTGAGAGGAATATTGATTATGTTTGGTTAATCAACAAAGACTTACATACACCTTGACTGAAAGACCAGCAGGAATATATGGGTTAGTGGGCTAGAGGTCTGAGCTGCATCCAAGCTGCTAAATAGTATGAACAGCGCACACGGTCTCTTAGCCATCAGTGGGCCCAGAAATTACATTATGCATGGATACAATTTACAAGTTATATAACACAGATACTGTTCCTCTATCTAATATGTGGAATGATGGAAACAGATGTTAAGGGACTGGGCCAAAGGAACAGAGAGAGAAGAAAACAAAAATCTTAGGATACGTCTATATTAGAATTTAGTTCAGCCCTTGAGAAAAAGATCTATAGAGCAAAACAGATGGTGCTGAAGATGCAATAGTTAACATCTGCTTTTCAGGGGGATTCTTCAGCTGTTGTCCAATTGTAAGCGATGAATGTTCACTGATGTCAGGAATGCATTAGGTGTCCTTCTGGGGTGCATCATCTGGTTTAGTTTCATCTAAGAGGAATCTAGTTTGTAAGCTCCAAGCCTGTGTTGTGATGCAACCTAAGATCCAATGACTGGGAACAATAAGTAGATTTGTTTTGCTCTTAATGTAAACAGATTGTAGACACACCCTTAGCCATTAGGGACTGCTTATTCTGTTTTCTCCATTTTGTCCAGTTCTTGTAGGCTGTATATATACAGTGCACTGAATATCAATGCGTATTTAGGATATTAGCAGTAACTGATGGAAATATCTTATTTTAAGGTAAATTCATTAAGAATGCACTTAGTAATAGGATGAAAAAAATAATTACTAAGAAACCTGTAAGTGATAAAACTCTGGTTCTTGCTTTAAAGTTCCAGGTTGTGAAAAGAGTGATCGAAATGTTCATTTAGCATCATCACCATTTGTTTCCTCATGATGCATGGAGTAATGTGAAGGATGTCTAGATATCCCCTAAACTTGCTGTATTTTTTCAGTGTGGGCATTCCCTCCCATAAAGACTAAGTTTTGCTAGCTAAGTCAGGCATTCACAAAATGCGGTCACTTTATTGGTTGCCTGACATGATCTGAAGTGTTCAATCCTAAATCCCTTGAAATACTGTAACAGTTCAGAATTAAGCAGGTGGATATGGTGAGAATTGTCAGCCAACCATGTTTTATAATGGCAGAAACATGATTTCATTTTACCTTATTAAATAAAACAAATTTATGTCAGCATGTTTGAAACTTTCACTGAATCACCTCTGACATAAGTGTCAAAAGTTGGCTCAGTACTGTGAGACTGTAATTCCTTGCAATAGTTTGCAAGATGAGTGATGGAAAGCTCCAAGAGGGTCTACCACATCTGAACACATGATAGATTTTTACCAAGAGAAGCACACAGAGGTAAGAAGAACATTTTCAGGAGAATGAATCAGGCAGAAAACAGAGTACAGAGGATCAGTAGAAAAAAAAGGAAAAGAGTATAGGATGTTCAGGTTGCAGATGAATTGTGTATAAAAATCTTTGTTAGCCTTATCCCTTATTTCCCTTTCTCCTAACTTTGTCAGGCAGATTTGAGTTCCTAATTTTCCCTCTCAGTTTCAGTCTCCAGCACCAGCTCTGCACATTCTCTAGTCATTCTCCTCAGCTGAAAATTCTAATTAAGGATCTTAAGTTAATGGCGTAAGTATAGGCAACACTGTACACTTTAAGTCAAGCATACTTGAAATAACTGTAAACAAGTTAACTCAGTATAAGAATCATTCTGGACTTACCAGTGCAGTAGGTGTGAACTGAAAACAGTATCGCAACCAAATATGGCTTTTTTAAAAAAAACAAAACAAAACAAAACAACCAAATTAACTGCTTTATCTTTAACCCCAGCATCTCTATAGTACACTGCAGATTACCATCTGAACATAGCACTAAAGTCCCAGACCAGAGACACAGACTTTTTTCCTGGCAAGGATGTCCAAGATCAATCACAGACAGAATCTGACTATTGAAATAAATCTGTTCTTTACCCACTTTCAATCCTGGTTATATAAAAAGTCATCTACATTCATATTTTAGATAAGATGATATACGACTTCATTCTCAGTATCCCAGCAAGGAATTTAAATTGCCAGTGAAAAAATGATAGTAAATAACCATATCTAGGTAGCCACACAAACATAATTGGTGCTAATACTCACTTGAATACTACTTTTTATTTTCCATGAAAGATTTTCGATATACAGAACTATGCTCACATACAAAGCTGTGACAGCTTCCCTGTTCATACATAGTGTTATTTAACAGCAACAGTCATTGCAAAGGTTGCCATCATGAGCAAAGTAAATTTGATTCAGCTGCTGCTAATCTTGTACAAACACAGAACTGCTAGTTGAAAAGCTAGTTATGATGATGGATTGACGAGAAGCACATTGGGCAGGATGACACAAACCCCATCAAACATCTATTATAAACCAGCTGGTATCCTTTGAAATTGGAAGTATTATAGATTGCTTTCCTGTATTAAAAGCAGGAATATTAATGTTATCCCTTGGATGGCTGTCATTGTTTTAAAACTAGAACTTTCAATAACAAGAGAGTAAACACTCAGAACAGTCCAGAATAAAATGTATAGGTCAGCTCCAGTAGTGTTGAATTTAATGGAAATGTCAAATAAACAGGAAAATGGAAAGCAATATGAATTGCTGATAAATGCAAAGAACAAGGAATCATCAAGCAAGGACTCTTTCTGCTTCAGTCATTGAAGTTTTGGCAAGATACTGATTTGTTTTTCAACTATGGGAAGATCAGATGAAAAAGTATTTTAATTCTTTTCTATTCAGACATTTGTGAAAGTTCTCACTGGGTTACAGTGGAAGTCTGTGCCAAAGCAGGACCTAACTGCAAATTTTCTTACATGGTGTGGTAATTACTGGACCAGCATTTTCCCACGGCATGACACTGAACTGTCTAACTCCATAGTACTATATATCAGAGAGAGAGTTGAAATGGAGATCAGGTTCTTTTTCTTTGAATATTTTACAGACAATTAAAAAAGCTTCATAATTCAGATTTTATAAATAGCCCACTGTAAACACGTATTTTATTATAGTTAAGTTTCTAAAATTCTATTTTACAAGTTTTAACTCCGATATAATTAAGAGGTAAAAAAAAAAAAAAAAAAAAAGAACTGTAATAGGTAGCCATAGTAGAGACTAACTTTTAAATATAGTATCTGAACTGAAGAGTATTACTTCTTGGCATAGCTTTACCAAGTTTTCACCTAAAAGTTCCTTGATTGTCTTACCTGGAAAGAAAAAAAAATCTTGTTAAATCTTTTAGCAACATCAAATAAGTCTTTCTGTTTGTAGGGTCAGTAAGGTTACTTAGACATACTTTGCCACAAGTAGAATCATATGTCCATTGTGGATACTCTCATAAAGCCACAAGCATTCTTCATTTCATTTATCAAAGACTAAGGAAATATATTCTAAGCATTTTTATTGAAAAAAAAAAATCTTTACTTGATGAACTCAACAGGAAAATATTTTTCAGAAATTATTGTAGTGTCATACGAAAAAAACTGTGAATGATAGATATCTAGACAGAAACGAGAAAATGCAATTAAAACATTTGGTGAGAGTTATGTAGGATTTGTATATACCAAAGCACATAACATTTTCACATGTGGACACAGTTCTCACTTACAGCAGCATAAACTGGTAGTGACTCAGTAGCTACTGATAGTGAGAGAGTTAATGGAATTAAGAAATATGTAAAAGAAAGAATAAGCTAAACTAGAATAAAAACTGAAACTCAGTGTCATCTTTAGTTTTATACCATTTACTAATACTTTACTCCAATTTAACATTCTGTTACAGCGTAACAGTTTCTCTGCACTGAATAGTGTTAATAGCAATTATGAGATGCATTCAGCTTTTCTGATAAAAGCAGCCCAGTTTTACATAGAGTCATCCACAGGGAGCATGCAGTATTTTAACATCCCATGTTTTAGTAATAAAATCTATCAGTCTATCAGAATTATGAATTATGGAGTCAGAGAAGACACATCCGAGTACATTGCCAGTAACTACAATTCCATTCCTCATCTCTGTGATTTCACTTTTAAGGTTCAAAATGTGTATTTCTAAATCACCATGTGAACAATCCTGTACAATACTATCCAAGAAATATATTTTATAAAAACTTGTTCACATATGTCCTCACTTCTGCTATTCACAGATTTTTGTGAGCAGGATTGAATTTTGGATTTAGAGCTTGAGTTCTCCCAATCTGCTTAACATGGTTTTTATGCATTATCCTGGTATGGCAAAGGTAGCTCGGACCAAGTAAGTCTGAATCACTGAGAATTGTCTCCCTCATCCCACTTCCATAACCAAGCATGAAGGAAATCTCTAGGGCTGATAGATCTTTTGCTACGTCTACTGTATTCTCAAACAGAAAGCATTTTTAGGAGACCAGCAGCAAAACTGATGAAACCTACAAGCTATCTTGAGGAGCTGAAATAGATTCTCAGGAACTAGAAAACCTGATGGACAGATTTTGCTGGGAATAGTTTACTCAGTCTTGTTGAAAGAATTAATGTTGTTAATTTAAGTACAAAAAAAAAAAAAAAAAATTGATTACATATATTGTGCTTTGCTTCTGTGAATTCTCTGTGGACTTCTGACAGTTGTACAAAGCTAAGAAAATACATCATGGATGTACACCTGTGAAAGAAAAGAGCTATTCAAACTTATTGATAGAAGACCAAGACAATGCCATTTTCTAAGAAAGACTTTTTTTAGCGTATCACATTTCATGAAATTTTATGCAGTATACTGATACATTTAGACCGCTTGATCAAACTTTTTCCAAATATATCTTTTGTTCTGTCCTTGATGCAGGCATGAGTGCCAAAGTCTAATGAAATTTGATTGAACTTTGATTAAGTTAATTGCATAGAGCTTTCAAATGCTAGCCTCAATAAAAGGACTGGATCTATTATCTTCAGTGGTGTCTAGACCACTAAATATTTGTTCAAAGTAACTCCAAATTAAAAAAAAAAAAAAAAAAAAAAAAAAAAAAGGAAAACTGTAGTCTCATTCTCTGGAAAAAAATTGCTAAATGCAGACTTCTTTGCCTAGAAGCAGTTTCTAAGTAAGATTAAATCTAAAACATCCAGTTGGAAAGAGACAGATCTGCTGAACTCTGTTCATGACAACATAGGAAAAGGAAAGAACATTGTTAAGAAACCAGAATTTATGCCTTATATTTCATAATGTTCCTCTCTTTCTGTAAAAAGCACTGAATTATTAGTGCTATGCTAGTAAGGTCAGTTGGATCATCTGAACAGTCTCCTTGCTACTTAATAAATCACATAATAAATGAGTCAATTTCATCACAGGTTCACTTATTTAGCTGGTCAGTAATTGAGTGATATCTAAGCAAGTAATAAGCTACAGGACTGTGTTGCTGTAACCAAAAATATATGCAAACTGGCAATGAGTACCTTTAGGTAGAAAATAAAGAAAAGAGATTTCAAATCAGTGGCATTTTGAAACAGTCCTTCAACATAATAGGACCAAAAAAAGGCTGACTACTTTTAAGATAAAGATTGACCAGTCTGTATAAAGCAATACCAGAATACCATTCAAAGTCATCCTTGTTCTAGAGTTTTCATGGTTTTATTCAATAAATTCTTAAAAATCAAAGAAGTCAGCATATTCCCAGCAGCTACTGAATAAAATGTAACTGTACTCCGTTATCTGTTACCAAAGAGAAGAAACTTATTCTTTAAAGATGGCGCCTCTACCAGCATACATTCTTCCCAAAATTGCAGAGGTAAGCTACAGAGTGATGTAAATGGTAGTATAGCACTCAGAAGGATTATCACTTTTCCAGTGGTTTTGCCCAAAACATACAGTTTATTAGAGTTACATGAAAAAATGACCTTCAGTTAATATTTAAATTCTGTATTTAGCCAACTGCTAGCAACCAATAGAACTATAGTACTTAGCATAACATCGAAGTTAAAGGTGGGTGGTGGATGCCACATTAAATTTCCCTTGGAAGGTGTCTTCTAGAGGATAGTTATTTATTTCACATATGTAATGCTCTCCAGCTGTGCTTATACTTCATTGCAGGGACTGGAGAGTTCCTGCAATGTAGCATTTTAGCCAAGGAGGACTCTCTGTCCTCAACTCTAAAGCAGGTCAATAACTGAACAAGGCAGCAATTACACTGCAGGTTTCAAGTTGCCCTGCCACTTCTGAGGATTTATTTGCTGTAATCAGTCATCACAGATCACAATTTTCACTTCGCTTTTCACAGGTAGGCACAATATTGCTGTTTCAAGAAGGTAGTTTCTGAATATTGAATGAGAAATATTCCCAAAACAGTTTTTCTCTCATCAAGCTAAAAGGAAGTTGAAAGAAATCCATACCACTGTCAACACCCAACACTTTGTTTTTACAACCTGTTGGAGGTATACAATCCTCACAAGAATTTGTGTGATAAATGAAGAACAGGAAACAACGTATTATATTGCGTGTGATGTGGTTTTCACTGCCTTTAATATATATTCTTTTGTATGTGGCAATGGCAACAGTATTAATATCAAAGCAAAACACAGAGAAAAGTCAATTATAAATAAGATTATGAAACAATACTTTAAATATTTTCTCTCATGTCCGTTGTTCAGAAAGAATACTTTCTATCTTTCGTTGTCTTTGCACATTACTATATGGTGTAAGCAATCGGAGATAATCATTATTTCAGGCAAAGTTTTGTTACATACTTAGTCCAAAGTAGAAATTATCACCTCCTCAGATGAAAAATTTTCTTGATGCATATGTGGTAAGCAACACTAGCATGTATCAAGTGAAGTTATGCACACATTCCACCCCCTCATGTTGATGTTCAGTTCTTCTCCTGTAGCATAGAAATCCCCCTGACATACTATACCTCCCAGGAAAAAATCACACAATTGCAAGTTCGGGTGGAACCTACAGAGTAGCTCTCTGCTGATCTCTAGGCCCTCCCAGGAGTAAAGCTGGGACAGGAGGAAACAGTCTTTTGCAACATGCATATTGAATTTTTGAATCTGCATTGAAATTCATACGACAGGTGGAAAGGGCTGTGTGAATTACCAGAACATTCTCTGAAGTATGCAACCTGTGTTGTAGAATAGAACTAGAATCTGCAGAGCACAAGACTGAAGTAACCTATGCAGTTGGTACTGTGAAAATGATTTTTTTTTTTTTTTAAATCTGGCTTATAATCATATAGAATGTTAATACCTTTTTTTTTTTTCCTGGTAATTATTTGTGACTGTGGATTTTTATCCTTTCCTGACACTTACTATCTTTGTACACTAGGATCAAGTGCATATACATTCAAATTCTCTTCGTTTCCTTAACAACTGCAAGAACTCTATGCAAGAATGGGATTTCTAGTCAATTGCTGCAACATGATGTCCAATAGGAAGACAGGCTGGAAAATAGTATGATTTGCCTTGTTTAATTTTTTTAAGTTGGCTGCATTTTTTTTTTCTGTGATGTTGGTGATGTTGACGACGATTCAATTTACAAAGTGCAGTTGAGAAACATTCAGTTCAAGTTAGATTCATGTGTGTCTACTGCATAATACTATGTCAACCCATAAAGACAAATCAGAGAATGCTGTAGCTGCTGCCTTCTTTCATCACTGCCAAATGTTGCCAAGGTGAGGTCCCATATCCTGTCTGAGCAACTTTAGCCATGTCACCTTTGCTAGCTATGGCACTGCAACTAATGATCCGTTGTGCTGCCCACATCTTTACCCTTCTGAAGTCTTAAATATGCATGAACACACCTGTTCACTAACAAAGCAGAGTGAACGGTTGCTGCCTGTCCATGTTAACAGATTATTACCCTTAGATCCACCGCAATTGTTCAGTCCTGTTTCCCTTCTTTTCTTTCTCGTCTTTCCAAGTAGTTAATATCCTCTCAGACAATTTGTTCAGTAATGCTTTTCACGTGCACAAGAGTGTGAGAAGGATGTGAGACAGGGAGTTTAATTTACCACTCTGTGTTTGCAGTAGACTTAAAGACAACCCTTCTTCCAAATGCAAATTCACTTTTTCTTTTTTAATATAACTATTTTCCACTATTAGTTTCTACTGGTGTACCATCAAGCACATCTACTTTGTCCTACCAAAATTTCTAATTAATATTGAGAATGCATGAGTCACTCATTACTGACCATGATTCACGTTACTTTTAAGTATTTGACCAGTTTTAACCGTACATATTTCTTTTGATTAAAGCTCTGAAAAAATAATAAGGGGAAGTGGCTCAACAGAAATATTTCTGATTAACAAAAGCCAGCCACAGGAAGGACAAACACTAGAGCTTAATAGGGTTTCGATTGTTTGGGTTGATGAAAAAGTGGTATTTTATCAAATTCAGTCTGGGCAGTGGGAGCATGTTTACTGTACAGTAGACTTTGGTTTTGTGTCGTCTTGTTCTTATGAATTTATTTTGTACTTGATAGTAAAAAAAGGCTAGGTTCACTAAATTTGACATGTGTCCTCTTTGCTAAAAGATAATTTAAAATAGCAGTGTAATGAAAGTCTAATACAATAAATAAGTCTACAGACAAGAGCAAATTCACTGTAGTGATGATGAATGCAAATAAAATGAGACAAGACTGAAATTTAGCCATGAAAATGCAATTTTAAAAAAAAGAAAAGAAAATTAATAGTTTTCTTTGAAAATTCTATTCAGATCTGTCTATGCTTTTTCATCATGTGTTTCTTGGATGGAAGAGTTTCCTATCTCAGACTTCTTACCTAGATAACAAAATTTTACTTTTCTATCATTAGTCCTGAAAAAAAAACCCACAAAATGACTCACCAACAGTAGAGACACTAGTTTAATTTCTAGATTATCAGTGAGAGGCACATAAGCATCTTAAATCTCAGACGTCAAGTCATTCGAGGTCCAAATCAGATCTGATGTTATTACGGATAGCTATTGGGATGATTTATAAAATATACAACAATAACTGTTGTCACATAACTCACATAAATAGCTTTAGGAACAAACACCTCAAGGTTCTCTAAACAATCCTTAAAATACCAGTTAATGTCTTTCAAATTTGCATATAAAGATGATACATTAGTCAAAGCGTAAAAGGGCATAATTTTCCGTTTGGGTCAATCTAAATGTCTACGTTTGAGTAATTGTAGCATACAAAATCAAACACTAGGAAGGTTGCAAGGTTTCAAGTGTCTCAACTTGGTACGCAACTTTTTCAGCTATTATTCACATTTTCAAAGGTGACTGAAAATACTAATTGAATTTGTAATGGGCAGTAGTATCAGCTCAGATGTTAGTAATTAGGAAAGCGCTAAGATGAACCAGACTGAAAGCATACTGTTGTGCCTTAGGATCAGATGATAATTAGTATACAGCCATAAGGAAGTATTAGAATAAAGGGTGACATAGTCTGCTCTCTCACACTATGCAAATCTAGAATCGTTGCATTTTTGTTAACGCAGACCTTTATTTTCTCATCAGAATGGCAGAAAGGAGGATACTAGCCAAGAAAAAATAACTGAAAGAAGGAATATGAAGTAAATATGCCTCAAAGTGGGAACAGCCAATATTATAAAGGACAGTGAAGTACTAAATGAGCAATGAAATAAAAAATGGTTCATCAGATTTAATGTTCGGAAGATAAAATAGACTGTAGGAACTGACAAAGTGAAAAAGCACAGTTTGATAATCAGCTGCTTTAAAACACTCAATAGAAGAAAATAGTCCAAGGTGGAAAAACCTAAAAGGTTTCAAATATTAAATAAAAAGAATATAGATCATACAGTGAATGCAAATTACGGAAAATACTGTAACATTCAAATGATGTGCAAGGTGAAGTGACGCAGAGCATGCCTTGAGAAGTTCTGGCCGTTTATTTTCAAAAGGGTATCATAGAAATAGGGAAGCCACAGGAAAGGGCAGTGTGAAATACACTGGAAACTAAAAATGTTTGAAAAGACTGGAGAAAGTAGGCTTTATCCTTAACTTCAAGGAGGCAGCTAAAGTGGGATCTTACTGCAGACAGCTATCTAATGGTGGATTTAGTGCACATATTATAGAATTATGGAACGGTTTGGGTTGGAAGGGACCTTTAAAGATCATCTAGTCCAACCCCCCCTGCCATGGGCAGGTAAAACTTCCACTAGATTAGGTTGCTTAAAGCCTCATCCAACCTGACTTTTAACTCTTCCAATGATGTAGGGGCAACCATAGCTTCTCTGGGGAACCTGGTCCAGTGTCTCACCACCATTATAATAAAAAAATCCTTCTTTATGTTCAATTTAAATTCACCTTGTTTTAGTTTAAAATCATTGCCCCTTGTCCTGTCACTTCAGGCTCTGGTAAAAAGTCTTCCTCCATCTTTCTTAGAAGTCCCCTTTAAGTATTGAAATGTCACAACAAGGTCCCCATGGAGCCTTCTCTTCTCCAGGCTGAAAACCCCAACCTTCTCAGCCTTTCTTTGTAGGTGCCTTTTTGTGGCACTCCTCTGGACCCACTCTAATCAACCCCTTCTTGGATGTATATCATGAAAGGCCACAATACAATGTCAAAAATTGCAAAAACAGATATTCTAGTTAGGAAAAATTCTTCACTGTGAAGTTGGTCAAAGCCTGTAGCAGGTTGCCTAGTGAGGCTGTGGAATCCTGCTGTTTGGAGATACTCAAAACTCGACTGCCCAAGGCCATGTGCAACCTCCTCTGATTTGATCCTACTCTGAGCAGAGATTTGGACTAGATGACTTTTAGAGATTCCTTTCAACTTGTGTTTTTCTACAACTTCCTGAAACTGAGAAAAGGGTTTGTTGAAAGTGGTCAGTTTATTGTACATCAATATTTCCTTTACCTTTCAGTCTCTTGAAAGATAGTTTGAGGAATTTCACTAAACAGACACACGAACAATTGTGTCCGACAACACTCAGTGCTGTACCAGACAGAATGTCTTGGTAAACTCTATATTGGTAATCGTGCCAAGCATAGACAAAGAAGCTTATCACCTTACCAAATACAGACTGATAGCTTTCTGTAGTGAAAGTGGACAATATGTAACAGAGTACCACATGATTCATATTGGATCTGAGATGTGCCAAGAGAGATTTCAAAAAAATGTGTCCCATTGGATCCACAAGGGATTTTCAGATGTTTAGAATACCTGACTAGGTTGCATGTCAATTCTGAAACCTGTGTCAGGGAAGATTCAGTCAAGTTCCTCTCTTGAGCTGAACTCTTAATAATCAGCCAAAAGTGAGAATAAAGTTTGTAGAGTCCAGTGTTACAGTTCTAAGCTCTGAAATCCAAAACTGCACCTCAAACTAGAAAGCATGATTAAAGATCTTACTGCACAGGTGGGAAATTGGCAATATTAAAAGTTTCTCATGATCGCTTGAAAATGTCTGGGTTAATCTTTTGAATCTGAAGACTATCTTCTTAAGGAGACTCACAAACTGAGACAAGTAAAATTTTCTTGCTACAATAATTTTTCCATTATCTACACGCAAGTTTCTACAGTAAAAGCATTTTTCGTATCTGAGTAACTTAAAAATTATTACTGTTCTGCTGAACTTCACAAAAAGAAAATCGAAGTTTACAGTAATATATTTAATATCAATAATATTTGGCCTGAAAACAAAAGTAGCAAATGAGATGGAGTATGTTCCAGCAGACAAGGCTTTATTTCTGGCTTTCACAATATGTTGAAGTGTAAATTGTCTTGCTTAGGTTTTTCTCCGCACACTTGATTTTTTCACATTTTGGTCATCTTACCTTGGTCAACTATATAGTGTTCTGAACAGAGGCACTGTATTCTTGCCTGTTTGTGTTGTTCCTAGTATAACAGAGCTTCTGCAGTTGGAACATCTAAATAATGCTGTAATGAAAATTAACAAACAATAAGAATATCACAATCTCAGATATTTTACAAGATTTACACAGGCTCAGGCCATTGGGAAAATGTAATACAATAGAATTATGTCCTGTGGCAACAGGCTCTCATTTATGTCACTGCATTACCTGAAATCTTTAGCCAAATAAAATAATTTTTTAATTGACTGTTGCAACTGTTTGTTATTAGAGTTCTCATTTTGTTGTCTCAGGCACTATATAGACAGATAATGAGACTTTACACCCTGATAAAACAAGATCTCTAAACAGCTTGATGTCTAAGTGAATGAGGCAGGAATTTTTTAAAATGGAGTCGAATACAAAATGAGTAGATGACAAGTGGAAGAACGACAAAGTCAGATCTAGAGGGCATTGAAGTCAATAGTTCAACATCCCATGCAAAATAGGCTTTAGATCAGATTCTTAATCAGCAAAGAAAATCTGGCTTTCCTACATCCCATTTGATAACAAGTCTGTCTTCCTTGGAAACTCTAAAATAATTTTATATGCTACAACTGTAGTGAAAAAAATCTGGTTGATCTATAAATTGGAAATACAAGGAAAATAGATTTCTTAGAAGACTAAGCAACTAATGAATGTATAAACAAGCAGTTATAAATTAGCAGAAGGATAGCAAATCCTCCATGATGTCCCCTTCCACATTTCCAGTGTCCTCCACCCACTACTGAAATAAGCTGTCAGTTAGCGTTTCAGGTTTCAGTGGATTTGTCACCAGTTTGTCTATATAATATTTCTGCAACGACCTATATCAGCCAGCAAATACAAGAAACAGTTAGCAGTTGCTCTAGACATCTGCATCTAAGTGTTTTAAAAGACTTACACAGCAGCATCAGTCTCATTTTTAGCAGAACTGAATTTCTTAAAAGGATTTCTAGAGCTTACAAGTTCTTTTGAAATCTCTCACTAATGTGCATGATATTTGTTTCCACAGTGTTTAGGTGAATTTGTGATCACTTTGAACAGCAGGATAATTGGCTTAAGATGCAACCTCTTTATTACTGTTGGTTACTACACCCACAAGTCTGTTGAGGTACCTGATTTTAAGACCAACCTTAATCCTTCCATACAAAGCAGGTTTTTACAGCTTTAGGATACAGTTCTTGGATGGCTAAACCATGTGTGAATTTCTGGACCTCTTCTCTCCTAGCTTTCCTTTCTAGTTTCATTCTGCAGTTCCTTATTTCTTTCAGATATTCTGATCCAGTTTGTCACGTGCCTCTGAAAACCTCATCAGTGAAATATTTTGGGTTAAAAACCTTCACAGTGATTGTGTGATAACACATTCAGATCACTATAATTTTTATGATGTGGGTTTTTTTGTTTATAGCTAAAATTACTTGGTAACTTTTCTAAGACTAACTCACATTGTGCTTTTCCTCTGAAAACATACCTGCAAAAAGATGTATTGGGAGTTGAGGCAATTTGATCAGATAACTTAAAATGTTCTGTAAAACTATTAAAGCACCAATTTTCAGTAATAGCTAAAATTCATTTATAGCTAAAACTGCTTTGTAACTTTTCTAAGCACTAACTTATATTGTGCTTTTGCTCTGAACGCATACCTGCAAAAAGATGCATTGGGAGTTGAAAAGAGGCAATTTAATTGGATAACTTAAAATGTTGTGTAAAACTATTAAAGCGTCAGTTTTCAATAATAATACGACCAACTAATTTACTTGATCACTCCAAAGGGGCATCTTAGTGGATGGAAGTAGTTTTCTGAAAAATCTTGCTTTAGAAGAGCTCTCATGTTATTATGAGGGTCCTCTATGAGGCTGCCTTTAAGCGTATGTAGTAAATCAAGGGGTCTTTAATGGTCCTATCTCTTTAGAAGTTCAGACACTTCTGCCCCAGAGTCCTACCCAGCTAGAATTTTTTATTTCAATGATTGTAATGTGTAATTTTATTTTATTATTTTATTTTATTTTATTTTATTTTATTTTATTTTATCTTATCCCTGACACAGAAAAGACTGCTGTGGTTTGTAAGGAACACATGTGAGGTTTAGGTGTGGAAACACATATGGGAAAGGTGGAAAGCAGATAGTGAGAGGCTGACAGCTGGCAGTGTGGAAAAAACAGAGAATATCACAAGACCTGCAGTGGGAATGACTGAGATCTCTAGGGTCCAGAAGTCTTAGGGAGATTGAAGGCCTGAAAGGGTTGGAGGCTTGGTCCTCTCCTACAGTCCTGAGACTGTGAGGGACTTTGTATAGTAGGATTGAGGTGTTTGCAGACCTAGAGCACGAGGGAGTCCAAAAATTCTGGGGTATGAAGGAGCAAGGTGTCACCATGACCTTTGACCCTTCTCAGAACATTTCTAACTGCTCAGTCTGGGACATGTACATAAGTAACTGTTGCCATCATTCTCTCTCACACTGATTCTCATTCAAGTATCAGTATGATGATGAAAGAGATTCAACTGTTGCAATTATTTACAAATTTATCTTCTACGATGCCTAAGGTCTGCTATGTATTTCATTCCAGACAGCCAAGAACACAGATGCTTAAAATATTTACATTACAGTGCACTAAACATTAAGTGAAATTGTAATGGATTGTGTTATGCACCACATATATGCAAACACAAAGTTACAGGGCAGGTCTCTGCATGCTAGAGTGGAGCCTATCATTTTCTCCTTCTGCAGGAAGGCAAACCCAGCCCTGGAATATACAGGAGCAACCCCAATTTTATGTACACATGCAGATGGATACATACTTAATCCTACAATTTTTATGATGTCTAAGAGGTTAGTCATTTGTTTGCCACCTTAATCATTTTTGTTGTGGTATTGTACAAAGAACTCTTCCTATTTACTATGTACCAGAATGATATTAAAACATGTGCATTTATCTATTAGATAATTGAAATCTGCTGTATACTACGGTGGTCTCATTGATATAATCCTCATCTTCATAGTGTGTCTGAACCTTGCACAGAAATTCTAATCTTTTACACAGGCAGGAGTTCAAGATTCCATATAAATGCTCTAAATGCAGATAGATACACTTCCATCTATAAACATACACACATGCATCCATATAATAGAACAGTAACACTTAGACTTAGAATAAAGTCTTTCATGTTCCTGAAACATGTACTTTCCTGTTCCTGAAAAGGATTTCCACATTTCAGTTTAAAAGAAAAATAATTAAAAACTGAATTAACCTCACTTCCTGAAGGACCAAATAAATTTTAAGCTTTGACAATTTTTTTTCCCTATAGAATGTCAGAAAAGGAGAAATCACTCAGACTATCAATTCAAGTTCATCAGAAATCTAGTCATCCAGTACATATTATATCCAGAAGTATAAAACCAATTTTATTCTCCGTAATCACACTGTAATACCAATTCAAATAAAGAGTTTTTAAGTGAATTTTAAGCCTAGACCAAAAAGTTCAAGAAATCCAGAATGCTACAAGCAGAGTCCAGAGTACACATTTACAAAGCCTAACATCCTTGCAGTAGCAGAGCATGTTTTAGGTAAAAAGTCCAAATGGCCTGGAAGAAAGATGCTATGGAAGAGGAGAATAAACTTACCAACAAAATAATGTCTCCTGGTAACCCAGAACAATGAACACAAGTTTTATCCTCTTATTCCAAATTAAAGCATGTGAGCAACCCTCAACTAGGCATAGCAATGATTTCTCAATAGCACTCATGGTATCTGACAGGTTTTTCCACTTCATCTCTTGTCTGTAACTATGGAACATAAGCTGTATATGGCTTTGAAAAATAATTTAATAACTTTTCAACTCAGATTTCTATTAGGAATTAATTAGTAATAAAATACTTCAGTAAAATCTTCCATATTCCCAAGACAGATAAAAGAAAATTTTGAAAGCTTTTTCCTTTTTCTGATAAAAAACATTTTCCTGAGGACTGCATATAACCAGCACAAATACTGAAGCGTTGACTCAGAAACTGAACATTTGTGTTGACATAGAATTCTGAAATCTCATTTATAAACATTATAGAAGAAATCATATTTGTGATTTTCTTTATTTTAAGTAGCTATTATTAAAGATAAGTTTGTGATTCTAGGATAAACAGCAGGAAACTATTGACTTATTAAATCTGTTAAGTTATTATATCTCTCACAGCGTTTCTGACAGGAGCAAAAAGACAACTTCAAAAGCCAATCAGAAAGCCAGTCGCATCCCGGGCTGTATCAAAAGAAGTGTGGCGGGAGGTGATTCATCCTCTCTGCTCTTTTATGGTGAGACCCCACCTGGAGTACTGTGTTCAGGTCTGCGGCCCCCCGCGTAAGAAAGACAAGGACCTGCTCGAGCAGGTCCAGAGCAGGGTCACGGAGATGATCAGGCGGCTGGAGCACCTCCCCTATGAGGACAGGCTGAGAGAGTTGGGGTGTTCAGCCTGCAGAAGAGAAGGCTCTGGGGAGACCATATAGTGGCCTTCCAGTACTTAAAGGGGGCCTACAGGAAGGGTGGGGAGGGACTCTTTATCAGGGAGGGTAGTGATAGGACGAAGGGTGATGGTTTCAAGCTGAAAGAGTGTCAAATTAGATTAGATATTGGGAAGAAATTCTTTCCTTTGAGGGTGGTGAGACACTGGAGCAGGTTGCCCAGAGAAGCTGTGGCTGCCCCCTCCCTGGCAGTGTTCAAGGCCAGGTTGGATGAGGCTTTGAGCAACCTGGTCTAGTGGAAGGTGTCCCTGCCCATGGCAGGGGGATTGGAACTAGATGATCTTTAAGGTCCCTTCCAACCCAAACCATCCTATGATTCCGTGATATTTCAGTATTAATTTTCATCTTTCAGTGAAAATAGATAAACATTTGTTCAGCAAAGGATGTTCAGTAGTCTGGCTATCTAAATTGGCTGCCTAAATGGCTGCCTAAATTAAGTAAACTGAGTATGAATACTAAACTTGATTTCACAGGTATGATTAATTCCAGCAGTATACAATTGCACTCAGATACTCAAAGCTTTTAAGCATTTCTTTGTTTTCAGTTTAATAATTTTGTTCACTAAGAAATCCTCTAAGTGCAATAAAATATTTATTAGCTTTATAATGCCTATAAAGAGTATCTCATACAACTGAATTTTTATCCAGTTTACAAACTGAAGAATACATATACGAATTAAGTGTAAGAAAGAAACTAGTGAAAATATAAGGAAAAGAAAACCTAATAGTGTATCGGCAAGATACTTAGAGAGAAAGACTGATAAAATGTAAGATTCTTTCCCTATTTCTCATGATCTTATATATTTCCTATTAGTATAATGCCTAATTCTAATTATTTAAGTAGGAGAGAGAGTATTTTTTAAGATGCCAGGAGGTGTTATTCTATTATTATGCACAATTAAATACCTTAAACTATGTCTGTAAGTATTTTTAAAAAGCTAGCATTAAAAAACTATGGTGTGGGGTTTTTTAGTTCTTTGGTTTGGGATTTAAGCATGATATGTTTTGGTTTCTAATCAGAGAAATTCAGAGACCAAATTTTCTGATGAAGTTTCCATCCTTACTCACTTTCAACCTACCAAGAGAAAGTCGGCAGCAGCTAGTTTCTGAAAAGTAACTTTTTTTAGCTTGCTCATCAGTCTACTCAAACAAGTTTCTGTAACTAACTTATTTTAGTGACCGACAATTACCATTTTAATTAGCCTCCGTAACACTTAAATGAAAAAAATCAAAATAAAACGTATTGTCTTTCACTTGCATATGTATCTACCCCAAAGGGATAAGACTGAAACAAAACATTATCATAGGTGTAACATTTGGGAAATAAAAGTAATTTTGTTGTTAATGTTTCCTTCCTCTCTCCTTCCCATTACATTCTAAACATACAGAAAACAACAAGTTTTCTTCTACCTATTGCATACACATGCAACTAACTGCAAATGGTAGCAGTAAGAGTTTCACTTTAGAGCATAAGCAAAAGAAAGGTCGGAGGCTGTCAGTCAGCACTGGGCTTATTTTATTTTATTCATAAAATTAAAACATAACCCAGGTTGCATTTAATTTGCTTTGGTCTCACTTGCATTTGAGAAGCTTTAGGAGACAAAGACCCAGAAATATTTGGGAAAGGGGAAAAAACAAACACAAAAAATGTGGTAATCATTCACATATATTCATCTGCTCCACAATAAAAAGAAATCTCAAGCAATATCCAAACATAGCCTTTTAAAAACAGTCATTTTTCCTCAGCTATCACTCAACAAATCCCCACCCATTTGCAATCCCAGTTTCAAATGTATAGACCCAGCAAGATTTTCTACGCAGCTCTCTTCAGCCTCTTTGATTCCATCTACAAATGTCTGAGCAGCCAGAAGGCATCACTCTACAGAAGCCTGCATATCAGAAAAGGCCCATTCTGACATGCAGTTATTTGATCCATTTCTTTGATATGAACTCTAAAATCACATTCACAATTATGTCATAATCAGTTCTACAATCACATATGCTATATATTTACTCATAATGTTAGATATGCTGGATAGACAGAATTTTTTTTTTTTTTGAAACATATCTTTCTCAGTATGTATTAGCTCATGGCAGATCCATGAAAGAAATCAGTGCTTTTTTATTAATAGTTTAGAACAGATATGAATGGATTGGAATAGTTGCTGTAAATGTTATCCTTTATTTACATGTATATGAGTAAATTGCGCTATGTAGCTTCAATTAACACAGAGAAATAGTTAATGAGAAAAAAATTTAAAAGATATTTAACATAATTATTTCCCTGTTAGTAGAATTCTTGTAAATCTGTAAATGTATAAATTTACTTGAAACAGATAAAACAAACTGTTCTAATTCTTGTGACTCTCAGAATCATGGAATCGTTGAGGCTGAAAGAAGCTCTAGAAATTGTCTAGTCCAACCCTCCTGCTTAAAGCAGGGTCAGTTGGAGGACATTGCCCACGACCGTATCAAATCGAGTTTTCAATTTCTGCAAGGATGGAGACTCCACAGCCTCTCTGGGCTGTAAACATTTTTCAAAGTTTAGGTTTTCAAGTGTTTAAGTTCCACTATTTCAGTTTATGCCCATTGCCTCTGATCCTGTCATTGGGCACCATTAAAAAGACTCTGGCTCCATCTTATTTGCTAAACCATCAGGTATTTATACACATGGATAATATCTCCTCTGAGCCTTCTCTTCCTCAGTGCTCTTGGCCTCTCCTTATAAGGCAGAAGCTGCAGTCCCTTAATCATTTTAGTATCCCTTCACTGGATGAACTCCTATATGTCTTCGTCTCTCTTATACTGGGGAGCTCAGCACTGGACACCGCACCCAGATGTGTGTAACCAGGGCTGAGCAGATGGGAAGGATCACCTTAGCCAACCTGCTGGCAACGCTCTGCCTAATGCAGAATGCAGCCCAGGAGGCTGCTGGTCTATGCTGCTAGTGCACTTTGCTGGCTTGTGGTCAACTTCTTGTCCACCAGTACTCCAAGGCTGTTCTCTGCTAAGTTGTTTTCCAGATGATTAGCCACAACATGTATGAATGAGTGCATGGGGTTATTCTTCCCAATTTCATGAGGTTCCTGATGGCCCATTGTTCCAGGCTGTCCAGGTCCCTCTGAAAGGCAGCACAACCCTCCAGTGTATATCAGCCACTTCTCCCAGTTTCGTCTTAACTGCAAATTTACTGAGGATCCACTTGGTTGCATCATGGGGGTCATTAATGAAGATGTTAAACAGTACTGGCCCCAGTACTGATCTCTGGTATACCCCACTAGTGTCTAGCTTCCGGCCAGACTTCATGCTGCTGATCACAACCTTTTGCGTCTAGCAGTTCAGCCAGTTTCAATTCTACCATACTGTTCATTTATCTTGTCTGTATTTCGTTGGTAGGTCTATGAGGACAATATGGGAGGCAGTGTCAAAAGCCTTGCTAAAGATAACATCTGTTTAAGTTAACATAGTGAGAAATGTATTTAAAAATCATATCCTCAGCTGGGGTTTTGTGTTTGTTTTTCAGTATGTTACCACTGAAACTTTAAGATTTGGAAAAGATTGGTTGGTTAAAGACAGGAGGAAGCAGAAAAAAAAGACAAAGCCAAACTTTTTTGATTTTGAAATTTTCACTCATTTCCTTATTAAGGAAGACAAAATGTCAACAAACTTTAAATATCGCTGCTCAAATCAAAACAAATAATTTTGAGTATTTAAATACACTCCTTTACTAGTTTTTGTACATGATATTAATTATACGTTAGCTTCTATTAATGTCAATATGTTAACATTTCCACAGAAGTAAATACCTATTTTCCTTTAAAGATAGAAAAGGGTGGGTTTGAAGCCACCTTCATACTGTTATCTATCTCAATATAAAGATTTATGAATGGAGATAATTTAGGAACTGAGATAATCTTCCTCTATAAAGCTAATACCATTTAAAGTTTATCTTTTTAAATAATGATACTGGCCCAACGATGACACATACAATTCTTGTTAAAACTTGGAACTGACAACAAGCACTCTGCAGAATGAGACCTTTTTAAAGTAAACAACTGAAACCAAGAAGCTTCATTACTTTTAAATCCCGTTTTCTCATTAGGACTACGGGTCCTTGCCAGTTGGAAGTGATAAGGGTCTAAAAAAGGAATTTGTTCTCCTACTACTTTAATTTTTATTTGTCAGCTTGCCAAAGCTTACCTCTTACTGCAGCCACAGACCTGAGAACAGATAGAACTTGGCACTAGGTGCTGTAGTAAAGAATGCCTCTTGTCAAGCCTTCTTGAAAAAATTTAGTGCCAGATCAATTTGCCAGGGAGCAGTCCATGCCCTTATCTCGATTTTCTTTGTTTAAATTTCCTGTTATTTTTATCCTAGGAAAATAATGTAGAAAATAAACCTTTTCTAAAATATGTTAAGAGAACCAAGAGGCTAACAAATACAACAATCAACTTGAGAAACCTACCCAGTTGATCAGAGGATAAGAATCCCATTTCATAAACAATTCCAAAGTTTTGCAATTTGTTTTTATGTCACTTGGAATAAAACCGAGACATTTATCCTTTTTCTCCAGGGAAAAAAAAAGAAAAACTAAGGTGCAAAGAGTACACACCAGCACATCAGATCTCAAACTGGTATACCAAGAAGGCCAGTTGTTTCTGCAACTTCATTTTGATGTATGAATTAAACTGTGATAAAGATTTGAATTTGGATCTCTTACCTCTCAGTGAAGTGCTTTTTCTTAGTCTTTTATGAGAAGGAATATTGAGCAGTGGAATGGTCATCAGTTACCTATGTCTCTCCCTACAGAAGGAGAATTGAGCCACAAACCCTGCACTAGGTTCGGTTTCCCAATATAATGGGTTTGTCTCCTTCAGCTATAAAAAGAAACACTGGGTCTGCTTTAGTTTTAGCTGCTTTATGAACTCCTTCTGCCAAGGCACAGGATGCATGACAACAGATAAATTTGCATGGCAAATACACTATCAAATAAGGTCATACCCCACTGCCAGAATAGCCATTTGGTTTGGGAACACTTAGACATAGGATATTACACCAGGAACCCACTATCCATCTCTAAGCCAGGAAATTCAGAAGCTAGGAAAAGCTAAGCCTATTTTTGCGAACATTTTGTCTGGCACATAAATTAGCTGGCCCTGAGAAACTAGCTTTTGTCTCCATAGGAAATATATTTGTCACAGCTTTGCTGGCACTTTTTTCTATTCCCTTGGCACTAACTCTGTATTCGCAATTTTATTCAGATCTTAACCAGAAACATATTATTGTTGTTGTTGTGGGTTAACATGGTTAACATATGATGACAGATATTATCTGCAGATTCCTACCAGCTATAGTGAAGATCAACCTGAAGTCTTATAATCCCTTAGGATACCCATACAGTTAAGTGACTGTCCTCATATTCTTTTCCTTTTCTGCTTCTTAGGCTTTGCTGTTACTATGACTGGGTTCATTGCTCCTCAAGAAGAATGCGCACTACAGAATTCTGAGCTAGCCAAAATGATGTTAGCATAAAGTACATATTAACATGCAACATGTTTTTCACAGAATCACAGAATCACAGCATGGTAGGGGTTGGAAGGGACCTCAGGAGATCATCTAGTCCAACCCCTCTGCTAAAGCAGGCTCACCTACAGCAGATTGCAGTTTTTCACCTATACATAGCATCTAATTAATAATTAATGGGATAATAATAATAATAATAACAATAAAAAGCCTTAACATTTATATATATATATATATATATACACATAAAATAAATGCCCTTTGTTAGACCAGCTGACATAGTTTAAAAAATGTACAAAATTTAAAGCACCAAAGACCTTTCATTTTAAATACTTTTGTAAAAATATATGAAAGTGATTATACTGGAGTTAAACCACGGATAAGCTACCCTGAAATACAAAACTTTCCAATTTTCCAGCCTGACTGTCTAGGCATTTCAGTCTTTCGTTGGCATGCCTTGTATATTACAGATCCATACATCTGAAGGACGAGATCTGACAACTTTGATAGAAATATAACATACATCTTATTCCAAACATCTAGTATGTCATATATCAAATCTCTCTAAAAAAGGCAGTCAGCCAAAGTACTGTATGATGTCCAGCTTTATGAGTTCTAAACTTGAAGGCAGAAGTCATTGAAGGCAGAGGGCAACAGGAGGAGAAAAAACTTTACCTAAGTATATACTGTGAAGAGAACAGACTGTCCAGCAAGCTTTGGGAATGCACTTTTAAAATACTTTTTGATCTTCACTGTGGTTATTTTCCACCACAACTAGGTGGAGACATGGCTTCTACAAAGCAAATGTACTAATGGGGAGGACATAGATGAGAATTTCAGAGTAAATGGTAACTTGGATGATGGTGAAAATGAAATGAGAACTTTCATGGAACTTAATACAGAATGAAAAGTATATCAAAATTTTTAAAAATCACACTATATACGTCAATAAACTTAGTTCATTTATTTGCGAATTGTAATAATGGCTTAGTCTAAGAAAACAGATCTGGAAGAAATTTTAAAAGTATAATAAAAGACTATCCAGGCCAAAAGATAAGCTCAGTGTACAACTCAATGACAAAGATCAAAAAGATGAACGTAGAAGTTTACTACAAGCTCTGAGAGAAAAAGTCAAATGAGGCACAAAGATGCAACAACAACCAGAAGCTAATTAGTAGGAGGAGGGAAAGCTAGAAACGGGCTGAAGTGCCACTCAGTGGCAAAGGAAAGTTGATGCCAAAGATATGAACTCATTTTTTCACATAATTTTTTATTTTAAAAGTTAACTGAACTCAGACATTTATGACAATTATTATCAGTGGCAGAAGGAGAAAACCTCAGTCTGATAAAACCAGAATGGGTTAGAGAGGCTAGTTAGAGAGATTTGATGTATTTAAGTTGTCTAGCAATTTCATTGTAGGACATTTAAGCATCTGGCTGATGAAATCTGAGATAGGCATGGCCAGACTAGAGGAGGTCCAAAGGAGGATCACAAAGATGATCGAACATCTGGAGAATGTGCCCTGTGAGGAATCACTGAAAGTGTTAGGTCTTTTCTCCTTGGAGAAGAGAAGCCTCAAGGGGGACTTCATCACAGTATCCCAGTACTTAAAGAGCAGCTACAAAGAGGATGAAGGCTGTATCTTCCCCAAGAGTCACATGGAGAAGACAAGGGACAACAGGTAGAAGTTGCACCGGGAGAGGTTTCATCTCTACATAAGAAATAAATTTTTTATGGTAGGAACAATCATTCAGTGGAACAAGCTCCCTGCGGGCAGGGTAGAGTCCCTACCACTGGAGGTTTTCCAGATGTGATTCGACAGGGTGCTAGATAATCTCATCTAGGCTTCCTTTCCCATGAAATGTTTGACCAGATAATCTTTCAAGGTCCCTTCCAACCTGGGCTGTTCTTTGATTCTATAATTCTTTAATTCTATGAATCTCAGTTTACCACTGATTATCTTTGCAAACTTATGTAGGAACGATGAATTTCCAGAGGACTAGAAAAAGAGTAAGCATAACGAATGTCTTTAAAAAAGGGTATTCGGGAAATGAAACAGATTCATGAAATTTCACAAAAGATAAACTACCAAGCTTCAGTCTTCTGTAACTGGAGCCAATTAGAAAAAAAAAAAAAAAAAAAAAAAAAAAGATTTTTCTCAGCTCACTGAAAACAGTATCAAACTTGCAACAGAAAAAAAAATTTAAAAAAAATTACATTCCCCAAAGATCACACGTGATAAATGTAGGAATGAAGATAACACACATGACCTTTGAAGCATATCATGGTAATGAGTACCAAATATTAATAAAACAATTATTTAAGATTCTCATCACACATCGAAACACAGAACAATGCAAGAAATTTAAAATTCTGTGTAAACTCTAACTACCCCACCTAACCCCCACCCCCCCAAATCATTAAGTATGGGGAAAAGCAAGACTTCTCAACATTGTTTTCAGTATTGAGTCACTTGAAGTCTGAACTCTTCAGAAACACTGTACTTTATTGAGTTGTATGGTTGGGGTTTTTTAGTGTTTTAGTTGTGTGTTTTATCTTTTCTTTACTGCTTTCCAATGCCTTCTACAGGTTCTGCTCTTTGCAATACCCAAACTCCAAACTGTACCTTTACTTCCCTTTCCTATCTGAAATATCATTATTAAGAAAAAAATCAAAATTATTTGGTTTTGGACAAACAATTGATCTTATTCTGGCTGTTTTCAGTAGAATCTCAGGAAAGTTGGAAAGTCCTTCAATTGCTCTAAGTGATACCTTTTAAAACAGATTTCCTAAGGTATCAGCTGTAGCTGCATTAATGTGAATTTTGTGGAAAGCGAACAACAAAATTCATTTCACTAAATGTTCATCTACCATAAGGTATTTAATAAGATGTTCTCAGCCTGTGTGTGATTACATTGCTACTGTAGATCTGAAGTTACTGTCACTTCTCTCTGCCTTCAGATATTTACATTTACAGGATAATGTGAGTGATTTAATAAAAGTCATACACATAAGAAAAGATTTTTTCCCCAATTTAAAATTTCTTACCCAGCTAAAATAGATAATATCCAGACTTGACTTTATCAAGCTGGATTAAAAGTGATTATTACAAACATGCACATTATTTCAAACATTTGTGTCTTTTTTTGTATGTCATCTGGATAAATGTTATAGCATATGAAATTGTACTTGCTTCTTACATTTTAACAAATTTCAAAGCTTTATTGAACAAGACGATAATCAAGTCGGTTCAAAATTGAGTTCCTTGCTGCAGCAAAAATATATTTCTTAAGTAAACATTTAAATATGTATATTTCTTTGATATCATTTTATAAGACTCCTTTCTAGGAGGTTCTAAATGCCTTCCCCCTTAATTCAAGGAAGTGTGTGATGCACAATTCAATGTTCTGCTAATCCTCATACATGAGTAATGCTGTCTTAAATACTTAAAATACGGTTCATGTTTATGTGATGTGCTGCACTAAAATAAAGCCCTAATGCCTTCAAAGACAATGTTCTCAGCAAATTATCTCTCAGAGTGTTGAAGGTTGGAGGACAGGTATTGGACTATACTGATAATGATGGAAGTTTAATTAGTAATTCATACTGTTGTTGACAGGAAGAAAATTCCCAGTGGATGAAATCAAAGACTAAATTTAGTTTAGGGTGATAAGTCTTCCAAGGCTTTCTATAGTCCTTAGAGACACATTCCCCCAGGGAAAAACTCAAGGCACTCACATTGGTTTTGCATTCTGAATCACTCTCTTAAATAACAAATTCTTTCTGTCTGTATTGTCTACCATTTCAACTCTTTTAGGCTGAAAATAGTTTCTCGACACGCTGACCCCAGCTCTATGAGAAAATTACTAAATTTTGCAACTGCTGAAACACTTTTGCATGCACTTTCTTTTCCTGTTGGATTTTTACTGGATGGGAGACCAAATGTAATAAAGTAATTTTTTTTCCCCTTTTCCTCTACAACTAGCCAAAGTACTTAGGAGGAGAAGACTGGACCAGAGTCAGGCACTTCTGCAAGTTATTTTCTCCCTGAAGATCTCTGTTTCCCTCCGTGTCCCATGGCTTAGGTTCAGACCCTAAGAGTCTGGACTGCACTATGTAAACACTGTAATACATTAAAATATTACTAAATAGAATGCGCAATGGTAAAACTCTTTGTACAGTCTGACTAAAAAAAGGTTTGTTTGAACAAGTTTTTTTTACTTGCTTGTTTAGTTTTCCCCCCTTGCAAAGTGGACAAATGACCTGGAATACAGGTGGAAATGGAATATTTTTCCTCCTAAAATTTTTTGAGTACTGGGATTGATCCACATTTGGGGAACTTTTCGAAAACAAGAAACTTTGTAAGAAATTGCCATTCATGCAAAACTGAACTACAGAAAACTTCCAGCAATATTTAAACCAAAAAAGTTTCATTATTTAAAAAAAAAATCACTAATCCCTCAATATTTTTATTATTACCTTTCCTTCATTTTCCCCACAGTATTAATCAAAGTATGAGGAATACTGATTTATCTGTTGAGTTGTTTCCTCTTCTCTTCCTGGATTAAAAATGTTTCAGTGCTAGTTTCTTTATTCAGAGGTTCACTCATAGCTAGAACAATATCGGGATCCAGCCATTCCTTCACCATTGGTATACACCATGGTAAATTCCCATCTGAATATTGAAATTCAAGATAATCACAATCACTCATTTCTTAAAATTTTTACCAATATAGTTTGATCCCGCTCCCTGCCTGCACTAGTTTACCTATATGTTTGCCCAAGCTATCAGTAGGTCTGTAATTTACCATCTAGTTTGCATTATATTTTTCTCATTTAAGTACAGTTTTTATTTTAACTTCCTTTTACTTTTTATTCTATGTATTAAACTGCTGATTCCCTCTAGGGCCTTAAGATTTCTTTTTCTCACTTGTTCTTTTAACACTAAAATCAGTTATAACTATTTTAAACTAGCATTCTGAGAGTTTCCAGACTCTGATCTGAAGCTCTGAAGAGCTCACTTGACCTTCAGAGAAAGATTGCTCAGCAGTTCCCGAAAAACAAACAAGCAAAAAAAAAAAGAAAGAAAAAAAAAAAAAAGGCAGGGGGGAGGATTTACTGCAGCTGCCCATCTAAAAATGGAGGCATCCAAAATAATTAGTCACTTTTTAAAATCTTGATATGGGAATCTTATCTGAGTTATACAGAAGATTGAGTCTATTACTGTGTGAGAGGTGCTAAGCCAGATAAACATCTTCCATTCTAAATACCCTGGCTATCAGCATAATCACCAGCAGCTTCAAATCTGTTCTCAGAATGTATAAAACCTCTCTTGAATGAATGTTTAGCTACTAGGCAATGACTGTAGATATAAAAACTGTATGTTCATGAAATAATTGATGAGCACAGGGAAACTGTATAAACCTTTATTTCTGAATTTGCTACATCTATACTACAGGTAAAGGGACAAATGCATTAACAGCTACTTTCAACTTTGAATGCTTGTCTTCAGAGGACTTGCCCTTGAGAAGACAACAGTTCAAAATTTTTTGATCACAGTACTATTTGATACTGTTTGCAAATCATTTTGTTCAAGTCACTGGTTTTCAGAAGCCATTTAGAATCTTGCAGTATTTGATAGAGAAATTTCTCCATTTTCTACCAAGTTAGCAACACAGTCAGAAACTAAAAAAAAAAAAACAAACCCTCTGAGAAGTCTTGAGGACAATTGTTGTGAGGAACAGTTCCGCTTCAGTTAATTCAGGGTGTCATCAAGAACACTTCAGATTGCTCTCTTGGTAAATAAGGCATATAATCACATAGGCCATTTACGAAACATGATAAACTTCATGTGGTAGTTTGGTAGGAAAACATTACTTTTTACGGTAGAAAAATAACACTGAATTTTCACAACATTCAACAACAGACTCAGGGAACAACAGAAGGACATGATATAACAAAGCAAACTACTACCACCCTTGATTTTAATATTGGTTTTACATTACTGCTCAGTACTTAACTTTTATAAAAATATAGTCACCCAAGTAAATTAGTAATGAAATGCAGAGAGGAAATTACTATTTCTTATAATTTCTAACATTCTTTAAAAAGCATAAGTATGATCTCATATTTATATAGCACTTTTCATTCAAAAGATTCCTGAAGCTTTTATCCACTGTTTTTGAAGAATAACTAAAAATTGAGATTCTCGACTGAATACAGGTTGAAAGCTCAAAACATCTGACTCGTAGTAATATAATGCAACAATTCACCAATAAAGAAGAAATCAGAACAACACATATAATTTTGTCATATAAGGTACAAAGATGTATTTGCACAGCAAATGCATGATAGGATTTGGAGGATAACAGTTCCTTGGCAGTCTCTTTTACTGCAATTCACTGAAAAACTTAAGGTATTTCTGAGCCACCCTATCAGTAACCAAAAGACTGGCCCTCCAAAAGTGAAGGACCTGCAACTGCTTTCTATGCCTCTGCTACAAAATAAAACAGAGGTTGGGACAGCTGTCTGTGTCTGAGGCTGAGTGGCATCCACACTACAACATTGTTTTGCCCTTGGCCACCACAGTGCCATGAGTGACACCACTCTAACTCTAAGATGAAAATCTCTTGGTTCAAAAAGTTTTAAGTAAAGTAAAGGATATTTTCACAGAATGGAAATAACAGTGTTGCACGATCCAGAGTCAAACAATAGAGCATGATAGGAAGTGTATAAGGTTTGTTAGGACAGCATTGGACACTGAATAGCCAAACCAAATCCAGTCTTCTCCCTATAACCTTCTGGAAATTGTCTGTGGTAGGATGCCCCAAACACTGCCTTGGCACCAGCACTGAAAATGCTAATTAATAGTAGTCAAAACCACACCAGAGAATGTACTATAAAATTAAACATCATGGATCCAAAATTAAATGCATTCTCTAGATCACTATGTAATAGTGTTTGTGTTGAATCTCTTGTCCCAAATCAGTTCATTGTCTCATCTATTTAGAAACAAGGTTAGGAGTTCCTAGACCACCCAGGGAATCAATAACTTAAGTGCACTGTGTGTGCACACAGTCTGATATCCATGATGCCTTCATACTGAATGACACCGTAATTATAGGACAAACTTGAATTAGAATACTTTCCTTTTCTGGTTATTTAAGGGAAACTTTGAAGTCTTAATATATAATTAGATTTGCCATATGTAATGTACATCGATTTTGCTTCCTTTCTAGTAAATTACATCTCCAGGACTGATCAAGTGCTTTGCCTTCTCTGATGAGACAATTGCCTCAATGGAAGAGGGAAGTACTGTGGATACTATATATCTTGATGCTAGCAAGGCTTTCCACCTAGTGTCTCAGAGTATCCTTGCAATCAAACTATAGAGATGTGGTTTTGATAAGAAAACTAAGAATGGTGTGTGGGTAGCTGTCTGTACATCTTAGCTGAAAAGGTTGTGATCAGCAGTAGGAAGATCAACTGATGTCCAATTATCATTCCTTAGGGTGCTGATGCTGTTAATCTTCAATAATGACCTAGGTGATGGGACAGAAGGCACCTTTTGAAAGCTCATAGCTGATACTAAACTGAGCAACATTTGATATGCTGGAGGGTAAGACTACTGCTTACAGTGATCTTAACAGGCTGGAAAAAGTTGCTGGCAAAAGATTAATAAATTCCTGCAAAGACAAATGCTAAGATCTGAGACAAAACAATCCCATGTGACAGTACCTGGTGAGGAACAACTGGTTAGGAAGGAGTTTTGCATCGAGCAGGCCTGAGGGTCCTGGTAGACAACATGTTGAACCTGAGTAGGCAGTAAGCCCTTGTGACAATGGGAGAGTACAGTAAATCTAAATAATTTGCACAGATGTGCCACCCAGGAGAAATACATAATCAGAACTAGCTGTGTACTGGTCCTCAAACAAGGCTATTGGTTGTTTATTGAGTGTTTAACTACATGTGAAGATACTGGTAAATTCTATCGAGGTACATGTTTTATCCTGGAACAAAAGCTGAAAAAACTGTATAAATACCTCCATCACTATCAAAAGTTTTTTTTTTAAAAAAAAAAAAAAACACAACAAAACACAACAAACCAACCAACCAACCAACCAACCAAAGAAAACCTCCCTGCTTTGAACACAATGGCTGAGTTAGTTCTAGTTCAAATTCCAGTCACTGAACACTGTGTGATGGAATTCCTAACTCAAAACAGAGTTTACAGGGTTTTTTTGATTCAATGTAGAGGCAAGAAGAAAAGATAACAGAAAAATAAAACAGGTTTAGCTAATTTCTGCAGCAGTTCTTTTCTCATCCTCTTGAAAGCAAGCAAACAAATTCTTCAGTGATATTTGTTCCCTACGTCACCATGCCGACTGACATTTTTTTTACAAAAACTGACCTTTCTTTCTTCTCAGCCTAGATACAAAGTCATTATGCTTGACATATTTCTCTGATACAAGCTGTGTCTTGATTAAAAACAGGGATCCAATCTTAGTTTGTTTGGCTTAGGGAAAGGGAAAGGGAAAGGGAAAGGGAAAGGGAAAGGGAAAGGGAAAGGGAAAGGGAAAGGGAAAGGGAAAGGGAAAGGGAAAGGGAAAAGGGAAAGGGAAAGGGAAAGGGAAAGGAAAGGAAAGGAAAGGAAAGGAAAGGAAAGGAAAGGAAAGGAAAGGAAAGGAAAGGAAAGGAAAGGAAAGGAAAGGATAACCACTAAAGAATTTCCAGAAGTTTGTTCCTGTAAACTGTAGTTCATCACATTTTGCATCCTGAAACCACTATAGCAAATATTAAACAATATGTTAAATAAAGTTTTTTCATAGAATACAGTGGAAAATCAAGATTTTTTAAATGTGCTAGAATGGTAGTGAAACGAAGGTTTTTTCTAGGTCCTTCAGCACCAAATGCTAAAGCATCCAAGGGATTAAATTACAATAGAAATATTCTGTTGACCTTTTTGAACTCCCTAGCTTTAGCCTGCTTCTGAGGCAAACAAATACAAAAATATAAACTCTAGCATATTTTTACCCATGAAAAAAAGATACACTTGAACATAAAAGCAAGAGTGAATATATATTCAAATTAGCTTCTAAACCAAAAGTGATGAAAAATTACATTTTTCTACCCATTGAAAAGAACAAAGTCTTTTAGCCTAATACTTAGGAATTATTAGTAAATAATGTTGTCTGGTTTTTATCATTGCTGTTGGTTAAGTGTGACTATTGTCCGTATTAACCTGAGACATAATTAAAAAGAGTAGCTGCAAAGTTGGCACTGTTGATCTTGAAAGGAGCACTTTAGCAATATTACTTCCTTTTTTTCAATTTGCACAATTGCAATTGTATGTTGTCACACCACTTCAAATGTATTTTCTTCCATTCTCTAGAAATATTTAAAAAGAGTTCATCGTGTGTTGTTGTATAATAACTTTTCCTTTTTATCTTGGTCAACAGATTACTATTCTTTTAAGTCTAAGCCTAGGAAGAGTCCAACTACAATGGGTTAGTACATTGAGAAAAAGGTGAGAAATAGCTACATTGAGAAAAGGCTGGTTTACCTGATAACATTGCAATTACTGACCTGTAACAGTCCTGACCAGCATATGAGCAGCATCAACGTGCAAGTCAACAAATGAGCCTTAAGAATCCAGTACTGATTCTAGTTTGCTATTCTAGACACAAATAAATAATAAATAAAATATTTCCTTGTCATTTTCAGCTAATAACTTCACACATGTAATCTTATAACAAATTCTTTACCTGTTTGCTGGTGAGTATAATTTGCTTAATAAGGCATCTAAAATATGGTGCCTTTTTTATGTACACTAGGACAACAGTTAGGGAATACTTACTAAACAAGTAAATTACTACATCAGGAAAAGCTGTGTGCATTCTTTTTTGATGCAGATGATGTTAAAGTATGCTGGTTTTCATCCCTTACACCCTCCCCCCAACTAAAAAAGAAAAACTGCCAAAAGTACTTGTCTGACATCAAGTACAATTGTCTCTCCTCACAGACTTTAAAGAGAATCTAACATCTCTGTATTGATATTTTCCGTTATCATTCTTCTTGTACCTTGCTACTATTGATCCCCACAATATATCATTCTTGCAATTAGTATTCTCGAGTAGTTCTGTTTTAAATTCTTGTCTTCCTACTTAATGATGTTTGGGTTTATATAGCCAGCTATTCACTTGGTATGAGATGGATCTTGGTAGTTCTTGTTTTGATCGGCATTTTGAAAAGTAAAATTAAAGTCAGCATCTTGAATTTCTCTTTGGTTTAGAGAAAACTAATGAATAAAGCATCATATCTTGGAAAAGGATCTTAGGCAATGGTAAAACATTAGGTAGTCAAGGGTTTGGTGTTCAAAATACTGAGCAGAAGATGATGGTATTCTAGCTGTTCTTATTACAGTCTCATGTATGGCAGTGCTATCAATGCAGTAGTTAAAGCCTTGGAATTTTTTTAAGGTTAAAAAAAGCAACTGAAGAAAATCTCAGGTTGGGACCAAGGGCCCTCTCACCAACAGAATACAACTCCTTGACAAATATGCCATGCACTGAAAGACTACTAGATTTCTTAGGTTGAGTTTACATCAAAATGTAGATCCACTTTATTAAAAGAATGTTATTAATAACCGCCAATCTCAACCCATGGTATGTTTGATGCTATAGGGTACTGACATATTTCTGTAGAACCTGAACAATTCGAATTCAAGTTAAAAAGCTTGCAAAGAGAGCTCAGAAAAGTGGAGTTAGAGATACATAAGAAATAATCATCGGCTACCTAAATGTTTAGTTAAAATCAGACAGCAATACTCTGTATTCTGATCTACTGCATAAACCAGACAAAATAATTTCATTAATTCTTGCACTGTGACCCTAATTTCTGGCACAGCTATAGTATGGTACTTAAGAACACAACTAATCTTCAACCAATTTCAGTTTTAAAATTTCACATAATGAAAAGTCATCTAGCTCTACGAGTACATTTCCCAAAGGTTAATTATATACTTTGTAATAAGTATACACTGTATTTTTCAACTGAATATCTCTTCCATTTCTATTCATTTATCTCATTATGCTGTCATATATATCAAAAGACACATTAATATTCAGTTTATTTTCTGCATCACTTTTGTATTTTGCATTTTGTTTGTATCATGTATATGTACCGATGACTATATTTGATGGCATCATCTGAAACACGAGGTTGAGAACTTCTGGTTGGTTACAGCATCAAAGATGCCACATTTTTAATTAAGAAACAGTCTACTAATTTTTTGGGGTATAAAGAATAATATTTTCTTATCCTAGCAGTCACAAAGTTACAATATAAAAAGATGAAATTATTCCCTCACTCATCCTTTTTTTGTAAATCTGTTGAAATACGATATGGTTATGACTACAAAACTTTTTCCTTTGACTCTGCATGAGTGTATCAGAATGCATCATATAACTCCTAAATAAACAACTATTTTGCAGGTTAGTGGATTCCTTTCAATTAGCAAACTAAAACTGTGGATCTGAACTGTGGAATTATTTTTGTAGCTTTTATTTTTTAAAAAAGGCAAAAGCTAGTAATAATCCTTCCTCTCTATTCTTAGGAAAAAGCTTGAACTTATCTTGAATGGAAAAATATTGAAACCAATTGACAAGAGGTAGCCCTCCTATGGAAAAATGAATGTTTTCAACACATACTGAGAAAACGTAATGATATCCACTGTTCTGGGAAGAGTCTTGTAGGTCAGAAGATGTATTACCCTCTACTCCAGAATATATCTTTTATTTTTGCACATTTTCTTTCAAAGTATTAGAAATATTTACAAATTTTTAATATTTTAATTTTATGTCCCATTGTATAAAGGATCATTCCATTCTCAGGCCTGTTAACACTTAACACAGCAATAAAAAAGGCTGTAACAAATTTGCTACTTCTTGGTAGCATTACTAGGATTACTCTGTTTTCCATCCCTTCCTTTCTCTTTACATACATCTTTTCATCCCTTCCAAAAGAATAGTTATATATTTCACTAATAAGTGAAATGGTGGCTAAGAAGAATGCATGACTGATGTGGAGGTGTTGGCTGGATACATCAGTCTGAGCTTGATGTCCAGAGAAAGAAAAGCAATTTTGCAATTGCCACTGCCAAATGAAAAAAAACAGCAGTTAGTGAGGAACACAATATTGGCACTAACAGACAGATGCTTCCAGAAAACAGTAGAGAAGGGCAATGGGGTATATCCAGAAAATGTTTTATCTTTTTAAAAGACTTTTTTCATTAAAATGTCTAAAAATAAACATTTCAAAATAACTTTGAGTACATCTCAATCTATGCCTAGACCAAGTATCATGTAGCCTATCAAATTCATATCAGAAAAAAAAAAAATCAGATATATGCATTTCCTTTTTTATACAAAAATTTGACTTAAAAATAAATTAAGACCTTTGCCATTATTCCTAGGACACACATAAGAAAAGAATTAAACATTTCATTCAGCAGTATTTCTACTGAGTTTGAACTGCTTAAAAGGGAAAAAAAAAAAAAAGAGAAAATAAAATTGAATTTTAATAAATTATCTTCATTTTATAGAAAATTAATTTTTATTTAAATGTAAAATTCTTGCCTACTTTTATTGTTAATACTTAAATTCTTTTTAAATGCTAATGTTTCAATTTACTTTAGCTGAGATACTGTGGTTGTACTTCTGCAACCTACTCGTCAATCATACAGCATTTGTAACAGCAATGCTCTGAAGCATACGTCTCTAAAATAATAAGTAGAACTTTCAACAACTAAGAACACCATAAAACTTGTAGTTTTATTCAACTAATAAAAAAATTAAAAACACATCTTTCCTGTATCCTAAATGAATTTCAATTTTCATGCTAATGAGACTTGACACAAACAATGACTAAAGACGTAATTATTTCCTGCTAGAGAACAAATACTTTCCATTTCTTAACTGTATGCTCAGAGTTTTCACAGAAGCTTTCAAAAAATTCAAAAAACTCTAACTGAATCTTTTTAGGTCTTTTCCCTGAAGTGTGATTCATTAACAGGAGCACAAATGTCAACTCAAATCCTTTCGCTAGCACACCATTGACTAGGGTTCTGGAAGGTTTCCTCTTTACATCTCTACAGCAGAAAATGAGCATACAACACAACACATCTGGTTTGGATCTTACTGCAAAACTGCATCTTCTTTCCATAATTTCCTTCCTGCTAATGTCTAAACTGTTAACAGGAAACACCTAATTCCTTCCCAGTTTTAGGCAAGTAACAAGATGACTTTCAAAAGGGGTAGTAGTCTGGATATTGTTACAGTAATTTCTAAAGTATATACTAAGAATCTGACCCAATGTATGTACCTTCTGCACATTTCCTTTTTTATTCTTTTTTTAAGCAAGTTATTGTGTGGTATTTTTTACGTTACTAAAGCAGAAATTCTAAGTTTACTGAAAAGGGTGTATTTGTTTTAATATTTATAAAAATGAATGAGACTAAAACTACCTTTAGGAAGAAAACAAATGAAACTTACAACTATAATTATCTTAATCATAATTAAAATAAGACATTTAAACCATGATTAAAATAGTGTATTTAAATTGATCTACTATAGCGGAAAACTGAATTCCAGACTGGCACACGACAGCTTTGGTCCACACTGAAGTCTCACACTTAGGTAAGCTCAACTTTAAGCTAAAATGAACAGAGCTTGAAAGCTCATCCACAAAGACCTGTAAATCTTAAACACCCCCACCCAGAATTATGATAAACAGAGCAACAAAAAAAAGAGTAAATATTATGGCAGGACATGGAGTGAAGAAGGTTGCGTTTTACGGTCTCTTCACTAACTTTTTCTTCAGTCTTACAGCAAAAGAAGCTATCTCCTGCTTTTAAACACAGAGGTGGAATTTGGGGTGTAAAGATTGATTGCATTGATGTCATAGCTGAGAGAAATTTCACTGCCTTTCACTACAGATATTTCAAACATAGGATGTTGATTCAAAGACACATACAGTTACAGAATGTCGTAGAGAGCTTGATGACATTGTATCTTTGCATGTTCATTTTCAGCTTTGAAATGCAGAATATCTTTGAATTTTTGTTAGAATACACAACCTAAAAGCACATGTGAACATCTTTTAATAAGTTCCTGTTGGCTGGTCTCAATTTTGGATAGCTTTTAACTTAAAACATGTAGCATTCGGTGAAGACTACCTAAAATCAAACTGGTGATACTTTGGCTCTATCTGCCCAGCCCTGACTCATTCATATGTTCAGTTATTTGTTGGAAAACTAAACAAAGCACAGAAAATAGTTATGGGGAATCTTGGTCAAAAGCTCTGGAGTATATCTGCTTTGCTGAAGTGGTTTAGGTTTTCACGAGAAAGAACCAAAGAGGGACTCTGAGCAACTTTACATACTTATAACTCATTTATAGCAGGAAGCCAGAAGCTTATAAAAATCCAGGTAACAAGCCTGGAGGTAATATGAGCAGCAAGGCCACTGGCAAATTCTGTACCACCTGAATTAAAAAGAAAAAGTGAAAATAATAACCTCTTTTGTTCCCCTTCCCTTGGGGGAACACATTCAAAGCAATGCCATAAGCTGAGCTCAGGGTGGAGCTACTGTGTATAAAGGCAGACCACCAGCTGGGCCTCAAGCACCTTGACCAGATGCAGGGAGTGTCCTGTTCCCTTGAGTCTATGTTACTGGTCACAGCTGGACCAGAAGATTTGACTGACGTTTGTTCTGTACAGTAAGTGTAACTGTGTGTATGTGTGTGTGCCACACATGCAGGTGTTTCATAGGACAGATATCATAACGCATTCCATTCATGAAGCAAATTTTGGATTTTCTTTGTTAATGATTACTGTGCTTCTGTTCTCGAGGTTACCTCAGCCCTAATTTCCCCCATGGGATACACAAACTGAGGTATTTGCATTATGCACCAACTAACAAAAACAAAGATTCTGCAGCAATCCCAAAAGCATGCCTCTAAGTGCACACATTTCAGTATCCCTTGATGGTACAAGAGAACATGCATAGCTTTCTTAAATGAAACTGTCTCCTTTGCAGCCTGGTTTAGTTACAAGCTGACATGTTACTTTAAACATATTATAATTAGTTCAGCACTACTATCTTTTTAAGAAACATCCTTTTAAGAAACATATGTGTTAAATTAGAATGTGTTGTCTGTGTCAAATGTTGGGTAGCAGGAACACAGCAGGGTTCTTCAAGAAGGCAGGAAAAAGAATTAAATGAAAATGCTTGAGACAGAATCAAACGCTACAATCTCCCCTTCCATTGCTATGAAAAAGAAAGTGCTTCTCATTTTAAAGGTCAGCCTGTTTGTCAGGGAAATAAAAACATATTATTTTTCATTGGGGTGTGATTGTCTAAATTATTAAATACTTAGTTAAACTGGTGTTCACTCTGAAATTAAAACAATCAGTGTGCCTATAAATAGTCCTTATATAGATGCATAGCAATGTGACTCTTCTAAGGATGCTCTAGCACTTGAATGATTAATGTGCCTTTTACCTATTAAAAATGTACTTGTAGTTATGCTTTGTATACATTATAGACCCTCATTTAAGTGTAAGTGTGCCAAGGAAATTTTCTATAGTTTAATCTTCAGTTTCAAATTATTTATTCTCAGTATATCGCTAACAAATTTCAAATGCATCTTCAGAATTTATAGAGGTATTTGTTCTGAGCTAACAAAGCTCTTTGTGTCCTAAACCAAACAAAAGTTTTTAAATGTTATATATTTGCCAAAACGACTTACTTCACACATTATTAATTTTAATTTTAAAGCACTCGTTACTTTCCAAATGATAAATCCAGTTGTGTTCTTGGCCTTTAAAAGAGATCTGGACTGGCATATATTGTTTCTATTATTCTCTTTATTTAAATTTGATTAAAGAGCTTTGCATGAATAAGTTCATAGAGAAAGTGACAGGCATCCATTGAGATCTCAGTACTCTCATATATACTTGTGACTTTGGGATATCGATCCCTCATTTTAGAAATAATGAACCTACAAAATTGTGATTAACTATCTTTACATTTCAGCAGAAATCAAGACAAGCTTGAACTTCCTTGGAAATATAGATAAGCAACTTAAGAGTCAATAAGTAAAAAAAAAAAAGAAAAAAGAAAAAAAAAAAACACAAAAACCTCCCAAACTTGAACAAACAAAAAAAACCCATCAATAACTTTGAAAAAATTGAAATATTTTTCTGGTTTATGGAATGTTACCTATTTCCTTTCTGGCATCTGCAGTCTGAGATGGTCAAATGGTTGGTTCCCAAAACCTTTTTTTTTGGAAAATTAAGGTGATTAGAATCATAGAATCATAGAATTATACAATAGTTTGGGTTGGAAGGGACCTCTAAAGGTCGTCTAGTCCAAACCCCCTTCAGTGATATGATTAGGTGAAGTCTCATAATCATCACAAAAGTATTTTGGTACGAAATTCCTTTTGACTGAATTTTAACAAAAGGTTGTCACTATCCATCTCCGTACATCTGGACTTCTTTTATTTTTCTTTCGTCTGACACAAATCACATGGAAGTCTTCTTCCATGCTACAAGCTGTGTGAAGATGCTGGCTTTCCGACTATATAGTCATGAAACTCCATTTAAAGGGAATTAGAATGTATCTGAAAAGCAAACCGAAATACATGGAAATATAGTATGTTGAAAATTATGAGGGAAATATCTTGGCATGTGACTCACATAAACAGCCAAAGTGGCAAAGAGTAAAGAAATAACTATGACTCTCTACATAATGTCTGCTCTAGTCCTGGATCACGGACTTTATATTATGGAGTTAGGCAACAGATATGGATAACTCATCAGACTGACCACAGAAGGTGTTTCACGGTAATCACTTGACCTATTGACTCTGCTCAGAACAGACCATTTTGATTTAGAAAAGGAGATGTGAAGCTTTGGTATACAAGAGTTACTCTCCACAGAGTGAGAAAGAACAATTCTGTTGTGTTCTTCCCTTAGAAAAGAGAGATACAAAGCACCTATGGTTTCAAAGGGTATCTCAATAGGTAAGCTGCTTGCATAGTGCTATCAGTGCTTGAAGGCTACAGGAAGGAAGGAAAAGCAGTGTTCCTCTCTTTTCCCTACCTCTCTCAAAATAAGCAGAAATCAACTGGAGACACTAGTCTGGGTAAGTAAGAAGACAGAAGACTCAAGAATTCACTCTCCTGGGAAAAACAACACCTGTTCCTAACTCACCAGACCTATAGAGCTACCAAAGATGATAAAAATTTAGAGAGTCCACAAGCTTGCCCTGTTTCTTTGTGAGATCTTGCCTTTGCACAAGTTTGGAGTGAGTGTTATTGGTGTTCCACTCTTTGTTAGTCAAAAAAATAATTCTGGGATTAGCTAAAATATGGTGTGAACAGCTGTGATTTTTACACACTTGCACAGCATTACAACTGCTGATACACTAAGTCTAGCGTCAGCCTAACTGGCTGATATTGCCTCATTGTCTCTCTGTTCTTCTCCATCACCTGTTTCGGTCCTTACACCTATGTTATCAGATCTTTAGATACAAGTTTGCAAATGTCATGTAAATGCTAATTTCTTTGATTAATTTCTGAAGTGTTGTAAAGCATAGTGTTGCAGTTGCTGTTTAATGTTACATATCTTTCTTTATGCTTACTGCTTGTCATAGGAATGCTTTTATCTCATGGAATTTCAGAAACAAAATTGTGTCTTTTGTACTCTCTACAACATATATATCTGCGTGTATCACAGTAGGTTAGTCAGCCTAAGATACCTTCATAGTCCATGGAAGACATAGGCAATTCTCATTTTAAAACAGATAAATGTACTCTAAAAAGTGTGTATATTTCTCTCCACTGATTTTACAGGAACTCTAGGAAGAATACCTTAGCTGTAGACATTGTCGAGGTCCGAGGGTAGGTGGAATGAAGCCTGCCTACATGCTGAAGATTGTGCTGTTGAATTTCTCCTTTGCTTTTTTGTAGGACACTGATAATATTTAGTTATTAAAAGGAAAACGATTATTTGGGGAGTCGATGATAACTGCTATGAAAGTTAATTTATTAATTAATTTACTTATTTGCCATATTTTTCTTAGTAATTTCTTTGTCAAAACATACTTTATGTCTCTTCTGACTAACACTCTACATATGCTAAAAAGATTTTTTTTGTTTTCAAAAAAGAAATAAAGCTTTAAGTAGACTTTTTGAGGTATTATTTTATTCAGAAGCAGACACATTTTATCATTTATTTACTGCAGTAACCCTTTTCATGACAATAGATAATGCAAAATTCTATTGATTTCAGTAAAGTACTTTATTGGTTTTCATAATGGGATTTAATATTACTGCAGCGTAGTGTCCATGAAGCATGCAAGTGTCATTGACTAGCAAGAGTCATTGACTAGCAAGAATAATATACATAACCTTTTTAAAGTCTGTAATAAACAGAGCATACCAGTTTATTTCCATTCTTGTTGATTTTAGCAAGTTAATGATGCACATTTTATCAGAAATTTGGTTAACAATCCGTTTTTCTTCCAGAACACTTTAGACAGAACTCTTATTGATTTTTGTTCACATGAAGATCAACTGAATTTATCACACAAGTCATAAGTGTCCAGGTGCTCTCCAAGTGAATTCATCATTTCAGCTTCATCCTCTAGGAAAATGGCCAACAGAAGAGGAATGAAAATAGATAGGAGTGTTTAACTCTTAAACGATTTATGATTCAGCTCAGATATGTTCAGATCTTCTTACAGAGCAACTTAAATGTGACACGCAAAGCAGATAGAAAATCCTGAAATTCCACTAGCGATTTTCTTGACAAGTGATTTCAACTACTGACTGTGGAACAAACCTAGTAGAATTTTGAATTCAAAATAGGGTATAAAATAACAACAGGAACTGTAGAAATTTGAGATAGTAATATTTGGAAGATGAACCATCTACTTTATTTCAGAATGAGTCTCAGTTTTGTCCAAAATGTGATTCATATATTTCAAATCCTGCTGTATCTAGTTGTTCTTCAGAGCTAATATGGTCCATTTCAATGTGAACATGATTACTGGGCATTTTCTCTGGGATATTAAAATCACTTCTTCCTGAGAAAAAAACCCATGTGATTTAAATGTTGTTCAGAACCGTGGAAAGTATATGGTTTTCCAGTATCACATGCCAGAGACTGACGGTTAAAATGATTCCTATCTAAGTGGCAGGAGAAATTGAAGATCATGTGAAACACTCAAAATGTTATGCTGCATTCCATAACTGCCTGTTCTGTAGTAGAGAAGTGTGGCCCCTGTGGGCTATTGGATACAGCACACACTTTTTCATCTCCACTGCCACTACTATTCCTACTTCTCTGCCAAGTAAATGATCACCTGAAGAAATTCTATCACCTAATTGCCTTAATACAACAGGTCACGCATATTCTGCAAGTAGCTTTCTACTTTGGGGATCTCTCATATTGGGAGAGATCAGCTCCCAGCTCAGAGTTAGTTTAGGCTGAATCAGTTCCTTCTGCATCCAAGACACATGTACTCCGATGCTTCAAAAGCTGTGGGCTAATGAGAGAGTTAAAACAGAAACAAAAGCCTATAATGGAAATTCTGCTGCCTTTTTTGTCTTTTATGTTACAGTAATATTATCATGTTGCAAATATTAATATCAGCTCAACATATGTGTTCTGCTACGTGACATTTATTTAGCAAATAAATTCTGTTGCACAGATGTTTAACATATAATACCAGAGAAAAGCATGTAAAATCAATCAAAAAACACTCTTGCATTTCTAATGTAATGTTTAAAAATTTTCCCCTCAAGGTTTGCTAGAGATGTTAATAGAAATGTTTTATTTGAGGCTTCAGAGGGATGAGACTGAAAAGATAAATGCACAATGTATTTCTTAACCACTGGAAGAATACTTTAAAAATATTTAATGCATGAATCTAATATTAAAAAATATTATGCATATGTGGAAGTATATGTACATATGCTTAACTATTAGCATTTAGCACTTTAGGTAGGAGTTTTAATAAGTGTGGAGTGTAAAAAAATAAATCAGAAAGATGTGCCATAAAAATAAATTGTTCAGCCCAAGAATGATGCATTAATCATCAAAACTGCTGTGGGGCAAGTGAAACCTCATAGCTAAAATATTAAGAACAGAAACTAGTGTAAATTGGATTAGCTGTTTTGACTTCAATGATTGAATTCAGCAAATACTTACCGATGAGCACGGATTAGTACAGGAAACTCTTATGAAGTCCAGCAGAACTGTTCACAGATGTAATTTCTATGACTGAGGTAAATATGGTCATCATAAATAGAGTTTGTTATTTCTAAGCACTAGTCAGACAAAACTTGTACAAACTGTTTTGGATATGGCAGAAGAGTAGGATTTAATACAATATCTATACTTCATGCTTTTCCTCCGTTGGTCTTAAGAAAATCTTTACCACAGAAATGTTTGCTATTAGCAATAGAGGCACAGACAGGGAAAGGAAACTTCACAGGATTGTGCAGCAAGCCAATGGCAAACCAGGATATTAATACAGATTTTCTGAGTTCCAAATGAATTTTTATATTACTAAAATGTCAAACTCGTACAGCAACTAGAGCACACATAATTGACATTGTCCATTTGAAACACATCTTCCTGTAAAATTACTTCATTAAACAGTAAGTATAATGAAAAAGCCTATGTGTTATTTTATATCTGCAGATTAGTGTAAACTCTCAAGTGTAATTTAAACATGCTGATTTTTTTTTGTTTCTCAAATAAATAAAGATTTTTTTTTTCTTTATTACATTGTGATTTTGCTTCTTCTGCCTCCTTATTCCCGCACGGTTTTGGTAGCCTTATGAAAAATAACATTGAAGACAGGGTCCTGCAGTTGAATGCTTTTGCTGTGTGACTGATGGAAACCCATGAAGTTTTCCAGTGCAGTCAGAAAGATCTGTATTGCAGTTGGATATTCAAAAGGAGCTACAGGGAAAAGTTTCAAACACAAAGCAAACTCTCTCAAGTTTTTACTACTGAGAATATTTTCTTTTACTATAGGGGTGTCTGTGCTTGTATTGGTAGACTCATTCCCACCCTCTTCAGTTTCCTACTTTCTTCTTTGTCAGGTTGTACTGATTTTTCTACACTAGTTTTGGGAGTTAGACTAGTAAGGAACAAAAAGGATAAGCATTCAGCAGAGATGTGTTTATAGATATGGTTTGTCTCCCTTATCTCAAAAATGTTCTTTGGCTGCCTTTGTATTAATAGCAACAAGAAGTACAAATACTACCTTATATTCTTCAAACACTGGAAAGTTTTTCCCCTATCCTCCAGTGAAGAATCCTATGATCAGAACTGGCAATGATTTTCATTTTTCTTTGTCTTAACATTTAACTTTTTCATTGTAACAGTCCAAGAAGATATTACATATATATAGCTGGAATAAGCAGTAGAAACCAGAGCTGAGGCAATGAGTTACAGGAAACAAAGCCCACAAAAAATATAATCATTCCCATTTTTTGCAATAGTTGCAAAACATTCTTAATTCACATAATTGCATTTATTTACATTTATGCCATTATTATACCAAGATGTTTGTTGCTGGTTTTGTTACTTATGATTAGAAGATTACTGGCAGCTGACCCTGTAAATTCACCTTAAAAAAATGACATTACTCAAACTTTTAAGCTTGCTGATGTGCCATGATTGGCCCCTAAGTCACAGACGGATTTGCTCACTCGAGAAAGCCACATATATTGGAAAGTGAGAAGAGTTTAATGTGACAACACAGCCTCAAAAAACTCAAAATCTGCACTTCCATGTAGATCCAGCAACTTGTTTCCCTTTTTTTTTTTTTTTAAGTTCAAAAATTTCCATAAAATGCAATAGGTTTCAAAACGTTTTTTTTGGGAAGGTTTTGAGAAAGTGCATAAAAAATTAGATGACCTGGTAGGTGGGATGCCACTGGGGCAAAGAACTGTCAAAGACATTTCTTTGACCCATTCAGACTGATCTGGGATGAGAAGGTCTGCCCTAGATAAATCAGGACAGATATTCAAATAGGATTATACAACAATTCTGTACCAGGAGAAGTGTCCCCAGGCCTGAACCCAGAGACCAGGCTGCTTACAGTTTCCAAATACAGCTCACGTTTCAGTCAAAATTTTTCACAAAATTCCATTTTTCTGACAACATCAGGAAGGCTTTCTCATTGTTCTACTACAGAAAAACATTAATACATTTCAAAGCCTAAAAACTTGTTCAGAATAGCATTGATCCTTCAGCCAGCTCTGGCTGCACCAGACATGCAGTAGCAGTAGGTTTGGGGAAACTCACAATTATTGTCTCACCAAACACAAGGCTTCAAAAATCATAAGCCAAGTCTCCAGAACTTATTGAATGCTTACATGCCATCAGCTTTTAATATATTATTTTCTGAGTTGTGATTTTTCTGTTTTCTTTTATTTGGTTGCAATGGGTTTGTGTGGCAAACTTTTGATAGCGGGGGTGGTGGGTGGGGGGGTGGGGGTGTTACAGGGGTGGCTTCTGTGAGAAGCTGCTGGAAGTTTCCCCTATGTCCGACACAGCCAATGCCAGCCGGCTCTAAGACAGACCTGCCACTGGCCAAGGTCGAGCCCATCAGCGATGACGGTAGTTCCTCTGTGATAACATGTTTAAGAAAGGAAAACAAAATACTGTTCAGCAGTAATTGCAGCAAGTAAGAGTGAGAATATGTGAGAGAAACATCCTGCAGACACCAAGATCACTGAAGAAGGAGGGGGAGGAGATGCTCCAGGCGCCGGAGCAGTGATTCCCCCGCGGCCTGTGGTGAAGACCACGGTGAGGCAGGCTGTGCCCCTGCAGCCCATGGGCGGTGAAGCAGATGACTGCCTACACCCCGTGGAGGGCCCCCATGCCGGAGTAGGTGGATACATGAAGGAAGCTGTGACCCTGTGGGAAGCCTGCACGGGAGCAGGCTCCTGGCAGGACCTGTGGCCCGTGGAGAGAGAGAAGCTCACGCTGGAGCAGGTTTGCTGCCAGAGACCCCATGAGGGGGGCTCAAGCTGGAGCAGTCGGTTCCTGAAGGACTGCACCCCATGAAGGAGACCCACGCTGGAGCAGTTCATGAAGAACTGTAGCCCGTGGGAGGGACTCACACTGGAAAAGTCATGGAGGACTGTCTGTGAGAGGGACCCCACACTGGAGCAGGGGAAGTGTGTGAGGAATCCTCCCCCTGAGGAGGAACAAGCGGCAGGAACAACACTGTGATAAACTGACCCCAACCCCCACGCCCTGTCCCCCTGCGTCGCTCGGGGGGAGGAGGGAGAGAAATCGGAAACAAAGTTAAGTCCAGGAAAGAAGGGAGGGATGGGGGGGAAGGCGTTTTAAGATTTGGTTTTATTTGTCATTACTCCTCTCCGAGTTAATTGGTAATAAATTACATTTTTCCCAAGTTGAGTCTGTTTTGTCTCTGACACTAAATGCTGAGTGATCTCTCTGTCCTTATCTCAACCCCACAAGCCTGATGTTATATTTTTCTCTCCCCTGTCCAGTTGAGGAGGGGGAGAGTGATAGAGCGGCTTTGGTGCACACCTGGCATCTGGCCAGGGTCAAACCACTACATTGGTACATTGCATCATGTTTTTGAATCATAATTACTGGAAACTGCAGGAAAGATTTTAATCTTCTAGTCGAGGTTTCTTAGAGAAAAGATGAGATTATCATTTGGAAACTGTGGCTTACAGATTCCCAGACATTTTGGTAAAATCCTAAGAAGTCCCATTAAGGCAAAATACTTAAATAAAATATTCCTTTGCAATATCATCCTCACTGTGAATATCACACATAGACTTTGCATCCTGGTTCCTCACCCTGTACCTTAGAACTCGGTGGTGGTAACGCACATAAAGTCTTTGTTGTTCACCCTGTGAGTACGGCTGCAAAAGGGCATCTCCAGAACTGGGAATGACCAAAAGTAAACTGTGAACTGTGGATCACAAGTTTTCTTCTCAGAGCATCCTGCATCCAAAATATTTTGCCTGAGACTGAAGTTCATGGTAGAGTTGTTCTCTATGCATGACTAACTCTGACTGTGTAAGGTTTTACTAGACTATAGTCTCTAAGAGAAGGCATTTATAAAAGGTTTCAAACTCCTCACCCCTTTGGTTGCATCAATCAACATAATACATGATATAAGTTAATTTGCACATATGTAACCTCATAATTTGTTTTAGAGAAACTCAATAAGCTTGGTTGTACAAATATCATCAAAGCAATGAATGTGTAACTGAAACAACTTCATTTTAAAAACTGCGCAAACACTGATAAAAAACTGGTTATGATAATTTCACCTTTCATTTTTGAACTGATTATGTCTTACAGTGGTTTTTATGGCAACATGATGTAGTGACTGGCATATAAACCTGTTTCAACACAGTTCTGTATTTTTAAGAAGTTATCTGTATCCAGTGATTGATTTATAAAGTAATGTAAACTTTATTTTACAACAGTTGAGCAAGATTGGACCCCACTTCACGTTTTGATTTATCATGCAATTTTTGTTTCATTACTACAAATACAAAGATGCTCCCTTTAGTTAAACTGAATTAAAAAAAAAAAAAAAAAAGGAAAATAAGTATGAAGAAAGAATCAATTTCACAGATAGTGGAAGGCAATACAGATTAGATCATTTGCTACAACTGAAAAGAACTACAACAATAATTCTGTAAAGTGTTCTTCCCAGCTTGACAGCATGTAAATTAAAATAAACACATGGAACAGAATTATAGCTATAAACCAACAGAAAGAGATATCACAGTTTGATTCACGAGTCGTGTCACACACATAATCAAGGCAGGGCCAGATGCAGTTACACTAACAATATTGAGACTATACAGCAATGACAGTATCATTGGCCCAGCAAGTGGAAGCACTGCACAAGCTGGTGCTAACTGAAGGACCCCTTGACCATCCAGGTAAATCACTTCTATATCACAACTGAGTGTCTCACAAACATATATAAGTTATCCCATGGTTATTCCACTCTGCAGCTTCAGGAATGAAAAGGGGTACAACACTCGATATCCACAGGTGCCATTGCCAGCAGTAGCTCTCCTACACACACGGAGGAAGCAGAAATTGTGGATTGCCTCCCCATCTGTGATGACAGACCTATGTCTTACATGTTTCCTGGCTTTGCCACCCATCTGTACACTGGGACCCCACACATGTATCCTTATTCCACTTCTGTAAAAAATAACTCATCTCTCCCCAAATATCCCTATTTACTGTATCATAGCTCCCATTTAACTTTACTCACTAACACAACATCAGTTATCTCAATTTGTCTTAGATGTGTTGGTGAATTCTTAGCAGGGCAAGCAGCCTGTAGGAGACATTGAATAAGTGGATCCACGTGGGGAAAGTGGAACAAAATGATGTCGACCCTACTCCCGAAGGACCCATAGAAGTCTTTCCTACAGCAATCATTTCTGTGTTCTTAAATCTCAGCATTTCTCTTAGAAGCTCTCAAACAACTCTGTTATTACACTACACAGATCTGAGACTGTTAGCCAAATTCCTAGACCGATTCATAAAAACCAACTGCTGAAAAACCTGGATTCCTACAGATGAAGCATTAGGAAGAGAATTGTGCAAGGTTAAGTTTGTGGTGTGTCCATATGAGTGTGAGAAAGAGCTATGCCAGGATTTGTAACGTCCATTGCACTCCTCCCTAGTACAAAGCTGAAAAGCTTTCTTCCCTTAGCAAATGTTTTGTAATGCAAAATTCAAACTTGTCAGACACAAGCTCCTATGGAACCACAAGCAATCCCCTTGAAATATTGAGCCCTAAATATCTGTTTTTATTTCCTGACTGAGAGTTTTTGTTATTTTCTTATCTTTTATTTCCATCCAGCAGACAATGCAGTGTTCCCACTAGAAGAGATGGTGAGAACGGAGATAAATACAATGAATACAGATGTGACTGTTAGAATGGGGAAGATATTGCTGAACATGTGAGCCCTAGGGTATTCTCCCATTTAAAAAGGAGAGAGGAAAGTAAAGTGATTTAGTGCATTATAAATCATACTTAACAGCAAAATTAAAAAAAAAATAAAGTGTAGCTTCTAGCTCTAAGTTTTAGATTACTTGTGAAAATAAAAATCAGAAAATGTGACTCAATCACATTTCTAGTGTTAGTGGCTATACTTTCCTCATTATTATTTCACATAGAAACTGTCAAATAGATACTGTCAATACAAAACAGAAGGGCTGAGAAAGTCAGGATGGATAACACTTGCACATGTTCTATACTACCATCTGTGAAAAAAAGTCTAGTCAGTCCATTTCAAGGACTATGGCAAAAGAGGTTGTCTGAGTGTGTTACAGCTTTTTCCAACATACCTATCTTGGCTTTAAACCAGGAGTTTGATTACCAAGAATGATGTAAGCAGAGCATGTTTCTGCCAGCAAAGCTTGTGTGGGAAGGGAAATAAACAGGTGTGACTTGACCTACTGCTACTACCCTTATATTCCACAGTTCTCCAGATAAATATTGAGTACACATATTCCCCAACAGTCTTTGTCACTTCTGAGTAATCCAGTGGTTATTTCACATCTAACTCTAATCACAGTTCATGACTTGGTCTTTCTCTCACCTTTTAAGTATCCTTGAACATGAATTGGTGAATAAATCACTGCAGAATTATCAGCAAGGCTCTAAAAGAATTCCAGTGACTACATCACAATCAAGTGACTCGCACAAAAAACTCACCCAAAGAGCTGTGATAAACCAGTCATCTGAAGAGGGGTACACCGTGACCTACGCCACACAAAGCTGGGGAGAATTCCCATTGAAGGTCTCTTGAAAAAACTAGGTATCAAGGTGGAACCTGTGTATATTTGCCCACCAGGAAAAAATGTAACTGGGAAAGGGTGGTGAGGAAAAGGGGAAGGGAAAGGAAGCAGAACAAAAAAAGGGAGGGTGAGAAGGGAAAACAAGCAGGAAGGAGAGAAGGAAAGAGAAAGGGATGAAAAATATACGGCTGGGGCTTTTACATATAATTTCAGAAGAGAAAAACGAAATAGGTACCAGCAGGATACAAGGTATTGTATAGGATTTAGATATGAGAGGCATGATAAAACATTTTAGCAAGTTTGTTTTAAAAGCCTAGCACAGCAAGGTTAAACTGTGTTTAACACATGCTTATCTGGTTACTTTAACACTTCAACTAAACAGTTTGCCATGTTCAAAGGTATTGAGCTTTATCTACACAGCACTTACAACATGTGGTAACTTTAGATCATGAAGCTTTTTCAGAAAGGAATAAAAGAAGTCAGAAATAGAGTAAGAATCTGGAGACAGAGTCTGAGAGATCTTAAGCCTGGATGGCAAAGCAAGAGCAGATTTAGCCCACTGGATGTCACAGAAAAGAGAACTGAACCTTTCAGAAGTTCAGTTTCTGGAAGAAAGAATGTCTGTTTGATCAGTACAGTATTCCAGCAGGTTTTCCTACTCTCTTTTTAAAGTCACTGCTAAAGGAACTCCTGTGTTTTAAGCCGGTGAATATGAATGGTCACCGTATATAGCTTATGTAACCTTTCTTGACTTTTATTTTAGAAGTTATTAAAGAGACAGAAAACATAGTATTCAAAGAGGAAAGTATTACTGTAAATTAAGAAAAAAAATCTGTATGCTTAGTAATTAACAATAAGAATACATTGTGTCTCCTATTTTTCATTATTTTTATTTCCTGACATGTTTCTTGATAAGGAGCTGCAGTGACAAAGGCAAGAAAAGAGAAGTGGGGTGCTTTTGCAGGATCTACCGGCAAGGTAAACTCCATGAGGATTGCCACTCACAGCAAATATGATGTCTACTTAAAAAGATTTTACTATAGAATCATAGAATCATAGAATGGTTTGGGCTGGAAGGGACCTTAAAAATCATGTAATTCCACCCTTCCCTGCCATAGGCAGAGATAAATGTCACGAGGCTGGGATCCCAGCAAGGACCCTTATAAGTACTTCAGAGGTCTTCAAAGTTTGTTCCTTCTATTTGTGGGAAAAAATCATAGAATCATAGAATCATTTAGATGGGAAAAGAACCATAAGACCATTGAGTCCAGCTGTTAACCTAGTGCTGCCAAGTTCACCATTAAACCACGTCCCTAACCGCCACATCTACCTGCCTTTTAAATACCTCCAGGGATGGTGACTCCACCACTTCCCTGGGCAGTCTGTTCCAGTGCTTCATAACCCTTTTGGTGAAGAAATTTTTCCTAATGTCCAATCTAAACCTCCCCTGGAACAACTTGAGGTCATTTCATCTTGTCCTATTGCTTGTTACTTGGGAGAAGAGACTAACACCCATCTTGCTACAGCCTCCTTTCAGGTATTTGTGGACAGCCATAAGGTCTCCACTCAGCCTCCTATTCTCCAGGCTAAACAACTCCAGGTCCCTTAGCCACTCCTCATCAGACCTGTTCTCCAGACCCTTCACCAGCTTCCTCGCCCTTCTCTGGACACACTCCAGCACTTCAATGTCCTTCTTGTAGTGACGGGCCCAAAACTGCACACAGTGTTCGAGATACGGCCTCACCCGTGCAGAGTACAGGGGACAACCACTTCCCTACTCCTGCTGGCCACATTAATAACTAATAACTTGCTAATAAGTAATAACTAACTAATAATGAACAATTAACAACTCCTTGACTGGACTTATCACAAACCTGTGAGAGTAAAATGTAAACAAAGAAAATCTGTGATTCTTTATCCTCTCTCATATAGAAAATGGATTAGCTGATAAATTAGCTGTCCAATGAAGAGAAGGAAAGTGTGAGATTTCAGGAGGGTATTCAAGAGAATATATTATAATTCGAAAATAGAGAAAGTGATTTATTTTCTCAACCAAAATGACATGCTGAGTAAATTCCTCATTTGAGAGGAAATGACATACCAGTCATCTCCAAAACGCGATCTTGGTGGAACCTAGAAAGAAATAACATGATGCTTTGCATTCTCCCTTCTTTTAACACTTTTCATAAATTACTTTTGTCCCTGTCTTTTTCTCCTTCTCATACGCCAAGTAGAGAAACTTCACTTTTGCAAAATGAAGCTTCAAAAACCTGTAAATTATTACCAAATCACATAAGTATGCAAACTTCTTGTACAACCTTTCAATGAAAGATAAAGGAAGATGAGACAATGAAATTTAAAAAGCAACCTAGTTAGGCCTCCTACATGGATACAGCATAGGATTTCTGAGTTTGTGACCTCTATGTTTACATATAAATTCAAATTTATTTGCTTCCTATCTATGAACATGTGCTATTGTTTAATGGGCTACACGTTTGGCTCCAGATACTGATGTGTAATAAAAAAATCTCCTGGAACCGGTACTATATCATGATTTCTTTTCAGAACTTATTATTACAACAGCATCCAGAGGCACTAATCAGGTTGCTGGGCTGGAATTTTTACAAAACATATAGTGAGATAAAGGCCATTTTTGAAAATACGCAATCTGTTTCTAAAACATCGTAAAAACCAGTTCTTACTGCTGGCAAAGTATTTTCTGATAATACATTCGCATCAGAAAACTTTTAGACATTGAAGTACTACTATGAAAATTATTGGTTTTCTTGAATCTTAAATTTTGAATTATTTTTAAAGGAAATTTTTTTCTTTTTTGATTTTTGAATTATCATTTTATTTTGAAATTGTACTTTTATTTACTTTTGAAATTTTGAAACTTGTGGAAGGTTTAAATTAAAAGAAAGTAGTCAAAATATTTTGACCAATCTACTCTGCATTTTTCACAGCACTGCTTTTTGGCTTAAAAAAAAAAAAAAAAGAGTTAATCTTTTTCAAGTTCAAGAAAAAAATTGAAACAAAACCTGGAAAAATCCTAAAACTCAGAAAAATCTTTATTTAGCCACAAAATAAGAAAAGTGAAAATATCAGCAGTAATATGAACTAAAACTTGTCAGTTTCTATAAAGATGACACACTCATGCTCCAGATGTTTTCTTATTTGTTTGTTAAAGCTTTTCTCAGACTGTTCCAAGTCTTTAATTTTTTTTTCCGATTTTAAAATCTTTTTTACATTTTCATGCATTGGGATTCTTTTCTCATTTATTTGAGCCTTTGCACATTTCACTAACACTTGCTTTCCTTACTTCTGCTAGTCTTGCATTCTACTTCAAGCTGTTTAATAGATCTATTTATTAAAAAAATTTTACTTATCACAGTCAATGAGATTTCTACCATATCCTCATAATCTATAGGGGGGGTTATTTCGTAAATAATTCTCCCTTTTTTTTTCTTTTTTTTTCCTTATGTTCTTCCTACTTGACTAGTTATGCAGTTCAAACTATTCATATTTAGATTATTCACATGTACATCTATGGAGTACGCACTGTCAGTATTCAAAGTACTTCATGAGGTGACCACTGTCCAATAGACAACAGTCTGTTGCAAAAAGTCATAATATCATGACCCCTTCATACACACTAATAATTTACTTACAGTGCTCTCAACATTATCGTATTTAAGTTCTTTAGTGTGGTTAACAATTATTCTTGGAAAAAAACCTCTGAGATTGAAAAGTATTATCTCCATTTCACAGAAAAGGAAAACCAAGTACGGGGTAGGTTAACTGATTTGCCTGACGCACAGAAAAGTTCGTAGCTGACATGAGCTGTAATCTCCCAAATATCCCACATACACTAGCTCTTAGAGAAGCCACTGTTTAATAAAGTAAAAACGAACAACATTGTGTGGATATTAAATTTTAAAGAAAACCTCAGACTATTTTTTTTTTATTGCAATGTGTTTAAGAATGCAAACCAACCGGAATCTGAAGATAGGTGCGACTACATGAAGTATTTAATACATTTTCCTGAAAAAAAAAAAAAAGGAAAAAAAAAAAAAGGAAAATGCTACATCCAACAGCTCTCCCTATATTCAGAGTAGTCTGGCCATTCAATGAACAGCTCCACCTTTAAATTTACTGTACAACATTTATTATATTTTTTTACATTTTTGAAAATTTAAGTCTGAAGAGAGCTCATAAAACATATCTCTGTAGCTAACTTCCTATATTGTATCAATGTAGTAGATCATACCTTCATAAAAATACTGATGAATCACTGTGCATGAAATTCAAACTTTGAGAATTAAATACAAAACCCTCTAATGTTCTGCAAAACTTTATATTTATATGGTTGTCAGAGCAAAGTTCAGTCAGATAAAATAGTCCAACACACTAATTATCACTAATCAAGTAAAAGTTTGAAAATTCATTTTGAATGAAACAACAAACAGGATATGAAGTCCTCTTCAAGTGTCTTTTTGTTTCCTGGCTATGTATAACCACATCTCTGGCAATGTCTCCTCCAAATTCAAGTGCTGACAAGGCAGGAATCTGTCACTGTGTCCAGCCAATTCAGTAAGCCAGAATCACTGATGGTGGATGAATGCACATGTTATGTTCTTCTTAAGCCAAGATTTCCAAAGCAAGCTGCCTAAGGTTTTGCTTAGATATCTGTTTTCAGGTGCCGTTTAATCCAACTCACATTAACATTAGTAAGCAATTAGAAATTTAATTCTATGCATACTTTTTTTAAAAAGTTGAGTCTCTCATTTTCACTCCTTTGTGTGGATGCTCATATAGGAAAACTGTATGCTTTTCTTATATAAAAACTACAAGTTTGTTTCCTGTGCAAAAGAATATTTAGGAGATTTACAGTTGTGTTTTCTTCTACACATTTCTAACATTATCTTAAACCATCTTCACAGCTAGTTAAAATTATCATGTTTTATCTAATTAAAAATAATAAAGCACATAAAACTGCAATGTGCACTTATGAAATCGCTATAAAGACAAGATTAAGTAGGAAAACTGAATGAACTGCAATTCTGTTTGCAGTGTTCTGCATCCAGACTGGACCTGACTAATTCCTCGCTTTTGGCTGGAGGCTCCAGATTTCCATCCCCACCTTCAGGCCTGCCAAGCCTCATTCATCTGGCAGCTCTGTTGTGCATCCTTCTGCCCAGCCGAGGTATCACATGTCCTGCTAGCAAAACAGCAATTGCGGCCGCTGATTGCCAGGGGCCTCGGTGGCACCTGCTCAGCCTCCAGCCATCTGACCTCCTTTCCCACCATCCCCCAATCCCCTCCTGCAATCCCCATGCAGGCTTAGAGTAGGTTTAAGGCTGTCCAAGCTCCTGATCCCACTGCCACCAACTTGCTTCCCAGGCAGCAGGTTAGGTATCAACTAGCCAGCCTCACAGGAGCTCTATCAAGCCCTTTTTTTTTTTTTTCTTACCAGCCCTTTGTTTTCCCCACAGCTTCCAGTTCACCTGATCCAAAGAGTGCACATGCTGAAATTGCAGCGTATGCACAAGATGCTCAGCCCTGTTGTCAGGTTCACCTCAGTCACAAGTTTTATTCTCCAAAAAGAGCTGCATAACAGCTTCGGTTCCTAGTGGGCTGTCAACAGCAATTTACTGTCAGTCCATTATTTTTCATTCGTATGACAATGCTTCTGAACACAGAGGTTTTGCATTTACTTGATTTCTGATTTCTAGGTGTCTAACCCTGATTCTTTAACTGAGATTCTCAGATAATGTGCAATCCAAACTATTTTCTATTTAATAGCAGGAGAAATCATTCTTTCACTGTATTGTAGGACAACGGGAACTACATTTAAGCTGTTAGCAATCAGTTCTCCATGGTGATACAGAATTAAGAAGCAAAACTTATTCCCAGTGAACAAATACCAAGTAGTCTACCTATAAGTGATTTTTTTTTTCTATTTTTGTGAAGGAGGAGGTTGATTATAAAGACATGGACATCAGCCACATGCCTGCAACTGTGTCATATGATGCAGAAGCGCACATATTAACCTGGCTAAAGGATGGGGAGCCCATCTGCAACTTGATAAATCTGAGCCTGATTGATGGTACCTTGAGGCGTTCTTCTGTATGTGATCTGATACCAGTGTAACTGCACCGATCACTTCTACAACTAGCTCTTGTTACCCTGCAGAGACATCACTAAAATCCTCAATTCAGCAATAGCTGCATTTATAGGTTTTCATTTGACTTTATAGTAAAGTAAATGAAGAACGGGAGAGTGTTAAGGACTGGTTTAAACTGCCTTAATATTTCACTTGTAAATAATTGTCAATTAACCAAAACTCCATTAAGAAGCCAATAATGGACAATTATTTTTAATGAAAATGTTCTCACTACTTTACAGCTTGTCAAGTGGTTCAGTACAGGCAGCATGTTAAATGACCACGGTGTTCCAGTAAGCTATTTGAAATCTGTGGCAGCTAGATTTGATTGATGCAGTGTACCAGAGAGCATAAGTATTGCAGAAAATGCTATTTCAGAGTTCAAAGCAGTAGAAAAATTGCTGTTTAATAATTCAGCAGTGAAATGAAAATAATGTAAAGAAGATTAGCCATGCTCTTTTATTGGGTGGTATTCATAGCAACATTCTCATTTCTAAACCTGTTTTTTTCAAGTGATATTTTTAATCAAATGCTTTGAATGAAAGCTTTGTTCTTTTTTTTTTTTTTTGAGAGTGAGGCCAGAGGGGGGACCTCTTCTAAAAGAACACACTATCTTTTATTCAGCATTATGGCAGAACTAAAATTCGTTCACACTTTCCTTTTGTTTCTGTCACAATGATATACAAATAATTGAGCAAAAAACTATGTCCCTCTGGAAGCTATTATTTTCATTGTGTGAAGTATTCAAAAGTAGTTGTAAACACTCAGCTGCATCCTGTTTTAACATAGCCCAGACGAGAAGTGGAGTACTAGGATAACTGTGATTTTCATCCATTTCAGTGTTTCTCCTATCTCCAGGGCTTCCTTTACACTCAAAATTAGTTACTTGGCCAGCATACACAGTGTCTCTTACACATGCCTATTCCAATCCAGTTGCACCTCTCCTTCCAGAAATCCTGAAGAGCAGGAATCCCTGGACAGCTGAAATATATTAAGCTGATGCTCTGAAGACCCCTGTATTGGACACCTAAAGTAACAGACACCTGTGTCAATAGCACTCCATGTCTCACATTTCCAGGAAGATCTGAAAATTCTTTAAATGTATATTTTTGAGAAACATAGTTTCCTCTGATGAAAATCACTGCAACTGTAACCACCACAATAAATATTCAAAGCCATTTGAGCGTACTCATCCAGCACTTGGACAATCTGGTGAATTCTCAGTACTAAGAATTACATTTCCACAATTGTTCTGCAAATTCAGTTTCAACTGCTGGTTTGTCTGGTTGAATATCCTGGCTATTGGAAATCCAGTTTTCAATGGAGTTTATTTGCTAAATTCTCTCTGTGTTTGAGAATACAAACACTGATTGCAAGTATCTTGGGGGAGTTGCCTCTTCCTATACATTCTCTAGTGTTCAGCGTTTCTGGCCTGAGCCTTTTTCTTGCTATCAAAATACAAAAGAAAAATCATCATAAGAGTAATAATTCATGTCAGAGTGTTTCTAAATTTGAACTCATGAAAGCATCCAGTAAATTAATTCAGCCATTATTTTACTTGACAATAGGTTTATTAGTGAAACTGATACGGATTGCTGGAATTCCAAACGCAGCTGGAACAATGGAGATTTCTGCTGTAGCATATATCCCCTACTGTGTAAAACATCCCCTAAGCCATTATAAGATTAAGCCAGTCTAGAGCTGTTGTTTAAAGAAAAACATCAGCAGTTACTGCTGCTTACCAATCTGCAACAGCATTATCTAGCAACTTCTGTTTTAGTAGTTCAGTACTGCTCAAAGATTTGAAGGACTTTTCATTACATCAGTCATCCTAGATACATTTTTTGGCTTACTGTGCTCTTTGATTCCAGGATCTTCCAATTTCTAGATAAATTTTCAGTAGGTTTTCAATAAATTTTGAAAAAAGACAGAAAAAAAAAAAGACACATCCCGAAACATGAACAGTAACTAGAAACTTCTATAATCTGCTACTTCAACAGTACCTAGAAGAGTGCCAATTAAGAGCTTTTTTCCCTGAGTTTCCATTCTTCTGTGCCTTCCTAGATTCTGCAGATTTACTTGCATAAAAACAGAATTAAGAATACAATTGCATATATATTGTTTACACACAGAGGACATCATTGAAGCAGACTACTTTGCTTCTGTTGTATGAGGAAATAAAATAGACATTCTTTCCAGTCAAAATACAAGGCATTCAACATATAAAGCACAAAACTGTTTTCTCAGTTCTGCAAACAGCAATGTATACAGGTAAAGCAGCACATGTGCAAAGATACGAAAATACCAAGCTGCAGGGTACCTCACATGTTAATCTGTCACATAAAATGGAATCAAGCAGCATACTGCAGATACTTGTTCTTATCACAAATGCTCTACCTTGCAGTTGCTAGCACATAACTTACTTTTTGTTGTAGAATAAATCACTAGAAAACATGCTGACCTTTCTTAACAGACAATAAAAACAATTTCTCATGGGAATATTCACACATTTAAACCTATCCAGGTGTTTAGCTACTGTACTGGAACCATGTCAGCATGTCCAGCTTCTTTCAGTATCAGGTACATTGCAAACACTGTCACAGCAATTATTTAAGCCAGTGCTTTCAGTCTGGGTCCTTAATAAGTTTCAACAGAGATGGAAAAACAACTCAAGGAATTTTAAATGTGGCTTATCAAAGAGCATATATGACTTTGTTTTTCTTAGTGATTTATGACAAACCACTGAGAAACAAGATAAGAAATACCAGGGACCACAGATCACTAATTTAAAAGGATCACTGATTAAATGAACAAGAAATATTATCCACAGTATCATCCACCATATAAAATTATTCAAGATTTTAATTACAAATAAGCCTTATAGGAAATGAATCAAAGACTATAAAAAATAGCTGTGCATAGATCATAGGTTTTTTTCATTGAATTTGTTAAAGAATTACATATTGGATGTTTTGTACCAATTCTTGGAATCCCAAAGCAGTAATAAAGTTCATTTTCTAAGAATTCCATTTATCATTTTTCTGATATAAACTCTACAAAGCATTTCAGTAATTCATAAGACTTCCTATTTAATGAATGTCCATTTAAATCAAAAGGAATTGCTACTTTGGGACTTGGGGAGAAATTATTTAAACAAATAAAGATAACTGCACTGTGCTCAAAGGAGATTCAAAGTTTTTTATTCTAATTTTTTTACTAAAGCAATACATGAAGTTTTAATAAACCTGTGCTTACTAAAAGAGCATTCTGAAGCTGAGTTTAGTTAGTGCCACTGTATTGTGAATCAGATGTGTGGATTTAATCTCTGATGCGATATACGTGGGTGCATGTCTTCAGAAAGCTATTTAAAATTGAGAAACCAGTGCTGATTTACTAAATTACTGACAGTTGTAGAAATAACTATGGAATCACAGAATCACTTGTGTTGGAAGCGACCTCCTGAGATCACCAAGTCCAGCCTGCCTACTCAAGCAGGATCAGCTAGAGCAAGTTGCTCCAGACCATGTTCAGTCAGGTTTTGCGTACCTCCACAGATGGAGACTCCACAACTGCCCTGGGCAATCTGTGTCAGTGTTTTAGCAATCTCACAGTAAAAAAAGTGTTTTCTTGAATTCACATTGAACTTCCTATTTTTTAACTTGTGCTCAGTGTCTCTCCTGTCACTGTGCACTGCTGAGAAGAGGCTGCCTACCACATCTTCAATCCCCCCATCAGATGATTATACACATGGGTAATAACCAGGCCGAAGAGTCCCACGTCCCTCAGCCTGTTCACTCCAGTACCTTAGTCATCCTTGTGGCCCTTCACTGGATGTGCTCCAGTAAGTCCATATCTTTCTTGTACTGGGGAGTCCAAAAGTGGCACAGTACTCCAGATGTGTCTCACCAGGGCTGAGCAGATGGGAAGGATGACCCTCCTCAACCTGCTAGCAACAGCCCAGGAGGCTGTCAGCCTTCTTTGCTGCAAGGGAACATTGCTGGCTCATGGTAACCTCGTTGTCCACCAGGACCCCAAGTTTCTTCTCTACAAAGCTGCTTTCCAGGCAGTCATCCCCCAGTGTGTACTGGTGCATGGGGTTATTCCTTCCCAGGTGCAGGATTTTACTTTTCTCTTTGCTGAATTTTGTGAGGTTCCTGTTTCTCCAGCCTGTCTAGACCCTCTGAATGGCAGCGCAACCCTCTGGTGTATCAGTCACCATACATACAGCTGATCTCACTAACTAGATCTCTAGGATTTAAGGGAGACATCTCTGAGGCATTAGTATTTGCCTAATCTGGAATATAGCCAAGTTTTAGGACACTGAATCCAAGATAATAAATAAAATCTATGTTCCAGTGGTGAAAATGGTACTGTTTTCTTTCTATTCCACATCCCTCTGTGTATGCAGAAGCACTGAGCTCTCTCTGCATAAACCAACAGTACTGAGCCTAGCATAAAGCAGAGCTTCAGCTGTATTCCAAGACATTGAGGAGGGTAAGAACAAGCCTGCCAGGAAAAGAGCTGACTTATGTATCACAGTCTGAGGATTACGGTAATCACCCAGGAAATAAGGAGATCTGGTCTCTGGACCTTTTCAACCCGAAGTGATTTATACTAGCATTTCTCCTTCCTCAGACAGTCTCGTGTTTTCCAATAAAACACTGACTAAATAAAAAAATTGAAATCCGGAAAGAAACTTGAGATCAGAGCTCAGGTCTGTCCTTGTTTTATTTTTTAACAGATTTCAGCTTCTGTCTAGATATTTCTCTTCTGTCTCCATGATAAATGAACTCTCAGTCCTACTTGATAACCTATTATTTAGGGAACACTCTAGAAAAATGGTTTGGTTCTTTTCAAATTGAGACAAGCCTATAACTAAGTCTTCATTAAATGACAGTTGAGTACTACAGAAGTGATACCTTCTGGAAACCATAGTTAAGTCCTGCTCAATGGATGCACGTGCGGAGAATTACTTCAACAGTATGTTCCAAGGGATGAGCATATTCATCCTGAACGCAACATAAGCTTTCAAAGAAGCCAACCTTTAAGTTCCAAAATTGGATTCAACAGTATTGATATAGATAGTCTTGCACTTGGCCTTTCCTATTGATTAATGCTATGTCAGCCCTTTCACAGTATATTCATCTTTTTGAATTGTACTTTGGAAGCGACAGATGCTTCTAATTGATTGTGTGGGGAGCATAGAGGTCTCACCCTGACTTTTTTGGGGCATTACTCAGATAAGAATGTTGAATTAGCCTCTGTGGATCTCACCTGAAGTCTGCATTTATCAGATGCAGCTCTTTTCTTTACTGCCTTTGGAAATAGTCCATTGTTAATATTCAACATTACTTTTGTGTGTAATGAGAAAAAATAATCATTATATATATTGCAAAACAAGTAAATGAAAAATGACCAGAATACTAAAATATTTTTTTTTCTGATTCAGAACTTAGCCATGAAGTACTTACTTCATAGTTTTGATCTTTCTCAAGCTAATTTCATATCACTATTATTTTTGTAACCAGAACTTTCACAGTGTCAAACTTTGTGTCTGTTTTTTCCCATGATGATTTATTTTAAGTTCACTATTAGTTTAAAGCAACCAAATGAAAACAGATATCAAAGAACATTGAGGGAAATAATGGAAAGTTTAAAAGATAAATGTAAAATCTGTAACTCTGTGATATGAATATATGTAAGCAGCCAGATCTTCTCTTCACAAACATGCACACTCAGGAATAGGTACTAGTCCTGCAGCAGCAACACTGCGAGTATATTCAAATATAAATTCAATCTGAAGTGCTGCAGAATGGTTTTGGATCTGTGCTTGGTCACTGTGACAAGGCTGTATTTATACGTGCATCCAGTCGTGTTCATACTCCTTTAAGATGTACATTAAAAGTATGGGAAAGTATGTCCTTGCCTTAGAAAGCTACCAAGGACTGAGAAAGTTCTGGAGACTTCAGAATGTGGCTAGGCAAAGGAGGGTCCTGGCCTAGTGCTGAAGCAGATATCTGAAATGACAGAAGATCTTACCAACCTACGAGGCCTTAACAGAGTTTGATGTTACTCAGAAAGATTACTAAATCTGAGCTGATTCAGAGACGGCATACACACCTGGAAGGACATAGGTAGGCAGGAGACATTGTGTGCAAACCTTTTGTTTTGTTCTATATTGCCTAGTTGTAAAAGCTGGCAAACACTTACAGTGGGTAAATCAACAATTTATAAGAGTAAACTTTAGCCAGAAATTGTATTTCAGTAGATGTTCTTTGTTATCATCCATTTCTGAGGGCTTTTCTCCTGCACATCCTGATACACGGAATAACCTACCAGAATTAGGTTTGCTTATACCAAGAATTACTGCATCTTGACCTGCACTCCTTCCACTGCAATGCTCACATAAAAGCTATCAACTTCTAATAATGAAGCAAGCTGGGCTGGGCTTATGATGTTATTTATTTATAAACATGAAAAATGTTTACAAATTATTCAAAACAATTAAATTGTAAACCTAGCAAATCAGTGTAAATAAATGCTAGTACTATAGACACTGTCATCTGCTCTCTTTCCTTCCTATATGCTATATTCAAACGGTACATTTCAAATTAGACAGTAATTCTTTATGGTAGCTTCTCTTCATGTACCCTTCATGTGCAAAGAACTACACTCTGGAAAAGGGAATTTATAACACAATTATTAAATATATTTCTTTGAGGTCACAGATTTGCCAGTGAAGTAAATAGCTAAATGCCATTAACCTCCTAGTGTGTCAAGAGTTCACAGAGCTTCTAGTTCTATTGAATCTATCTCTATTTCCCCAGGCCTGGGAAGCAAAAAGAGAACTGATGTGGGGTAAATCAGGAGACAAAGAACCAAATTTCCTAAGGAAACTGGCATTAAGAACAGCTTAAAGAATTCCAAATTTCGGCTGAGATGTACAAAGAACAAGTGAAACAGTTCATTAAAATGGAAGCATTTTGCAACTTTCACTGCATCATATTGTTCACTTCCAACTACATGACTGCAGTAGAAGTCTTCCTCTTCAAAGGGTCTATAGGTGTTGTATAAATACAGGCTATTATTAAAAACTGCAGAAGCGACTCTTGCAGGGTAAAGAAGGTGTTTATGAACATATTTTCTGTGTAATGCTTATTCAGTGATGATTCTAGAAGAACATAATAGATGCATATCTGGATGCTATCCACTCTGCCCATTAGTAAAGGTTTTACTTTGGCTTTAAAATTTGAAACTGTTGTGAACATTGTTTGGATTATATATATTTATGCTGTGTCAGTGGAAAAACTGTTCACATAGTAAAGATGATTTTCATAACAATCATTGCTTACTAACTTTGGTTAAAGTCTCAGAAGTACCTACCGAGAGCCTCAACTTATAAAAGCCTCACTTCCTGTTCCTTTTATCCTTCACAGAAAGACTCCACTTAAGATAATTTCCTGATGTCTTTGTGAACTCTTTCCTCAAAGAGGTCAACCAGTCTTTGTTATGTCAAAATCCTATTCACCATTATCTATCTCCAAATAGTCATTCCCACCAGATGAAAGTACTGTTTACTCACAACAAAGCAATGCATATGCAATTTATGACAGTCTCCACGCTACATTTCCAGTAATTTAGTCGACCTATAAACTCTTTCTAAACCTGCCTGGATTTTTATAACTATATCAATATATTCATTTCCTAGGATCTATATAAGGAACTTCTGCAGACAGGACTGGATCTTAAATTCTGTTTCTGTCTGCAGCTCAATGTCTGCCTCAGCAGCTCTTGAAGGCAGTTGCCCAAGTGTGAGATCCATATATGAGACTCTTCCCTAAAAGTGGTTGTTCATACTCTGTTTTTTACAGAGACCATCATTACAAGCAAGTTGCAACTCGCGCACAGCAAATCTAACACATGTAGGATACATTAGATTCACTGTTGATATGAAAATCAATTGCTGTTGGATCCACTGCTCATATGCTGATCTGTATGCATGGAACAGCCACTTACTTATTGGTGCCAGAAATCAATAGTTTGTCAGCTGAAAAAAAAAAAAAAGTCAGATTGCCAGCACAAAGAGAAGGGTTCACAGACCTGTCTCTGGAAACTGCACAGGGGCAGCTACTTTCATCTTTACCCATGTCTCCATTCTTCTCCAATCTAGTAGGTCCAAACTCAGAATACATATGTAGACTGCAACACAATTGGATTCAACATTTCCTGTGCCTAAAAGAAACCAATTTCTTTTCTATAGAAATGTTTGAACAGGGTGTCCTAACTGATCAACAGAAAAAGTAAATTATTATAGAAAAGAGGCTACCTGTGAGAAAAGTCTGTGACATTTACAGTTTACCACATATGCTTATATAATTAGATAATATAAAGCAGACATATTTTCTAAATAACAATGAAATGACAGAAAAAATGCTTTTCTTCCATTTTTAAGTCATTATTGAAAGAAACAAAAATCTCATGTGCCACATAGAGGACACTGTCCCTGACATGACCATATCCAGTGAAATCCTTGAATGCTTGCTGTTTAAAGATACCAGCCAGCTGCAGGGTATTGAGACATTCTGCAGAAAGGCTGAATGCTCACAGAGTCTTGTTGGGAACAATTAGGTCTTGATTCATTAATGCGTAAATTAAGTAAAGTGACAGTAAGAATCATGTTAAATGTCAAAAAGCTTGGCTAGCCTTCTCACTGCATGTGATAGAGAAGAGAAAAATCTTGAAACATGGATATAGTAAAATTATACATAGTGTGTAACGTTTGTGATAGCTGGAAGCCAAATAACTTCCTCTATGTTATCCATTTCCTAGTATATGTATTTATTTATACACACATACACACATATGTATATATATGTACATACGAGTTTGTGTATTTCTAAGGTCTAAGTACAGGTAACACATATGACTTACGTCCCTTTTAGACAAGATCTACTGTCCATCAAATAAAGCTACAGAAATCTAGCAAGCAAGCAGATTTTAGTCTTATGGCCAAACTATTTGATACCTAGCAACTGGTGCCTAATTAATTTAGGAGCACAAATCCCACTGGTTTAATACAAACTTGATAGGATTTCACAAAGAAAACACTGGCAGGAAGCAGGGATATGACTCAAGTCTGACTGTTAACAGGAAAAAATGAGTGAGAGAAAAAGGATGGCCTTCTGGAGGAAAAAAAAGATGTAGAAAAGTTCAACAAAAAAGCAAGTCAAATGATCACAAGGCTGTAGATAATTGTTTTAGAAGTTCATTCAAGATAAAATGAACTTTCTAAAGAATCATTGTAATAATTCTTGTGATAATATTAACTGAAGTTTTCAGAAAGGACAAATTTAAAAATTTGAATAGAGCTTTTTCCTCTAAGTTGGCATGTATCAATTACTGTCCAGCCCCCCCCCTCCCCCAAAAAAAAATTGCTTGAGATTTCTAAAAAACATGCAAAAATCAAATCACTCTAAATATTCCTGAAAAATTTTGTCATACTTTTGCATTGTCTCGATGAGTTACAGTACTAGAATCCCAAATAACATTATTTAGATGGATTGTTATTATAACGTTATATGCTAACACAGATCAGATAAAAAAAAAAACCCTCTCTCTCCTATCTCTCCAGCCCAAAGACTGAAATGTTTTTACATGGTGAACCTAGTATTCCACATTTATTCATCTTCTGATCCATGGGCTATCCAAATGCTACTCTGTGAGTGACATAGCTATTTGCTAACAATTTACCTGCTATCACAGTAAAGTCTTAGAAATACATGCAAATAGATAGATGAAAGTAATTCACTTCAAATACAAAAGTTGTCTTGCTCTTTAAAGAAAGATTGTTGAAATCAATACATCTTTTGTTCCTGGGCTTCTCCACAGGTAGCACTGGCCATTCATCTCATTATAATATACATTCATCTCATTATAATATACGACTTTGGTTCAAGGGCAGATTGTGGTGTGTCATGGGTAATAGCATGTAGCACAGTGACCACAGGTCAACAACTTATCTGTGGATCGCTTGCATTTCCAAATCAAAATATCTAACAGACCTTTTTTTTAAGTGGGAAGTGGAAGTAAGATAGAAAAATATTTGACAAATCAGACTTCCCGTCACGAATTCTTATACAAAAAGCTTATTTTAAAAAATCTTCCTAGTAATATATGAGAAATATACGGTGATCTGAGCTTGAGATGCAGCACTTATAAACACCTCCACCAATTCTATAAAAATGGTGTGGAAATCTCAATTCACCCTTAGTCTGAAAATAGTGGAATCTGGAATACTGGCAGTATAATGTTAATGCTTTTCATTTACTAGCAAAAAAATTCAAAGTTTATTCCCACATTGTGCATCAACATTGTTTCTTTTTCCAATTAAAAAAAAGAAATCATGCATAAAGTTGCAGAATAAATATTTGGACAATTATTTTAATTGTCTACAGCCTACTTACAGGGAGTTTATAAAGGCAGCTGCTTCTCTAAAATTAAAATCATATAGTAAACTCATTTTTTCACCATTCTTTTGAAACACTTGGAAGAAGCATTATCTCTAGTAACAACTGTATTGATCAGAAAAATCTAAAGAAGTTCTTTGATCTCCATTTCTAGTTTTTGGTCCAAGTCACCACTGTTAGCTTAGAGGAATTCAGTCTTCCTCTCTTACTAGTCTTCAAAGTAGAAAGAAAAACCAGAGTCAAAGACAATATCTGGAAAAACATTTCCTTTTCCTGTTAATGTAGATAAAAGAAGTACCTCTGAAAGTACATCTAAAACGATTTCTTTTTGAGCAATGGTTTATACCGGGATTAATGACAAAGTCTGCAGTAGAACATTACTCTACTTGAAAAGGTCAAGTCATGGAATGCTGTGTAGATGAAGAAAAATTACATAACAAAAGAGACATAGATACATATGTGTATGTGTATAGATATATATACATTCACATTGATAATTTAAAAAAAAAGTATTATCTATTTCAACATTACTAGAACGAATCTAACAAAATTTCATTACAGGACAAATTTTTTTCTGAAATGTATTTATCATAGAATCATTTAGGTGGGAAGAGACCCGTAAGATCATTGAGTCCAACTGTTAACCTAGTGCTGCCAAGTTCACCATTAAACCACGTCCCTAACTACCACATCTACCTGCTTTTTAAATGCCTCCAGGGATGGTGACTCCACCACTTCCCTGGGCAGCCTGTTCCAGTGCTTCACAACCCTTTCGGTGAAGAAATTTTTCCTAATGTCCAATCTAAACCTCCCCTGGAACAACTTGAGGTCATTTCCTTTTTTCCTATCACTTGTTACTTGGGAAAAGAGACCAACCCCCACCTCACTACAACCTCCTTTCAGGAAGTTGTAGAGAGCCATAAGTTCTCCACTCAGCCTTCTCTTCTCCAGGCTAAACAAGCCCAGTTCCCTCAGCTGCTCCTCATCAGACCTGTTCTCCAGACCCTTCACCAGCTTTGTTGCCCTTCTCTGGACAAGCTCCAGCACCTCAGTGTCTTTCTTGTAATGAGGGGCCCAAAACTGCACACAGTATTTGAGGTGCAGCCTCATCAGTACCGAGTATAGGGGGACAACCACTTCCCTACCTCTGCTGGTTACACTATTTCTGATACAAGCCTGGATGCTGTTTGCCTTCTTGGCCACCTGGGCACACTGCTGCCTCTTATTCAGCAGGCTGTTGACCAACACACCCAGGTCTTTTTCTGCCTTTCCAGCCACTCTTTCCCAAGCCTGTAGCGCTGCATGGGGTTGTTGTGACTCAAGTGCAGGACCTAGCACTTGGCCTTGTTGAACCTCATAACATTGGCCACAGCCCATCAATCCAGCCTGTCCAGGTCCCTCTGTAGAGCCTCAAGCAGATCAATACACCCACCCACTTTGGTGTCATCCACAAAATTACTGAGGGAGCACTCAATTCCCTCATATAGATCATTGATACAGATATTAAACAGAACTGGTCCCAATACTGAGCCCTGGGGAACACCATTTGTGACTGGCTGCCAATTGGATTGAACTCCATTCACCACCATTCTTTGCACCCGGCCATTCAGCCAGTTTTTTTACCCATCAAAGAGTGTGCCCATCCAAGCCATGAGCAGCCAGTTTCTCCAGGAGTATGCTGTGAGAGACAGTGTCAAAGGCTTTACTAAAGTCTAGGTAGACACCATCCTCAGCCTCTCCCTCATCCACTAAGCAGTCACCCTGTCATAGTAGGAGGTCAGATTCAGTCAAGCAGAACCTGCCTTTCATAAACTCATGCTGGCTGGGCCTGACCACTTGGCCTATATTTTCCTGGATGCTCCTCCCTGACCTTCTTGTAGATGGGCATCACATTTGCTAACCTCTGGTCAACTAGGACCTCCTTGATTAGCCAGGACTGCTGGTAAATGATGAAAGTGCTTTGGTGAGCACTTATGCCAGCTCTTTCAGCACCCTTGGGTTGATCCTATCTGGCCCCATAGACTTGTGTGTGTCTAAGTGGTGTAGCAGGTCACTAACCCTTTCCCCTTGGATTATAGTGGCTTATTTTGCATAGTATGTTCCAAGATAAAATTAAAAAGTAGAAGTCACTAACTTAAAATATTAAAACTCTGCTGATGTGCTTTATTTGAGTGAAAAAGTTTTTTAAAATAGTTGAATAGAAATTTTCAAAACATATAGTTTCATTTCATTTAGAATGAAATCTGATTTATGAAATTGTTTAATTTCCCATGAAATAGACATTCCCATTTGTAATTTTAGTAAAGTCATAAATGACTGCCCATTCACCTCATATTGTCTATGCATATGCATGTATATGTTAATTCAGACAGAATTAACAGTGGATATTTTACCAAAGTTTTCTTAGGCTAATAGTTGTTTATCTCTTTGAATAGGAGAATATCACAAATACATAAACCTTCTTACAGTTTACTATGTTTGCTATGGTTTCCAAAGTCTATTGTCTTGGAATTTCTTTAACTGGCTGTCATGCTTTAACCCCAGCCAGCAACTAAGCACCACGCAGTGCTTGCTCACTCATCCCCCGCCTCCAGGGGGATGGGGAGGAGAACCAAAACCAAGTAAAAACTCATGGGCTGAGATGAGAACAGTTTAATAATTGGAAAAAAAATATAAAATAATAACAATAGTAATTAAAAGGAAGATAACAAAAAGAGATTGAAATAAAAGCCAAGAAAGACAAGGGATAACAGTACAATTGCTCACCACCCACTGGGCAACGCTCAGCCAGTCCCTGAGCAGTGATTGGCCCCTCCCAGCCAACTGCCCCCAGTGTATATGCTGACCATGATGTCCAACGCTGTGGAATATCCCTTTGGTTAGTTTGGGTCAGCTGTCCTGGCCATGCTCCCTCCTAGCTTCTTGTGTACCTGTTCACTGGAAGAGGACGGGAAACTCTGAAATCCTTAACTCAGGATAAGTGCTACTTAGCAACAACTAAAAACATCAGTGTGTTATCAACATTGTTCTCATACTAAACTCAAAACACAGCACTGAACCAGCTACTAGGAAGAAAATTGACTCTACCTGGCCGAAACCAGGACACTGGCAACTCTGAGTGTGTGTAAATTTCAGTTTTGAACTTCACCAAATACCCTTTCACTTCCATGGAGCTCAGCTGAAACTAAATATAAATGGTTTAAAGGTAATCAACTCAAAAGATGTAAAATCTGCTCAGGAAAACTATCAGCCATGTCTCACTGGGAGAATGTGCTAAGAGCTATTAGTACACTTGCTCAGTTTTTCTTTCTTTCTTTCTCATAGTCATCCACTGTCAAATTATCTAAGTAGTGGGGATGCTCTTAAATACTTAAAATTACAGTTCTACCTGTGTCACATGTTTCAATCCATCAGTATTTTTCCTGAGCCCAAAAGCAATCCCAGAGAGGGTCTATTGTTCCCATGAGTTGTTTGCATTTACACATTTCTTTTGGAAGAATAATCCTAGTTATTTGCCAAAAATATCAGCTACACTTATAAGTCAAAAGCAACATTTGTGGTGACTTATGTAGTTGAAAATTTTTTCAGTTGGTCCAAAGACCATCTGAGATTACTTATATTAATTTCTACTCATTACACCAAACATTTGTGTAAATTTCCACATGGAAAACTGTATTGCTTTATGGGTTTTTTTCACATAACTTTTCACCTCAGATAAGTAATACAACATATTTATGCAGTATCACAATCTATTCTTAGTGAGAGACTCTTTTGGTTTATCATATATTATGGATATATCATATTAGTTTAATTTACTAAGACTAGCTTTCCTAACTTCATGTCAGAACTCGTAATTGCCCAAAATAATGTAGAAAGGAAAAAACAAAAATAAATCAGAGTATACTTGAGAGGGGTTATTATTTTTCCTTATGGCAGACCTCCCTTCTTTTTAGCAGAAATCAGGATAAAGCCAACAGAAGGAAATTCATTATTAGTTCCATAGTCATTTGAATTTGAATGATAATGCTCACAAACCCATAGTTCACAAGCTTTTGGAAAGGTTACAAAATTTGGTGACATTGTGACTTGGAACACTGATGGCATAATAGCCTTGAAGAAATTGGAAACTAAATACAAAAGCCTTCTCTTGAATAATTACTAGCTGGCCTGGATATTCTCAGAGTGTACTGAAAATAAGAAAAATGCATTTGCAATGTTTCCAAGAATCAAAGCTTATAATTCTTACAAAAGATGTAATTCTTTCCCCTGTTTTTTCCTGACTGTTTTTCCTCAATCGGTTTTGATATTTCATTCACAATGTTGTACAACTTTTTCAATGTAAATGTCAAGCATGTGTGATCTTTTAGGACATTTTGAGATGAGCAATATTGAAGATACTCACCAAAATTAGACAAAAATGTTATTTAATATGATTAGAATGTCTTTGATTAAATAATTGGAGATTTAACAAAATAATGGGGTTTTTTCTCTGTTTAGATATTGAGTTTGAGTTCTGTGTCTTTCCAAATGACACTGTAGTTTACCTGAGTCTCTTTCATAAGATTTGGATAGCAAAACAAAGCACAGTTAAATCCAAAATAATTGCAGATATCTTGGGTCAATGCTAATTGTCTCAAACTTGATTGCCAAGAAAGAGACTAAAATTGTTAGATTTAATAGAGGATCTTGATTCAGACAGTCTGCCAAAATCCACAGTGGAAATCAGTTGACAATTTGTGGCTAGAATGGATGGTCTTCAGTAGCAGTTCTGGGTTTGAGTCTGCGGTGACTTCAGACACTTGTGCTTCCAACTGACAGCTGGTGCAGAGACTGTGAGTTACCCCGTCATCTCTGGACTTCCCTACTGAAACTGTCAGACTGTAGGCAGGGTAGCCAGAGGGATACCAAGGGAGTTGGGCCTCAAGTATGAGTGCAAGCCCTGACTTTACCTGATACTATAATCACAATCAGGATCCTCTGAATGAGGACACTCCTACTCAGCTCTGGCCTTTGAGACTTCATCAGCTTGGTTTTGGTCAGATATTCACACAGAACATTTGGGTTTCTTCTATGTAAGGCAAGTAAGCAGTAAGATACTGGAGCTGCTGTGAAATTGAATTAGTGTCCTGATACAGGAGAGAGAATTTTTCTCACTGTGATCTGAAATTATTCCATTGTAAAAATCATCAGGTTGCTGTAGCCATGGCAGAAACCTGTGACACCTAGAAACAGTAAGTGTATATAAGAACATAAGTAATATTAATTTGTCTTGAACTCAAATATAAGTTTACTTAAATATTGTAACCAGTAACACATAACACTGTGATGGTGTTCTGCCCCCTCCCCCAATCTGACCCGTATTTCCCATAACCCTGCTCACACTAGCAGTCATAATGTATGCATCTGGTTGTGTGGATCCGGGGCAGATAGATAACAACACAATAGCTGAGGGCTAATTTGAGCAAAGCATCCACCTAACCACCATGCTGGTCAATGTCTGACTCAAGTTAAATTTGGAAGAAATTAACATCTGTAGTCAGTTTGTGAATACAAGTCAATGTCTTACTCCATAAATAATGGACAGCCCAGGGCCTGTTGAGCACTCCTGCATAGCAGTGGGCTGCATGCCAGGATCTTCCCTTGAGTAGGGATGCCTCTCAATGTTACTCCTAGAGGTTGATAAATTCCTTGCCACAACAGATTCTCGGTAAGTGATTAACAGCATGCTAAATTTTGAAATCTTAGCTAAAAGATATAAAGGATTGATTATGCATATATAGTCCTTTAGATACAAACCATTGACCAAGTCTGGGACTAGGAGTGGCTCCAGCTGCACCTAGACTCCTCTCTGGAAGAAGTTTAGAAAGCAAGGGGGTCCTCTCTAAACCTCATGACTCATGAGGGTCTCCCTGACACTTTTGTCTTTTTGACACCCTGTCCTCTATGCAGTAAATAATCAAGTGTACCTTGCCATTGAATCTTGGTAAACCAATGTCTCATTTACTATCAAACTCTGTTAAACCACTGGTTTATATCAAAAAACACATTGCTACTTCTCACTCACAAGTGAAGTGCATCACTCCATCTGTGGCAAACATATACAACATACATAACAGCATATACTATCATGGCACAACAATACATAATATGCAAACATTTTACACGAGTATGCAAGTAATGCAGCCATCAAAGTGGTTAACTAAAATATGTATCATTGCACAAAAGATGCAACCAAATAACAAAGTTGCAAAGAAAAAGGGTAAGATACGTACAATGGACTACAGTCTTCATATCTAATGCACAACAGAAATGACTGTCCAGACCCAAAAAATACTACCCAAAACAAGAAAAAGCAGTATCAAGAGGATCATTAGAAAAGAAGCAAATGGCATAAACCCACCAACCATTAGGAAGAAAGACAGAGAATACAATGCTGCTTCAGTTCTGATTTCTCTCATCAAACAACTGCCACACACGACCACCTTAACTGGTGACTAAGAGCCACCAAGGGCTACAGTCATCAGTGCTCAGTGAACGGCATCAGGTGTGGGGTGTTGCATAATCACAGTTAAAACGGCACGTGAGTGCTAAAGAGTAATAGTTCTCTACAGGTAGTGACGATGATCAATAACATGCAAGAACTAAGTATTAGCACAAATCATGCTACTAAGGAATTAATTTAGTAAAGTTTATTTATAAACTGGCCTGATTTGTCAGTCTTCTAAACATTCCCACCACAAGAATCTCTAATTTCTTAACTGATATATAGATGTATATTCATGTGCGTATCCATTCATTTACTTGCAGTACTGGAGAGGTAAATATCAGACAGAAGAGTTCGATTAGTGAGAAATGTACTGGTTTAGTGTGTAAAATTTATTTTTATTCCTTTTTTTTTTCATTTTTCCATGGTACTTTATAGTCTTGGAATAGATTTCTAAACTAGTGCACACCTAAATTCCTTTCTACATCTTATTAATAAACTATAAAATAATATAAGCCTAATTCACCTGAACTACTGTAATACTTAATTCCTGAGCTCAAAAAAATAATCAGAATAAATATATGCAGGGGAAAAAAAAAAAAAGGAACCAAAAAACAGAAAATAGATTTTCCAGTGTAGATTCCCATTTTCTGCAACTGACTCTGATTCTGCACTGTATGTGTTGGTTGCAAATCCTGTACAACTGAGTACAAATGACTGTTGATTCTTGATCCTGCCACAGTGTCAGTTACACTGGGAGAAAATACAAGTCAGTTCTGAATTCCTTCCTAGCCCTTTTTACCTGACTTAGCTTTATGTGTTCTATTATAATAGTTGTGGTCCTTTCTTATTTATACCCATGTGCTGTAAAAACACAAACAACTCCTGAATCTAGGTGATTGCCCATCATTTGGTAGATCAATACAGTTATCAAATTTGTATAGCACCATTCATTTAAAATCATTCTATAAAATGGTCAAATTGAAAACTAAATAGCTATATGCAAAAGAATTTTTTAACAGTTTAACAGAAATCCAGAAAGTCTTTTTTACGATAGATTAAAATGTCCTGTTATCACTTTATTCTACGACTTCCCATTTTCTATTCTTCTGATAAATTTTTGCTTCTTTCCTGATTAAAATTATATTTCTAGTAGAAATATTCTCATCCAAGGCCAAAATCTGCAGTATCATATGGCCTTTGCAACATCATTAAATACGCCCTCAGTAAAACTAAATTGAGCCCAGTTCAAACCTATTCTCTGTTTTTTGATTTCCTGGGGGGGTGGGGACAGACACCTGAACTATGTAAGTATTTCCTTGAAGAATGATGTCAAGAGTTGACGTAATAATTATGAAACCTGATTAACTTAGAAAACATTACCATATGTATTGTGTTTGAGTGGCAAGGGTTTGGTACCAGGAAGCAACAGGGTTGGCTTCTGTGAGAAGCTGCTAGAAGCTTCCCCTACATCCAACAGAGCTAATGCCAGCTGGTTCCAAGACGGACCCTCCTCTGACCAAGGCCAAGCCAATCAGCGACGGTGGTTGTGCCTCTGTAGTAACATATTTAAGAAAGGGGAAAAAACCTGCACAATAACAATAGAAGCGGAGAGGAAGGAGTGAGAATATGTGAAAGAAACAACTCTGCAGACACCAAGGTCAGTGAAGAAGGAGGGGGAGGAGGTGCTCCAGGCACTGGAGCAGATATTTCCCTGCAGCCCATGGTGAAGACCACGGTGAGGTAGGCTGTCCGTCTGCAGCCCATGGAGGTTAACAGTGGAGCAGATATCCCCCTCCAGACTGTGGAAGACCCCACGCTGGAGCAGGTAGATGCACCCAAGGGAGGCTGTGACCCCATGGAAAGCCCACATTGGAGAAGGTTTGCTGGCAGGACTTGTGACTCTGTGTAAGGGACCCGAGCTGAAGCAGTTCACAAAGAACTGCAGCCCGTGGGAAGGACTCACATTGGAGAAGTTTGTGGAGGACTGTCTCCTGTGGGAGGGACCCCACACTGGAGCAGGGGATGAGCATGAGGAGTCTTCCCCCTGAGGAGGAAGGAGCAGCAGAAACAACAGTGTGATGAACTGATCGCAACCCTCATTCCCCATCCCCATGTGCCCCTGCATGGGAAGAAGTAGAGAAATCAGGAGTAAAATGAAGCGTGGGAAAAAGGGATAGGTGGGGGTAAGGTGTTTTAAGATTTAGGTTTTATTTTCTCATTATCCTACTCTGACTTAATTGGTAATAAATTAAATTAATTTTCCCCAAGTCCAGTCTTTTTTGCCCATGATGTTAATTAGTGAATGATCTCTCCCTGTCCTTATCTCAAGCCATGAGCCTTTCATCATATTTGCTCTCCCAGCTGAGGGGAGGGAGTGATAGAGTGGCTTTGGTGGGCACCTGACGTGCAGTCAGGGTCAACCCACCACACCATAATTTCCAATTGCAAGCACAGCAAAGTAGTGAGGAGATCAACCTCTCATGTTCTACCGCCATTTCCAGTGTAGGGTTAAAAGGTGGAGTTAACCATGACAAGGTCTTCTGGACTCTGGAAAGAGGTTTACATACTCTTACTTTGCATTTTGCTGCAACAAACCTTTAGATACTTTCCTCTTAAATGGAATTCACTACCTAGTATACACACTAGCTCTACACAGAAAACCCAGAAGTACAGAAATGTATTAGAAAAATCTAATTCCCAGAAAGGCACAAACAGAATGGAAGATGTCTGAAAATTGCCAGAAAAATTGCTGAAGTCAGAGCCATAGCTTAAATTTCACTGATTTTCAGAGTGTATGCTACAGAAATAGCCCTTCTCCCATTTTGGTTTATGCCTTTCTGGAAACAGGTGCAGAAGACCTTATTTTACAACAGACAGATGGCAAAATTGGCACTATGTGCTTTGCTGTGCCCTTATATCCAGTATCTGAACGCTCACTCAAGAACTGGATTCAGGTGCCAACAACTCCCTGATGAAATGAAAGTCACATCCACTATCTCACGGAAGCCTGACCTAACTACAGTGGTGCAGATTACCCTAGACTACTGCTTGGGAAGATGATCCGCCTTCCGTTACATAATTAAATAGCTAAGGGACAGAGAAAGAGTGACTCCAGATACTCAACGGTTTGGTCCGCAAATGGGCCACAACATCTCTAAGGATCTTTATGCCAATTTTTAATCATGAGGGCCTAAATAAACAAAGGTCAAACATCCCTTTTAAATAACAGATAGCTTGTTACCATGAAGAGGCTTACAGTTGCAGAGCTCACTCTTCATTGGTAAGCAACCTTCTGGAACTCTAAAAGTGAGCATACTGGTGAGCTAAATGCATTTTTCCATTGCTTGCTTGTAGTGTATTATGCTAAGAACTTAATATACCAAAATCCTATGCTGTAGGAATATTCTGATAATCTTTCAACTGAAAACTGGCTTTTAAAGTCAGGTTATTCAAAGTTTTAGAATAACTTAACACTTGTTTATTTTTAATAGCAGCACAAGAGACAAGGAAGTATTATTCTTAAATCAAGGACTAAACAAGCAGGCAGTGATGAGGGAACATTCAGTGAAACGCAAGCACATGTTGAGTTTTCTCCGTGTGTTCACTGAATATTAAAAGAATCCATAACATTTCCCAGTGCAACAGATCAAAGACTAGTCTATGCATTCTGATTTTCTCTTCACAGTTGGCTGCCATTAGACTGAAAAGCTAGTTTGCTGAATAAGTAGTCTAAGTAAAGTTGCTAGGCCCTGGTTAGCGGATGACAGGTAAATCTTTTAAATGGTATCACACACCTAAATCTACAGATACATTAAATAAACTTGAGGAGGTATGGTGAATATGGGTTTGTTGAATAATTAATATTTCATTATAAAGAAATTTGATGTGGACTGAAACTAATTCACTTGGAGGTTTGTTTGATTTGCTAGGCCTGACTAATAAAGGGAAAGTAAATATTCTCTGTCAACTAACTGATTATTTGGGTGAGGGAGGAAAGCAGGTAATAGATTTATATTTTATCCTGCCCTACCTAGCTTATTTTTGGCAGATGAAAACTTCTTTCTTTAAACCTTTAGAAGGAGTAAAAAGGACATCTTTCCAGCAGGTTAAATAGAAAGTTTCCAGTGCTATGTATGTACCATGGTTTTTGACCTATTCCGTAAGCTCTATTGCATGGGTAGAAGAATTCTGGAGAATTTTGTTCTTGCTATTATAAATGAAACCTAGAGTAACTCTTCAAAAGCTGCTGATGCTTGAAATGTTTGGTACCTGTGACTGGTCATACAAGTACAGTAAGCCACAGTTTTATGAATATAAGTAGTTAATGAAACTTGTGTCAATATCATAGGAAGAAAGAAAAGTAAGAATGTTTCCAGAAAACTGTATACAGTCTTAGAAAGAAAATTACTAATGCTACCCACATTTTTTAAAAAGCTATTAATTTAAACAAAAAATTATAAACAGAAATCCAGAATTAAAATATCATGCAGTAATTAACACATAGAAGAAACTGTTTTAAATATAGAAGAATAAGCAGTGGAATAAATTCAGGCTGTAGTACAACAAATGTTTAGAAAATAGATGTCACAGTTATAATAACTAGCTTTTTGCAGTGTAAAGAACTATAAATGACTTATGTTCATCAACTGGGCACAATACAGACTTTAATGACCAAAGTTTTCCATTTTATATTGCTGGCATGTTTTGTGGTTTTATTTTTACCCTGCATGTAGAAGTTTGGAGTGGTAAAAAACTGATACAATCAAGATCTCTAAGTTGCTCCTAATAAATAGCTTTCCTCATTCCTTCAAAAAACTAATCCTAAAACCCATATTATCTGAACTGTTCAATTTGATCTCATAGAACTTTTTGGATTTCGTTATTTAAAACTCATTACAATTTAAAAAAAAAAAAAAAGTGGGGTTTTTGCTGCATGTGAAATTCAAACAGCAGTAAGAATTGCAGGCATTTATATTCCTTCAATTTTTAAACTTCTTTATTGTGATTACTGTGTGACTACGTACATTATCACTGTCAGCTGACTGAGAAATTGCACCATATGATCAGTTCTTCTTTTTGCAGATCTGCACTGGTTAATTATTATGTTTTTAAATTTCTGAATCAATAAAATAAATTTAAAAATGCAAAAAACTCAAAACCATAAAGCCTCATCTACTTCATTATTTTTACATTCATTCTTTGACTGAAACTCTTCTAAAAAGTGAACTTTGGGAATTATTCAGTGTCAAATGTAAAGTAAAAACTGAGTACATTAACATCAAGCAGGCATTTAATCTGTCAGAAGCATGGAAGGCTGGTTTGCAATTGTGAGGGCTTACCAAGTTCACCTGGCAATTGAGTTCTCCTTTAAAAAGACTGGCATAAACTGTCCAAAATCACAAGCCAACGGAGAGATCAACAATTGTCTGTTGTTTTCAAATATTAATTCAATATCTTAAAAGGTTTTCATTCTTATTCACTGTTGGAGTGTTTGTTTTCCTCTAGATGACACAAACAATATTGTACTAATTGGAACAAAATAAGATATTTAATGTGAGTCACCTACTGTAAAATTGCAAAGGCTCCTGTTGTTATTCAGGCACCAAAATGTCGATAGAAAATGCCTGATGCACATCTATGAATCTTTTACTCAGCCTGAAGTAAATGGACTGACTCAGTATCAATCTTTCAATGGAGGTAACATTCTGAGATGGCAGAATCTAATAAAATTTGTATATATGTGAAACCAGTACCATTCCAAAAAGGAAATTTTGGGGCAAAACAATGGTTTAATGAGAGTTTTATCACTACAGTGTCCACATTTTGTTGATCCTTGTTTTCCTCTCATTATAATGACCAAAAAAAGGTAAAATTTATTAATTGTAAATTTATGGACCAGTGAAATAGGAAATAGGTGACAGATCAATATGGGGGGGGGGGGGGGGGGCGGGACAGACAAGGGGACTATTCATCAGAGGATACAGTTTTGAAAAAGAAAAATAGTTGCTGGTGGCCACTTAAAATCTAGAAAAGATAATGTTTGTCATCTTCGTTGTCTTGAGGTAATTATCAATGATTATAAACTCCAAAGCTTAATATAAAGAATGAAAGATTACTGTAAAAGTGGACTGCACAAAAGTGAGTAAGCTTCTTAAGAAACAAGATACTTCTTCATGCAAATAGACCTGAGTCATATGTTATAAATCACAAGATACTTAAATCTTTCACTGTAGCTGGAATCTAGCTTGTGCATTCAAGGTAATTTTGAAACACAGTTCATGTTCCTACCACACTCTACAGAATAATGAAATCTCTTTTCAAGGTAATATATTGCCCGTCATGACTGTCTAGTGTCACAGTCAGAAGCAGAGAACTAACTATTGCTCACAGAGCCAATGCTTCACTCACCTGCTTCCTTGAGCGCTATGAGAAGGTCATAAAATGATCAGAGCTAACAAAGGTGATGTTGTGTAAGTCACTATGAACCTGTGAAAAAAACATAGCAAAGGGAACAATGTAGTCATCTGCTATTTTTTAAAAAATATACACAATTTTTAAAAGTCCATTGGTTAAACACATACAATTTAGAATTCAGCAATGAAGTTCATCCTAAATTATTAGGAAGAGTAGTCTGCTGTACAAATATATTTGTGTTTTATTCTTTATCTCGCTTCCAAATAAGGAGTTAAGTCATAATTTTCTGAATGAGTCTTAATGCTACCTATGATTGTTATGTTGCTCCCAAAGCTGCTTCTCAATCAAAGCGTTCAGCAGTTTATATAACAAAATGCATCTGCCTGAGATGCAGCCCTCACTGTGCTGTGCAGTGGCGCCTAGATAACACACCAGTGTTTTGACTGCTGCTGAGCAGGGCTCACACAGCATCAAGGCTGTTTCCCCAACATTTCCCCAGTAGGCTGGGGGTGGGTAAAAACTTGGGAGGGGATATAGCCAGGACAGCTGACCCAAACTGACCAAAGGGATATTCCATAGTGCATGACGTCTGCTCAGCGATATAAGCTGGGGAAAACAGGAAGAAGGGGAGGACATTCGTTTTGCATTTGTCATCCAGAGAAAACGCTACGCGTACCGGAGCCCTGCTTCCCAGAAAGTGGCTGGACATCGCCTGCTGATGGGAAGTAGAGAATAAGAACTTTTGTTTTCCCTTTGCTTCCACAGGTGGCTATTTGCTTCAATAAACTGTCTTTATCTGACCCATGTGCCTGTTGTTGTATTTTCTCTCCCCTGTCCAGCTGAGTGGGTGAGAGTGATAGAGTGGCTTTGGTGGGCACCTGGCATCTGGCCAGGGCCAAACCACCTCATTCACTAAACCATACTCTGTCCTGTGCGTATCTATGAACGTGCAAGTTCACGGCTAAGCTATGTCTTTCCTAAGTTGTCATGGTTTGAACCCACCCAGATGGCTCCAAAAGCACCACGCAGCCTCTCGCTCACCCCTACCCCGTCCCCTGAGTGACTGGGAGGAGAAAATGCAACCAAAAGGGCTTCAGGGTCAAGACAAAGAACAGGGAGGGCTCACTCACCAGTCACAGTCACTGGTAAAAGACAGACTCAACTTGGGGATAACAACATACATTTAATACAAACGACGAACCACCAAGGAGAATAAGAGATACACCCAAGTCTGAAATACAACACACCCTCCCCCGCCACCCCGCCCCCGATCCCCCCGAGCTCAGCTCTGCTCCCTCTTCCCCCCCACCAGCGCAGGGGGCAGGGAATGGGGGTCACAGTCCGTCCGGCACAAGATGTCTCCTCTGCTCCTTCACCCTCAGGGAGAGAGGCCCTCGCAGCCCTCCCCTGCCCCACCGCGGGGTCCCTCTCCCGGCAGACATTCCCCCTCCAACCGCCCCAACGCGAGTCCTTCCCGCGGGGCCGCAGCTCCCCAGAACCCCCCAGCGCGAGTCCCTCCCGGGGCTGCCGCCCTCCCACCCACGGGCGGCTCCAGCGCGGCCGCAGTCGCGGCTGCTCCGGGCCCGGTCCCTGCTCCTCCGGCCTGGGCTCCTCCGCGGGCTGCAGGGCGACCTCTGGGCCACCGCTGGGCTCCAGGGGCTGCAGGGGCTCAGCCGCCACCCCACCGCGGGCCGCAGGGGAACCTCTGCCCCGGCACAGCTCCCCCTCTCCTGCCTCACTGCCCCGGCTGTCCGCAGGACTGGCTCTCTCCCATCCCCCTCCTCCCTTCGCTCACCAACACAGACAGGTGAGCAAAGACCTCAGTTAACAGGTTCTTTCACTCTTAAACAGAGTTATTTGCAGAGGCACCATTAGTCTGGCCTTGGCCAGAGGCGGGCCCGAAATTGGAGCCAGGGAGCTTCTCGAAGCCTCTTACAGGAGCCACCTCTGTAGCCCCCTCCCCTACTACCAAAACTGCTCCAAAACCCTGACAGACACCAAATCACCACGAGTACGTACCCATGTCCTGCATGCTATCCAAACCTACATTAGTAATGTAGTATAACATTAACTGGACATTAATTGCTACCATTGAGTAACATTTCAAAAGTAAGTTCTTGGGGGGGAAAAAGTATCAGGCCAGACACAACAGCCCAAGAGAGGTGTCGGCTGCCTCAGTTCCATCAGTCCAGGTTCAGTCAGTGGCAAGGCTGAAGATGTATTGCCAGAAGGCACATGCACACAGAGTACATGTACATACCACATATGTACCTACGCACATGGCTGGCCACACATATCATGAACAGATACACAGAGCATTCGCAAGAACATGCACAAATGACCTCATCCTGCTTCCCTCTCTTGCTGAGCAGGTGGAGGTCCACTAGTGAGAATACATATAGAGATAAGTACAATTTGGACTCTTCCAGCAGCTGGGCTCACTAAGTCTGTGCAGTATCTGTTTGTGGATCTCAGCCTCCCTAGTTGCTGGCACCTGGACATATAAGTGTCCAAGGCCACATCTCCACTCTAGTTGCTGGTACAGACTGTTTCACTCACACACACACGTACACACACACATACACACATACACACATACACACACACAAGGAGGTTTCCCAATTGACCCCAAACCCTACAGTCTCTCCAGCAAGGGGCCAAGACTCCCCTGGTCCCCCAGCAACCAGCTCCCCTGTGGTCTCACCTATAGAGAGACTCCCTCACCTGGCTCCCAGGACACATCACATGCTCACTGGCTAGCCCTGCTTGACCTACACTGTAGTGCTCACACGTTCACTCGCAGACTCACACTCAATTTGGTGAGCATTATGGACCCACATCCCTCCAATCCCCAGTCCCACCCCAGGGGCTGGCACTTGGTTTCACTCGATCAGGTCTCCCCATTCACTGGTCCTCCAGCCCGTGGTCCCAGCCCAGTTGCTGGTACCCAGGCCTCCCTCGCTCCAGTTCCTGGCACCATAGACTCATGGGCCCCTATGACTCATCGTACCTCTGCTGCCACTCACATCCACTCACATCAGTCTCTCCAGACACTGGCACTGAAAATACACAGGCCACCTGATCCACGACCTGACTCCAGCTGCTGCACTCACAGCCCTATACACACACATGCACACAGAATAGAGTCCTTCACCCAAGAAGGAGTTAGCAAATAATTCAAAGAGAAGACAGGATAGATTGTGCAGATCAGACATGGCTCATTGCCACACAAGTGTACTGACCACTATATTCTTTATAAATGACTAGCCCTTTTTACCCCCTTATCCTCTATTTTCCCACACTTGTTCCTCCCCAAATCATCTGGATCTGTCCCTTTCCCCACCTTTGGTTCCCCTCCTAAACATTCTTATAACAAGTCCTATGTACTTCCAAAATGCTCTTCCCCTGCGTCCCATAATGTGTCTCATACCCACAGGCAGCAACCCACCTCTGTCCTAAAGGTGCTCTGGCATTGACTCATCGTGGATTTCACATCTGGTCACTGGGACTGAGGTACTACTGGGGCTGCCCTGGGAAGCACCAAAACAGGGTGTCCTTTTCTCCAAGACTTTGAGTCAGGGTCCCTCCTGCCAATGTGCCTCTGTGCTTTTCTGGACTTGTGAAGACAAGCCTGTGATGGGCTGATGGCTCCTTTTGTGGGCCTGGCAATAGCCCGTCAGGGTATTATTTGGGTTTCCATGCTCCTCTCTGAGTTTGCAGATAAGCTTTTATCACATAGTCTAACATAAGCAACATACAAAATTCAGGGAAAACATTTTAAAAGGCAAAAACCTGGAAATAAGCCATTTAGAGTCCTCGGGTTTTGCTGTTGATCCAAGTGCCTTAGCTATGCAATAACGTTTTTAATGAAGCAGTCCCTAAAATGGAACAACCATTACCTGTTACAAAGATACAGAGGAGCACTTGATACTGAATTAGTCTGAAATACCTTAGTCTGTATAGGAGCTAGACAATATTTCTTAGAAAGTCTGTGAAATCACGAGTCATGTAATCTAATTTTCACAGAGTCAACTATGGTGATAATCCAGGTCCATTTTAGAATTATCAGGAATAGACAGGCATCTCTAAGGAGCAGATCATCCTGTAATAACAGTGGAAGATTGGTGGGATGACTGTGTTTATAGAGATCTGTCTCTCTGTAAAGACTACTGCTGAGGGAACCTGGACAAGTAATTTCACCTGGAAGCTTATCTTTTGGACACTAAAGTTTGAGAAGTTTATTCCCATCCCAAATGCTCTCACATTCATATTTTATGTAGGAGTTTCTTCAATGGTAACTCCACACCTTCCTGAGAACATCTCTTCCAATGAGTATCACTTACTGGTTCAGTTCTGGGTGCAGGTGGGAGACAAATACACACCACTTTGAGGTTACAATAATAGTGATTTTTACACCTAACGATATTTGACGGTTGAAAAATAAAATGAAGTGGCAGCTCTGCCTGAAGGAAGAAATCAGTATGTGATTCTGGTCAAATCAAATGGTTTTCCATGAATGACGTTGGAAACTTAGTGTTTCCGTTATTCCAGTGATTTACAGAAAAAGTACACCTCACTAAAACATTAAAAAGTGTGCTGCTTTTAAAGCAAAACTTTCAAATCTAGGCTCTGAAAATTCAGTTTCTTTTCTACTTATATATTATAATTATTAATATTTCTACTCATGTTCTGCATTAATAGCTATAACTGTGCTACCCATTTCATTTAGGCTGTGCTTTTAGGGAGCACTTCTGAGAGATGTTATTGCTCTCAGTGAGTAGCTGTAGTGATGCACTTGAAGAACAAAATTCAGCAGCAGATTCCAATTAACTTTCTTTTTAACTTTATTGGCAAAACTGTGCTAACAGTAAGTAATAAAATATTAAACTTATTTTCATTACTAAAGTCTGTAATTATGATTCTAAATACACCACAGGGCCAATCTTCTGATATAAAATGGTGCCATTTCTATAGAATTACTTTTTTTTAGAAACAGAGGTACATTTTAAATATTTAAACACTTAGAAGTGTTTCTTTTAGAACGAATTATCTAATTAATGACAAAATTATATGGCACACAAAATGTTTTATTTTTTCAATTAATCTTCTGTTAAGTTGGAGAATTTTAACTATTTGGTAAATATTCAAATAGTTGGTGAATGTTAAAAATTTCACACTTTCATTAGTGTCTTTCTTGTGGCAAAATAAATTACAGCCTTTCCCTTTAAGTAGAAATATGGGTTCAAATTAAATACCTATACCTGTGTACAGCCATCATCCTATACACTTCAATCACCGATAACTGATGTCATTAGACTGGAATGTATTCATACCAGTTAGGCAGGAGGAGAATGAGATTTTTACCGTTGTCACAATACAGGCTACAAATATGTTACGAAATTACAAAGACTGCAGTTTTATTTTCTCTTTTGCAAAGCTCTAACTGTTACCTTGTTACTAAATGGGATAAGAATTTCATCTGACATAAACATTTATTTAATTTTTAGGCTCAAGCCAAAAGGCTTTTAACTTCAGTTCTGTAGGAGTTATTCACAGAGAAAAATATAGCTTGATGGTTGTACTCAAAGAGTTACGGTCAAATGCTCAATGTCTGAGTGGCTATCAGTGACAAGGGGCATTCCTCAGGGGTTGGTACTGGGACTGGTGCTGTGTAACATCTCTGTCAGTGACATGGACAGGAGGATGCAGTGCACCCTCAGAAAGTTTCCTGAAAACACCAAGCTGTGTGGTGTGGTCGACACACTGGAGGGAAGGGAGGCCATCCAGAGGGACCTTGACAGTCTGGAGAGGTGGGCACAGGCCAACCTCATGAAGTTCAACAAGGCCAAGTGCAAGGTCCTGCACATGGGTCAAGGCAATACCAAGCATAGATACAGGCTGGGTGTTGAGTGGATTGAGAGCAGCCAGGCAGAAAAGGACTTGGGGGTGTTGGTGGATGAAAAGCTGAATATGAGTCAGCAATGTGCACTTGCAGACCAGAAAGCAAGTTGCATCCTGGGCTGCATCAAGAGAAGCGTGGCCAGAAGGTCGAGGAAGGTGATTCTCCCCCTCTACTTCGCTCTTATGAGATGCCACCCAGAGTACTGCATCCAGCTCTGGGGCCCCCAGCGTAAGGACATGGACCTGCTCAAGTGTGTCCAGAGCAGGGCCATGAAGACAATCAGGGGGCTGGAGCACCTCCCCTGTGAGGACAGACTGAGAGAGTTGGGGTTGTTAAGTCTGGAGAAGAGAAGTCTCCAGTGAGACCTTCTAGCAGCTTTCCAGTACCTGAAGGGGGCCTACAGGAAAGGTGGGAAGGGTCTCTTGATCAGAGAATGTAGTGGTAGGGTGAGGGGTAATGGCTTTAAACTGAAATAAGGGAGATTTAGGTTAGATGTAAGAAAGAAATTCTTTCCTGTGAGGGTCGTGAGACACTGGCACAGGTTGCCCAGAGAAGTTGCGGCTGCCCCCTCCCTGGCAGTGTTCAAGGCCAGGTTGGATGGGGCTTTGAGCAACCTGGTCTAGTGGAAGGTTTCCCTGCCCATGGCAGGGAGGTTGGAACTAGATGACCTTTAAGGTCCCTTCCAACCCAAACCATTCTATGATTTCTATGAGATTAGGACTCTTTCTTGTTATAATACAGAAAAAACTTACATAAGTTTTTCATATATATTTTTCTTAAAAGTTCATAGAGTTTATTCTTATAATTTGGCATCAAAAGTATGTTTCTTCAACATAAATATGTCTCCATATGATTTACGAGGTTTTTATTGTAAACCTTAAATCGTCTGAGTATTCATTCTGTTGCAAGAATCATTTGTCTGCACAACAGATCTTGGGGGTAAAAAACCGTTACTATACCAATGGAATGAAAGACATGCAGTGTTCAATTATTAAAAATAGGGGAAAAGGGAAAAAGATGTTGAGGACGGATTATTGTGTGGCTAAGACATGCAGAGACCCAGCGTAACAGCACTTTGAAGGGACTCCTCCTGATCCACTGTGGACATTGACAACGTTACGTTCTCATCTTAGTGGATTAGTGCAGTACTATCTTATAGCTGAGGAGGAAAAATAGGTACTCACTGCAAAGTTACTCTTATCCTAAAATACCCATATAAAATAAGTTATTTGAATCCTTATGTAAGGATGCTTCCTTTGACTATAAATGGAGCCTAGTGATTTTCTCGTATGTTGGTGTCTACATTGTAAATATCTAAAATTGTGTGATGAATTTAAAAGTTAAACTGGGATTTATTTCCCTAATTGGAGGTAACAGATGACGTTTGAGACATTCAAACCATCTTTGTGAGCCTGGGAGTCATCACCGAAGACCTACCCTCCTTGATAGTCTTGGGGCCAGTTTGCTTGAGGTCAGGCAGTGTACATTACATACCTGGAGTTAAAAGATCTGTCCGTTTCTGTTCAGGCAATCAAACCTCATCCTTGTTAACTTTTCATGTTCTATGATTTAAAATGGAACAAGCGGGTGTTACTTCTCACACATTTTCAAGCAGACATCTATATAACATGTTTGTAATTAACATCGGAGAATCTGGAGATACTAATGATGTAATAAAAATAAAAAGAAATTATTTGGGAAACTTTGTAAATAGTTTCATCCATTCCTGAGCATTGTTAGCACTGAATGGCAAAATGTGATAAGTAACGCTCAAGTTGAAATAGTTTAACTTAATGGATATCCTCATAAAAACAAGTTTTGAACTGCTTTCTGTAGCTGGTAGAAGCTGGTACAGTTTGTGTTTTGCCAAAAGTGGTTTGAATGTAGCAATAAAAATAGTCAAAACTATCCTTCAAGCCTTAAAACTCATCCAACCACTGACATAGCACTAAGGACAAAATCTTGAGATTACTGATACACACATACATGAAAAAAAGAACATTTGCTCTTTCCTGTCTATTTGCTGCCTGTGAGAGCAAGCTCTGGAATTCTGCCACCGCGTTTCTTATGTCCATATAGTACCTAAGAAAATGCTGAATACTTAGTGTGGCATATGAAATTGAGCCTTAAATTAAAGACAAGATTCTTTAAGGCAGAATTGCACAAGTGTATGCTGACAGAATAAAATCCTGATGTACATTAAGGCAAATAAAACCAGGGTGGTTATCTCACTGTCTAGATGCAAACTAAAAACTTCAAATGTAAATCTGAACTTCAGCTATTTCAATAACTTTTTGTGTCTGCTCTTTAGAATTTGGCTTGTGCCCAAATTCAGTTTGGGTTTTAAATATGAAATGAATTTGCTTTAGTACAAGGTTCATCTAGACATAATTCATACCTTTTATACATAAGGTAAGTGCATTTATGAGACCAAATATAATCATACTAAATAAGAGTAATACTTACGTTCCTTCGTCTGCATGTATGTTTAAAAATACACAGGTTCTTTGCTCTTCACTACTCCATCAATGCATGCTCCTGTAGCACATGCTGGTTCCCCAAAGCACAGACAGTCACACTGCCATCATTTGAGTGTGAGTGTGAAGGTGTGCTGCATGTACTGATTGCATGTACTGATGTATGTACTGCCCTGCACTGCACATCAGGAGGATCACTCATTACCACAACTGTTGCTTTCCCAGCGTGTGCCTGTGGATGTGTATGCCTGTGTACATGTGTGCATTTATACAAAGACTAAATGTAAAATATCTTCCAGGCCTAAAGAATTTATTTTTATTGCAGCTGTAATTCAAATTATAATTAAAATTTGATACTGGGTAACAAATCCTTATGTGCTGTGAATTCATATTACACATTTGAGGGCAGATTTAGACTAGATATAAGAAAAATTTTTTACAATGAGTGTAGTGAAACACTGGAACAGGTTGCCCAGAGAGGTGGTAGAAGCCCCACCCCTGGAATCATTCAAGGTCAGGTTGCACAGGGCTCTGAGCAACCTGATCTAGCTAAAGATCTCTTTGCTCACTGCAGGGGGATTGGACTAGACAACCTTTAAAGTTCCCTTCCAACATAATCTATTCTGTGATTCTGTGACTCATGACTCTGTAAAAATGAGCAGGTTACTTGACTTACTTGACTTGACCGTAAGTCCTGTCATTGTTATTAATGCATTTAGCAATCAAACACCCAGTCTTGCTTTAATAGTACTCTACCTAATTTTTGGGGTAAACACAGATTCCGTGCTTTGCTGAATACATTTCTAGGAACGAGCAGAAAGGCAAAATTAAACGTGATATTACACTTTGTATCTCAGTGTGGCTTAGCATCATTTGACAGTGAGTAAGATACATGATAGCAAGAATGGGAATAAATTCCCTGGTTTACAAGGCCTTATATTTTTCATTCTGGGCAACACAGTTAACACAGTCGTGTGAATGTAGATGTCTAAACCAAGCAACTTCCAGCTGCAAATAGTTTGGTGTGTCTGCCCATGCTCATTTATTCTGAGAACCAGAAGGGAGACCATAATTGTAAAGTCTATTTCCTTTTTTCCAGAGCTGGCTTAACTTTTACATTTTCATGACACATAAAACCAAAAAATTTTTTACATGTAATTTTAATAAATAAATGGTTGTCCTAGACAGTCCATCTGGCAGAACAATGAGGGCACTGGCAGCCTTGACTGTCCCTGCTCTGCCTCCCTCAGGCATCTCGTGAGCTGGACCTGGACTCAGGACACCATTTCAACCCCCCAGGACCGTCAGCCCCTGTCCCAGTGATGTCACAGCAGGGCCAGCCTCCAGCCCACCACAGCCCTGCCATGTCCAGCCACAGGCCCCACCAAGCCAGGCCCACCTGCAGACCAATCCAGCCCAGCCTTGCCTGTTCCTGCCCCAGGGAGGTGCCCGCTGTCCAGGGCTGGAGCTGCCCTGGCTGCACCTCCAGTCTGTCCTGCTCTGCCTGGGACAGTGGTACAGCCCTGGCTGCCAGACCCAGCCCTGCTGCCCTAGAGGAGCCCCCTCCACCACCAAGTCCCAGGGAGTCCCCAGTCCATGCTGTGCCCTGACACAATCACACATTGACATCTGCTTAGACTGAAGGCAGTATTTCACAGTTCAAATACCTAAACATATATCAGTAGAGTATAAAATGTTTATTATTATTAATTTACATTGCTCCCATAAATGCTGTGTAAGCTTTATGGGACAGATAAAAAGACACAGTCCATGAAATGAAGAGCTCACCATCTAATTTTAGAGAAGAGAGAGCAGGAGTAACAAAATAAGCCATACAGCTGGATGAGTCATCAGGAAAGGTGTCCAGCAGCAAAAAGAGGTAAGCTGGTGTGGAGCATGGAGCTGGCATCAGAAGGAGGAACACAGATTCAGACAGAAATATCTGACAGAGACAGCAGGATAAGGGGAAAGGGATAAAACCAGGAACACATATATAGTCTAGGAAAATGACAACATGAATCTCCTTGTGATGAAAAGGTATACTGGCTAAGGCTCAATAAGAATAAAAAATTAATGTATTTTCAGGTGTTGGCACTGAAATCAAGCAAATTACTCTTTGCATGTGAATAGCATCCATAAAAATAGGATTAAGAGAATACTAATTGTATCACTCTGACTTCATAAATGTGCAAATTGAATGATGAAAAATAGCAATTTTATTTTACCAAAGAATACACAGGGAGAATATACAGGGTTCATTTCAGACAAATCCATTGGAGGAAATACAAAAATCTTACACTACTGGCTCTCACTAAGCACCTACATAATGCCAGATTTTTCATATCACATGTTAAATAGTTTTTGGCAGCTCATACTAGGCAGTATTATTGATGAAAAGACTGTTTTAAAAAATTGGCAGACTTGGTGTGAAAGTGAAACTAATCATAATGGTGTGATGTGTGAATTATTTCAAGACTGGCAGAATTATATTTCTTTCATTAGCGAGGAACCATTTTAAAGGGTAAAAATATACAAAAAAAAAATTATTAAAATAAACTCATCCAGTAACCAATTAGATGTGACAACAACTTCCTGTAAATTTGTAGTTTTACAGGCATTCCACACTGAGCAACCTATAAGAATATGACATGGATTAAACCAGTTGCATGATTTCCAGTTACTATTCAAATTTTCCAAACATTTTTCTTTATGCAGACGATCCCTTACCCTTCTTCAGACTGTCTCTGAGTTCATTTGTACATTGTTTAACCATCAAACTCAGTTCATGCTTCAGGATAGAGACCTAAGTTCTAATTGTATGGAAAAAACTATGGACTTGCTTATATTTATGTACTTAAAATAGTACATCTGTGCTCTGTAGGTAGTACTCAGTGCATAAGGAGAAGCAGAACTTATCTTTACAGAAGTGATGCAAAATAAAGCAAAAACACTATCCAGGATTGATGAAAGTAGGGATGTTAAAGATCAGAAAGATCATCCAGTCTGTCATGTTTTCAGTGTACATTCCTCACTCTTGCCATTTCCTATAGATTTTTTTCCAGTTTGTTTTTAACAAACAACCGTGGGTTGTCTTTCAGATTTTTATTTGGAAGACCATTTTCCAGTACAACAAATCACATTCTTCTTGAGTCTTTCCCATTATTAACTTTGACATTTGTGTCTTAATAAAATATTCATCAGACTATTCCTAATTACTGTCCAGAGCGAGACCCAAATCATGGGTCCTTTTAGCCATACTGCATCTGTGTAGACCAAATTTGCCTTAGGCCCCAGACCAGACAATAGTCTTTTTCAAACTCAGGGCTGCTGAGTTTGAAAGGGGAGGAATGTGTTGCAGTGGAATATCTTCTGCAGCATTCTTCTGGGGGAGTATGGGGGTGTGAGTAGAAACCTGAAGTTGGTCATCCATGTGTTCCAAATGAAACTTTCTGCACTCCACGTTGTGTTGTTCCTCATACATTAGCTACCACATTCCTGTTACCACATTACTTTCAGCCTTCCCACAGCTGCAAGGGGGAGCAGAGCAGTTCCTTCTGGCACCGATGCTGCATCAAACAACCTTCAGCATCTGTTTGCTTCCATAAGGCCCAGCAAACTGCAGCCACAGTTCTTACCAAGCCGCATGATGCTGAGCTGCACAGAGGGCTCTACTCTATATTAGTGGGGTCAAGATGATACGTTTTAACAATGTTTTCTTCTATGTCTGAGGAAAGCGCTGTGCCTTGATATCATCTTGTGGTTTCTGTGGTCTTAACGATAATTTGCACTGACCACAAGGCTTGAATCTAGCACAGTCCTTATATGTGCGCCTGACAACTTACAGCCTAAATCATGTCCTCTGGTGACTTCCAGTAGACGATATGAAGTCCTTTAAAGGCTATAAAGGAATATTTCAGTGCTTGCCCCTTTGGCCATTTGATTTTTGCTGAAATCATAAAAATGTAATGCTGGTTTTGCAGGTGAAGATCACATTACATGTTTGTAAGAGCAGTCTTGTCCTTCTCTAATACTACAATATTTCATGTAGAGTACCTGACTCCTGCTGTTTTAAACATGATGTGTTGGGTGTCCTGGCCAAGGTGTTGACAGCAGGGGATTGCAAGGGTGGTCTCTGTGAGGAGAGGCCAGGGGCTGCCCCATGCTGGACATGGCTGGTCCCAGACAGCTCCAATGGTCCCATGGCAAGGCACAGTTGAGCCCGTCAGCCACGCTGTTGTCGCCTCTGTGATAATTTATTTAAGAAAGGGCAAAATACCGCATAGGCAGTGAGGAGAGAAAAAATTGTCAGAAAAAACCCTGCAAGCACCAAGTTCAGAAAGGGTAGAGGGGGAGAAGGTGCTCCAGGACCCAAATTCCCATCTCTGCTTCATGGAGGATCCCATGCTGGAGAAGGTGGGTATGTCCTGAAGGAAGCTGCAGCCTGTGGAAAGCCCACGCTGGAGCAGAGGAACAATGTGAGGAGGAAGGAATGGCAGAGACAAACTATTACAAACTGACCCTAACCCCCATTCCCCATCCCCCTGCACAACTTAGTAGGGGGGAGGATGTAGAGAAGTTGGGAATGAAGAAGTAAAGCTGAGACTGGGGAAAAGAGGATAAGCCAGGGAAGGTGTTACAGTTTTTGTCTTTGTTTCTTACCATACTACTCTATTTTTAACCGTTAATTATTAAATTTAATTTCTACAAGTTGAATCTGTTTTGCCTGTGGTGGTAAGTAATCTCCATGTCATTGTCTTAACCCACAAACTATTCATCTTATTACTTCCCCCTGTCCTGTTGAGGAGGGAGAATGAGCGAGCAGCTGAGGCGGCAGGTAGCAGCTTCCAAAGTATCACCCACCACACATGGTATCATTCTTTCACCACCTTGCTTTCTTTCTAAGTTTTCTCACTTTCTTTCCTATTTATTTTTATTTTTATTTTAATATTTTAAAATAAATTCAGGAGGTACTGTGCTGGTTTTGGCTGGGATAGAGGTAATTTACTTCACAGCTGGTATGGGGCTATGTTTTGGATTTGTGTCGGAAACTGTTAATAACACAGGGATGTTTTAGTTACTGCTGAGCAGTGCTTACACAGAGTCAAGGCCTTTTCTGCCTTTCACACCACCTCACCAGCAAAGAGGCTGAGGATGATCAAGAAGTTGGGAGGGGACACAGCTGGGACAGCTGACCCCAGTGACCAAAGGGATAGTCCATACCATGTGATGTCATGCTCAGAATATAAAGCTGAAGGGGAAGGAGGAAATGTTCAGAGCGGTGGCGTTTGTCTTCCCAAGTACCCGTTAGGCATGATGGAACCCTGCTCTCCTGGAGCTGGCTGAACACCTGCCTGCCCATGGGAAGTGCTGAATGAATTCCTTGTTCTGCTTTGCTTGCATGCATAGCTTTTCCTTTATTATTAAACTGTCTTCATCTCAACCCACAAGTTTTCTCACTTTTCCTATTTTCTCCCCCATCCCACCCAGGGAAAGTGAGTGAGTGGCTGGGTGGGGCTTAGCTACTGTCTGGGGTTAAACCATGACAGATACTTACCACTATGATGCCATTTTTAGAATTATTGTATCTGGGGTAATGTTTTTGTATGCTAAGTTAATGAGGATTTAATGATAATCTAGTAAAAAATTAGTATGTCTGCTCCTTTCATCAAAAGTCAGTATCTGCTTAATATTCAATGATGAATTATTGAATATACCGTTGCACATGATCTAGACAATCATATGAAATGTGTAATTTTCCCTGTTTTGCTCAGATCTGTTACATAGGATAATCAATGTGGGTTTGATGCACAGATCACTGGTAACTTTCATAATCAACCTATAACTTGTCTGTCTATAACTAGGGGATTTGAAAGGTTTCTGTTAATGATTTTAATTTGCCCGTAACATACTTTTGATAGTCCTTCAGGACAAGCTTTGTCCCTGTGAGATCCCTTTTATGTTTCTCTGTGTTTTTCACTGTTAAATCAGACCAAGTTAGTTCCTTTAGTTCAAGGTTCTGTTCACAGTAGTTGGTAAAAATACTCAAACACATTGTCTTTATTTGGAAGATAGTTCCTATTTTATAATCAATAACATCAAGTTTACAGTCTGACTTGAGAGTTACAGCAAACAGAGAACAAATATATGGAGATAGACCACATACGGAAGTATTGATTACTGCAAATAAGCGGAAGTAATATGGGTTCTGTTTTATAGTGTGTGCTGCCTTTCGTATACATAATTAATACTCAATATTTTTCATAGGGAACCAAACTTATAAATATTTCCCAAATCCACAAAGTACTACTATATAAATATAAATAGATGGTGTACCTCTTTTGAAAACAAGATCCCTTAGGAAAAAAAGTCCAGTTTTAGTATACTTGGGGGGGGGGAATAAATTGATCTGCTGTCTCTTGTCTTAGACTCAGCAAAGCTAAAACTGCTTGTTCTCTCTTCTAATTGGAAATTCTTTGCTTTGGAAGAGTATCTGACTTGCATGTTTGTTCCTGCCAGGTCACAAGATGTCAAAATTTCAGTCTTTCAGCTGAATAACATCCTTTCTCAACACAGTGGCCAGAGTGCGGCTGATGCTATTGTAGTTACCTGACAAACTCTAGACTGTTAAGGACCCTTAGCTTCCTTGTCAAAATACAATAAATTAATATTTGTCAAATACTTAGTATTACCAAAATTAACATATATAGAATAGAGAATATGGCTCCCACACTTACATGTATACACTAGCCTTTTTGATAGAGCTTTTATAAATTTATTGGTCCTAATATCAAACCTGTTAAACCCATAACTTCTCTGGGCAGTTCCAAACTGCGTTGCTCTCAGCAGAAGTTAACATCTAACAGCTTTTAATATACAACAGAAGGACTTGCATCTGTATCCAGTGAAAGCGAATAAAACTCAGGCCTTAGGTAAACCTTCTGAAGGGCTCTGAAAAGGTCTAATGGCTGATGTAAGCCTCCTCCACAGAATCGATTACATAAACTATAACAAATACAGTGGGATTGAGTGCACCCTCAGCAAATTTGCATATAACATCAAGCTGTATGGTGTGGTTGACACACCTGAAGGATGGGATGCCATCCAGAGGGACCTGGAGAAGCTCGAGAAGTGGGCCTGTGTGATCATTACATTCAACAAGGCCAAGTCCAAGGTCCCACACCTGGGTTGGGACAACCCTCGATATCAGTATAGGCTGGGGGATGAAGGGATTGAGAGCAGCCCTGCTGAGAAGGACTTGGGGTTACTGGTGGGTGAAAGTCTGTGCATGAGCCAGCAATGTGCGCTTGCAGCCCAGAAAACCAACCAAGTGCATCCCGGGCTGAATCAAAAGCAGCATGGCCAGCAGATCAAGGGAGGTGATTCTCCCCCTCTACTCTGCTCTGGTGAGACCCCACCTGGAGTACTGCATTCAGCTCTGAAGCCCTCAGTACAACACAAGGACTTGTTGGAGTGGGTCCAGAGGAGGGCCACAAAAGCGATCAGGGGGATGGAACACCTCCCCTATGAGGACAGGCTGAGAGTTGAGGTTGTTCAGCCTGGAGAAGAGAAGGCTCTGGTGAGACCTTATAGCAGCCTTCTAGTACTTAAAGGGGGCTTGTAAGAAAGATGGAGACAAATTTTTAGCAAGGCCTGTTGCAATAGGACAGGGAATAATGGTTTTAAAATAAAGGAGGCTGGATTTAGACTAGATATAAGGAGTAACTTTTTTATAATGAGAGTGGTGAAACACTGCAACAGATTGCCTAGATTGATGGTAGATGCCCCATTCCTGGAAACATTCAAGGTCAGGTTTAACAGGCCTCTGAGCAACCTGATCGAGTGGAAGGTGTCCTTGCACTTTGCAGGGCAGCTGGACTAGATGACCTTTAAAGGTCCCTTCCAACTCAAACCATTCTATGATTCTATGAAACTAGGAGTGATAAATGATATTTCCAAATCAATTATTTCCTATAGTGCAACACTCTGAGTAGCACAGTATTTAAGTTAGGTATAATAGCTCTTTTACACAGTTTATTTATTTTAAGCAGCAATTAATATCAGGTTTAATACCTGTATATCAATTAGACTTGTACATATGCACTGTAGGGCAGTAATATATCATTTTGCCAATTGCTCTGGAATGACAAAAGCAAAAGAATGTTTAACTGAGTACTATCCAAACTCTACATTGTAAGTATTTCTTTGTAAAATTGAGGTTCCTTCTGCGCAGTTTTTAGTGACAGAATATTTTTTCCAATTTCACCTGAAGTAGTTAAAATTGTATGAACTTCTGTAGAAGTTCCAAAAAAAAGATGTTTCTTTCCATAATGTGAACACCTAAGTGTTTTTCTGTAAAATGAGGTGCACCAAGTTTTGAAACAGACATAAATTTACTGCCATGTTCTAGGTCTAAGGAAAGGCAATGAGTTACAGTAGAACTGCTGACAAACAGTTATGCTAGCCCTAATGGTATTGGCATAATAACTAGATATATCTTTCTTTAAATGGCTTTCTAGCTTATAGTGAATTGTGAGGAGCTTTAATTTTTCTCTTAGCATTTCCAAGAAAAAAATGAAGTGGACATATTAAATACATAAATATTTCCAATTACAGAGGCTAATACTATTCATTCATGAACATGTCTGATGATTAATGATGTAGTGTAATACAAGGAGCTTATATTCTGCTGTAGATTCAGATAAGGAAAATTGGAGGATAAAGTGTTTTACTGTGTATCTTGAAAATGTGCATAAGCTTGATGAGCAGAAACTAAACATTTTCTCAGTTGCAACCTGAAGAAGGAAGGATGAGACCCCAAAATTATATGTAACACTCATCAATGAATTTGGGGGCCATTTCTTACTTTTTATGAGAACCAGTATTTTGACTGTGCCCTTGTATTTTAATTTATATGGAGGCAGACTCTTGAATAGCCTCATTCTGAACTTACAAAACTACGGTAGGAAATGGAACCATTCTGCATACTACCCACCAATCTGTATGGTGTCAAAGTAGGATACATGGTGCCACTGTTAAATTCTGTCTGAGAGGTTTTATAAGGGGCAGCTACACTCCAATTTAGTTTTGGCTCCTCAGTTGTCTTGCAGCGATTGCAGAAATGCAGTTTCAGATAAAAAAAAAAGGCATAATTACATCAAGGTTCACATATGAAATAGCATTCTACATTCCTTATGCCAGAGAAAGATGGAAAAAAGCAAAAAAGCAGTCAGAGCTGAAACTGCCTGTCAGTTTAGGCCCAGCCAGCAACAAAGCACCACGCACCCCTGGCTCACTCCTTCTCCTCCCTGCTAGTGGGATAGGGAGGAGAATCAGAAAAGGTAAAACCTCATGGGTTTAGATAAGGACAGTTTAACAGGACAACACAAGAACAGAAGAGACATCAGCAATAACAATAATAGTAATGAAGTAATAAGTGAGTGACACATGGTTTACCACCCACACCCTGACTCCTGCATCCTTCCCATGCCAAATGCGCTCCACATTATATACTGAGCGTGAAGTCAGTATGGCATCCATATCCCCCTGGCTAGCATGCCTAGTTTGGTTAAGTTGTCCCAGCTGTGCCCCTTCCCAGCTTCTTGTGAAAATTAACCCTATCCTAGCTGAAGCCAAGACACTGCCACAGTCCAAGAGCAGATGAAGGTCTGACACCTCCCTACAGCAGAACACCCTATAGGACCACTCATGCAGAGGGCACAGTATCCCTCAAGTCCTCATTTTTGTTTTTTAACACACTAATAGCATTACTAGCTCATCGAGAACCAACTATGGCCCAAGAACGTAAAAGCATGAGACACAATTGTAAACCAAGGAATTAGGATCTTCACCTCAAAAGTTAGCAAAAATCTCTTTTTACACAATAACACTAAAAGGAGTGAAAGATGCGCACTGCACTGGAACAGGTTGGCCATTCCATGTAGATAGTCATTTACTCTTCTGCACTACCTTTAGCATTCCAGTTGTTAACCATTATCAGGGCTACAAATATTTCTGTATTTCTACTTTTGATTTTTCTAACTTTAAACTTGGGATGTTTTGCTAGATTAAACTGAGAATTTAGAACGAGGTATCTCCTTGCTACATATGTATTAGCTGCTCAGGTTACTGCATAAATTTCTGTTCAACAAAATAAAAGGATTGATTACTTATATTTGTATTAGAAATAATTTTTCCACAACCCAAATTCTCGGTGTTGCAGTTTTCTATACATACAACAGTATTAAAAGTCTTGCCAAATATAGACATCAGAACCAGACTGTTCCAGTGTATTCTCACACAAACATTGCTTTCCCTGGAATACCTTTTAACTATTTAAAGAAGGAGACGTGGAAAGTTTTCTTTGACAGTTTTTACTGAATTGGACATCAATAGTAGAACTGATAAATTGTCCAGCTCACTTGCAGAGTACCAGGTAGCTTCTGTCTGCTACTTTTTGAATTATTAAAAGATTGCTTATGTCGTGGTTATTTCTGAGAGAAAAAGAGTTGTCTGCACAGTAACCTGATAGAAAAACAATCTTACCCCTTGAAATTTCACTTTGAACAGAAATAGGTTAAAGAAAAAGTATATTTCAGTTCAATTTTTGTCATGAGGGGGGTCTTTAGGATGCTAAAATCATGTTCAATGCGTTTCTGTCATCATAAAGTGTAACTACAGTTGTGTAAGGTTACATTCAGTTCAATTTTATTTCCTTTATCCTTTTTCCTTATTCTATACTTTAAATGCCATTCATCTGAATGCAAGTTTCAGAAAAATCTTGTTCAAACTTTATCAAAACGTAACACACATTTTGGAAAAGAGACGGAATACATCCCCCGAGGAGGAGCATTCATCAGAAAGTTTAAAAATTAAAGGCAGGGTTTCCAATCTTTTTCAAATGTTTGAAACAAAGATCTTAATGAAAGTATGCCTATGAACTCTCTCCTTTTAAAAACTTCTCAAATTTTTAATATTGTCCAAAAATATAAGACATCATAGATAATATGGTACAAATTATCCCTCTTATTTAAAATATATTTTTTGTCTTCATTGCAATATTTTGCACCAAAGAGCAAAACCAAATGTTGTCAAAATGCAAATTCAGTTTACAGAGGAAAAAAAAAAATTATTTTTTTTTTTAAATAGCAGTAAATATGGAAAATCATTAATATAATGGACTCTCTTACCATACCTTTCCAACAGTTCTGCCAACACCACACACTCATTTTAAAGTTAACTCTAAGTTACACAGGCAAGTTATGTTCGGAGTTAAAATATAGCATAAGTTATTAGATTCACCCTTATTCTTCCTCATCTGTACCAAAAGGAATCATTGACCAATTGCCATTTAATGATGGTTTGCAGTAGGTAAGCTCTAATGAAAACAAACACAGGACAGAAAATTTGATGTGGTACTCCCCTCCGCAATGTCATCACCAAACTGCCTGTAGGCATCAGCATCACAAGTCCACTGAGTAACTGTACAACAGGTCATACAAACACACCATGGAAAATATTTAACTATCTCTGCAATGTTTTTCACCCTGATGGACCAGAAACATAAAGCAGAGGATGATTTATACAACAGAAAGAATTACCAGCAAGGGAACTGCTATGATGTTTCTCTTATTGTTTTTTTTCTGTTTGTTTGTTTGTTTGTTTGTTTTTTTAATGAAGATGAGTATATGATTCAGTTACATGCTAGATGCATGAGGTAAGAAAGAAATATACTGTAATAAAGGCCAAGGAGAAGTGGAGGAAGAAGAAGATGTGCAACTTCAGAAGGATCAGGCTGAAGTGAAGATACTGTATTAGCAATGGTGATCAGGTACTATACCCATTGCATTCTCAAAGTTGTAAAGACGTTGTCTTTGACTAAAAGGCAAATCTAGTCAAAAGGACTGGGAATAAGTATTTAAACAGAGGAGAAAAAATTTTAATAAACATAGTTGCAAATAACTCTGTGACTGTTCTAATTTTGACCGGTGTAAATATCACCCCCTAATTCCATTTGGAATTTTAAGGAAGAAGAGAAAAAGGAAGGACAAGAATGGACAAGAGAGAAGAGTATAAAAATACAGAATCATAAGTTTAGCACAGCTTTCAAGAACTATTTAATTGTGGGTACGATCTATCACTGATTTTAATATATTTACATGATAGGAGTTCTGATTTAAGGAAAGGTAAATGTAGAAACTATGCAGTTGCTAAAACTGCATACAGAAATACTGAAAAATAGTTGGTAATTCCAGTGCAAAACAAGAACTGAAATTATTTTCTTTTTCTTTAATATGTTTTAGGTTTCAATAGAAGATTCATATAAATGTATGAGCTACAGGCTGTTTTACTGTTTTGAAATATAACACATTATAAATAATGGAAAATCTCATAGCAGTTGCTTACAACGTTCTTCAAAAATGGATGTAAAGGTATTGAATGCCACTGCACTTTGCTAATAAGTCATTCAGACTCTAAGGGTAAGTGTAGGTATAGAATCCAAGCTCTTTGCCTGAATATTAAATACTTGTTAAAGAGACATTTACAGACAAAGGAAATTCACCATGTGTTTCTGAATTACCAAGCATGATATTAATATTCAGTTGGTGAGCTGCTGTGTAGAAAGAAAGACCTGCTAGAGGCTTAAAATGCTAAATGCATGTCTCCATTTATTGTAACTGCATACTAAAGCACTGCTCTGTCATACATCAGAAAGAAAAGTTCAAGAGCCATTATAATGTAGGAAAAGTCCAAATGCAAGGTGCTTGGTTTGAGTTCTTAGAATTAATTGAAGTCATAAGAACACTCAAGGAAGGAAAAAATTATTTGAGTACATGAATATATAGTACTTTTCTTCCAAATATTATCCATCTCCTAGCCTTTTGTATTAATCAGTTCTGGAAAGAATTTCTGTTAGAGATGAGTGAACTCTTCTGGTTAAGCTAAAAGGTGATTCAAACTTTTCGTCATTCTTGTGCTTTTTGAACCATACTTAGTAACATTCAAATATGTTTGGCTACAGTTTTCTTCTTATCCTAGCTAGGGAGGAAAACAGAATAAAATTATAGTATTCCTACTACGCTGAGTCCACCCAGGTGAATATGATCATATGATCTCAGAAGATGCTCAGAGCAATCGCCTGAGCTGACTTCAGGCATATGCCATGAAACTAATTCAGTGTCTTATGTAGGCATCCCATCTGGGCACAGGGCCGATGGAAAAGGGAAATCACATGGTCTGTCTTTATAGTGGCCAACACCTAGAAATCTACGTTGATAGGATGTGAACAAGACCTAATTCTCCATCCCCTTAAAGGCACGGGGTATCTGCCAGAAGCACTGCACACTTCCCTGCTCTGTTCTCACAGAGGCGGTTTGTCCTACACAAAGCAGTATCTTGGAGTTACTACACTGCAGCCTCTGTCACTGACTACCTGTTACTGTAAAGAGCATCATAGCACTGCAGACTCCAAAGAAATGGTTTGGATCTGCAGTGGAATCTGCAGTGCCTCATGGTCTAGGGCTGAAGTTAGCTCAGGCAGTTGCATCTTCTGTGGTTTTATGGTGCGGCAGTATGACTACTGGTCATCAGATATGTTCAGAGGGTTAGGCCATCATGCACGTCATCTGGCCCTCTTCACATATCTTTGAAAGTAGCAAGGTGAAAATGGTATCCTATGTTCCAACAAGATGATACCTGGAGCACACTGCTCTCCCTCCTGCCAGAAACAATTTAATGAATAACATTTTGAGGAAGTGCCTTTCCTCAGCATTCCCAGGAATTCAGGCAGGACATTTTATTCACCATCGGCTAGATACGGGCTCCTGCAAGAGAGAGAACAAAGGAAAATTTATAATTCAACAAGCACTATTACAACTACCACTCTACCTCTGATTGACAGGCTTCTACAGAGTGTGAAGTATACTCTTTCTAAATAATGTAGTCATAAGATTTCTGCAGCAAATAGTGTATAGGAGTATATATACCATAAATCAATGATTCACGGTTTCAAGATTCGTGCCAGGCAACATCTCCTGCTCCTTTCATTTGCCTTTTCTTCCCCACATTCTGCTGATGAGTTTTGAGATAGCAAGGAAGCGAAGATTTGGAGGATGGCCTCATATACAATGAAGTTGACAGTGAATTTTCTTGTCAGAAGATAGTTTTCCCATGATCACCATGTGTTAGAATACCCCAGGCTCCCAAGTATGATAGTGTCCATCTTGGACATGAAGTTGAGAGACATAAGTTATTAATAGATGTGACTTTCTCAGTCTGCTGAACCTATCACAAGCCATTCAAGATGTAGGGGATATCATGGTCCCACAGCAGCTACTTACCCCATTCACCAAGAGTATTTTGAATGCCGAATAGACTAGATGAAACAACAGCCATGACACTAGTCAGTGTCTGAGATGACAGGGAAGAAGAATAAAGGACACTGTCATACAATGGGAAATTCTGCTAATTTTTCCTTGAAACACTGAAATTGAGAAAGAGATTCCAAAATGGCTCAGGACATTGTGGACCTGCTTTCCTCATCCCATATGCAGTAAGGCAGTGGCCTATTATGTGACCCTCCTAAGAGATACTGGGTGGCACTTCCAAGCTGTGAGTGTAAAAGGTAGCATGAGGGATTTGTTGAATATGAGCACTTCTGTCGAGCTTGCTGTTGTGTCATAAGGTGTGTCTAAGGCAGAGAAGTCAAATTGCTCACATGTGCTAGTAACCAGTGCTGCTTAAACAAAGCCACAGGAGAAATCTTTCAGATAGCCATAGATAAGGAAAGTAGTTCATAGATGTAAATAACTGAAGTTCTTCTACTTATAGGAAGGAACAGGTTGGGACACAGTATATCACTGTGTCCTGGAACAATTTAATGCTGAAGACATCAAGAGGCAGTCCTTGCTGATCACTTGGTTTCTGAAAACTTCATTACCCAACAACACATAAGCAAGCACGTGCTTTCTGATGCCAATAGGACATGACGATGAACTGGAAGGCACATCCAAATTTCATGCAGTTCATATGCAAATCATAAGCAAAATCTGATTTATCTGCTTTATAATCAAAGTTATACTTACAGGTTTCCATCGTATTAAGGTTTAGTACTATAGTAGTGTTAGTGACAACGTTATTATCATCAGTTTAATTGATTCAGAAGTTTACAGCACAATCATCAGATCATTATGCATTCAGATATTAAGGCAAGCTTTGACAAATTTGTCTACTACCAAGAAAGAAGACTGGAAAAGCCTGAACAAAACCAGCATTTTGTTTCTTCTAAGGTAGCATGTCTCTTTCTCTGTAGTCCTATTTAAAAAGAAACATATAGCTGTATTGCCTCAGGAAGCACCAAGAAAAGATGTTATTCTATCACAAAGGCATGATTTCCTCCCTGTTCTCTCATTATTTCCAGAGGTTAGCAATTTGCTACTAGCTGTGAACAATGTCAAATGCTGTCTCAGCAGCACAGAACACTGCATGGGACTTTCAGGAAAGGAGAAGGGAAAAATTGTGGTTCCAGTTTTCCTTTTGTCCAGTTTTCTCCTGGATGCAATGATTAAGCAAGTTCTAACTCTGCCCTTGCTCTGTCAAGATTAGTTGTTGCAGCAACGAGGTTAAGAGGACAGTTTGAAATGTCAACATAAATAAAGGGTAATAGACCGAGACCCAGAGTTGTTATCCATTTGTACACACTGAATTAATAGTTTTGTACGTGTGACATAAATCCTGTTCCCCAGAATCCTCGTACCTTTATTCATATTACTTCTACCTTAATTTGAAATTTTCTAATTTGGAATTACAAATAAAATTTCTACTTGCAGTCACTTATTCTTGTTTGGGGACTATGACAGCTTTTCTTAATTATATTTATTTTCTCCTATAGTAGATGTGTGACTCAGTCTTTTTTTAAGGTAACATTTCAAATAACTGTTAGGTGTGGTATATAACTATATTTTAATCTAATTTATGATTACACTTTATGATTAAATTTTAAGGTTATTTCTTTTTATAATGAGAGACCAGAAAGAGACACCAAGAATTTCAATTAAAGTAACCTTAAATACAGAAAAGTTTTTATGAGGTAATATTTAGAAAAATAAATGTGTTGAATGGGCTGATGCTTTTAGTATTGCTTCAATGACATGTTATCAGAATACATTGCAGGATATTGATTTCCATTTTTTATACATAAATGTTTCTTTTAATTCATAGAATGGTGTTTTCATGACTGAGATGCTAGTAGATGTCAATGAAGCTTCCCGTTAGTCAGTACCATTCTGTTCTCTTATTCTATATTGCACACCTTGATAGTTTCAAATATTCCTTTTTCTTGAAAGATGCTCAACAAATTCATACCTGGCACAACCCTTCAGAACTAAGTGGAACTGCTTCAGGGATTTGTTTGCTCATTGCACCTAAGATTTTCTGAACTTAAAGTATAGACATTGCCTGAAAGTGACTACAAAAATGACATTGTGTTTATTGACATTGTGTGTATATGTGAGGCATATTTATTGCCTCACAATGATTCCCGGAACCAGTCTGTTCATATTGCAATAAATGTAGGCCTAGACTGTAAGCTTTGGTTGAGCTGGGTTCAGTGCACATTGAAATAAATAAAGAGATGGATGGAAAATGGCATTAAGACATTCTAGTGATCCTGCAGTCTTGAACCTAGTCAGTCAAATATCTAGAAAATCCCTCCCAGAACAGTTGAATAATGCCAAAATGGACTGAAGCAAAGGCTCAGAATTGGCCTGTGCAAAGCAGTAGATCTATCCGATGCCTGTTAAAAGTCTGTGTGATGAGTGTAAACTGGAGACTGAAAGTCAAGCTGAACTTTGTTCAATGCCTCTCCCGACAATAAATACTCCAGTAAGAATTTAGTCAACAGTCCTGATGATTGTATGACCAGAATAGAATCCAATTCACTTTTCTACACATGTATCAATGCCACAGCACTGACACAGCAAGAAGGATGGTGATTTGATGTTGATCGCTAAGCTGGTAGATATGAAGCTGAACACACAAGAGGATCAGACTATAGGGGAGGATTTGCCATTGGTGTTTTTCCAATCAGCCTAGTTAATCCACTTTCTTCTTAAATATGTTATGTAGGAGCAGATCCAAATAGTTACCACACTAACTGTTTCAGGAAGAGCAACATCTTTTAAGTCCAGTCTTCCTCTTCTACAAAAAGCGTGCAAAATCATTAGATTATTCTAAGGATGGTGTATAAGAACAGGGCTGTGCTTTAGATCTCAGAAATATTTCAGGGGAATAGCACTGACAATTTATACTACAGGCTTTAGTGGCAAGTGATTAAACCTTTACAAAATACCCTCCTTCTAAAACAGCGCTGCATGGAAACATAGTCTTCTTTATGATTAATGCAGTGAAGTGTGCGCTGTAAGATTCCTGATTCAGTTATATGCATTCAGAGAACTATCATTACTGTAATATATTAAAAGATCCAAGCTGCGACTGAATAATGGCTGTGAGTTACAGAGGAAAAAAGCTCTTGGAAGTCTTTTATACAAACAGGAGAACTATATGCTAGTTGTGAAAGATGTTTCTTTGAGCCATGCTAAGCATATGTCTGTGCATCAGGGTATATTGCGCAGAACTTCCACAGACAAGCACCTGTGGCAGCAGACTTCAGAGGAATACAGTTTCCTTTTTCATTGCAACTGTAACGTCAAAGACGCGTCAGCTTAAAAATTTTTCAAGTGCCACAAAATGATGTAATACCAATAATTAAAGAACATTTGGAGATTTTATTTTCATCCACTTGACGTTCTTATACTGTTACCAGTATAGGTGAACCTATCAGCTTCAAAACAGAATTGTTTTAAAATAAGGAATTACAAATAATGATAATAATAATAATGGGTTTTTTTAAGTTCCTTTATATCAGTCCGAGTATTTCAGTCCCAATTCAATAGTTGTAGACAAAAAAATATAAATCGTAACTTCATACTGACAGCCAGACAACAGCCTTTGAACAGGTTAGTCTTAACCCTCAAACATTGCTAAACTTCATGGTCCGTAGGTCTCGAAAGAGTCCTCCTTTCCTAAAGGCTCAATTTTCTCCTAAGTCTATGAAGTCTCCTAAGCAAGTTCATAAAGGCCTGAAAAATTAAACACAACTTTAATTTTATTATTTATCCTGTGTGCTCATATGACCTCTGTAGTTTGTGTTATGCTTGAACAACACTCTTATACTGAGTCTGGCTGCGATGGAGCTAATTTTCTTCATAGCAGCCCGTATGGTGCTGTGTTTTGGATTTGTGACTAAAACAGTGTTGATAACACATCTATTTTTTCACTGTTGCTGAGCACTACTTGCAATGTCAAGACTTTCTCTGTTTCTCACTCTGCCCCTCCACGAAGTGAATAGGTCAGAAGTGCACAAGAAGCTGGGAGGGGACACAGAAGGGACAGCTGGCCCAAAACAGCCAAAGGCATATTCCAGGCCATATGATATCATGCTTGGCAATAACAAAAATGGGAGGGAGGTCATTCAAGGTAGTTGCTGTTTGGAGGTTGACTGTGTATCAGTCTGCTTGTGGGAGGTAGTCAGTTACTGCCTTTGCATCACTTCTTTTGTGTTTTGTTCTTTTTTTTTTTTTGGGGGGGGGGGAGGGGGAGCAGTCCATCTTTCCTTGACTTTATCTCAACCCGTAAGTTTTCTTGATCTTGGTCTTCCTATTTTCTGATTTAATTACCAGTCCAGTACTGGTGGGGAGCAAGTGAGTGGCTGCATGGGTGCTTAGCTGCTTCCTGAGGTCAACCCAATACAACTCTTTAGGTGTTTGTCAGGGTTGCAGGCAGGTGAGTAGACTGCTGACCTGTACCTGGGCTGGAGTTAATTTAACTGAACGGGACGTGAGAAACTACAGAACATGACATGAGAAATGGCTGGACATGACAAATACCAGTCTGAGAAGCTGCCAGGAGTTAAAGACAGTGCCAGGAAGGAGGGCTGGATATCAAGGGTATGTAAAGGGAGCAACAGGAAAGGGGTGAGCCTCACAGATCCCTGCAGGGAGCACTTGGTCCCCTTGGTGTGTGTTTGCCCATGGCCACCAGTGCTGGAGTAGCTGTACCAGTAACGCTGTGCACTGCTGTCAGCCAAGTAGTGATAGCAAAACCACCAAACTGGGTATGGATGTAGCAATGCTGAGACCAAGGGTGAAAAAATAAATAAGGGCAGGTTCTTTATCTGAGGGGACAAGGGTAGTAAAAAGAGGGTCAAGAACGAGAAAAAGTGATAACAATATACACATAACATTTCATTGGTGCTGTCCAGGGGTGTTTGTCCGCCAGTCCTATGTTTGATGCCACAGGCTGAGGGACTAAATCCCTAGGGGTGGAATGTGACCCCTGTGATGGAAGAAGGCTTAGTGGAGATGGGTAAGGGTGATGGGCCCATGAAGTTCAGAGAATAAGATAAAGAAACACACTTTATCTCAATACAAAGAGGAATGGAGGATGGCCTTTGTTCTAGATAAATAGCTACCAACAGTTTAGAGTTTCAGCTGATGGTGTAAATGTTTCTCCCCGAATTCATTAAAAGAGTGTGAAGTGTGGTGTTCCCTCACCAATATTAACGAAAAAACTCCAGGTCCCCTGACTGCAAAATCAAATCAGACACCTGTGTTACGATCAGAACAGATCTGTTGTTCTGCTCTGGGCTTTGCTGCTCAGGTCAGGGTTGCTCACCAGGGACCTCCAAACAGCTCCCACCTGACCTGGGCCTAAGTTACTAAGACAAGAAAGGCAGAAACTACAGAAGTTGTGATAGGGGGGGTGTCAGGTGCTGAATCTAAGCAAAATATTTCAAAAAATAGTGAAAAAAGTGCCACCGGTTCATCAAGGTGTTGATGTCTAAGGCCAAAATTGAAAAGCAAGGATATAAAATGAGTAAATGGAGGAAAAGGTTGATGGGCGAGAAATATTTATCCAGGAGGAAACAGGGGGAAAACCTGACTATAAGGTGAAATAAAGCATGAATACTGGAGAAACTTTGTTTTCTATATGTTTTATGGGCAGTTATTTTATTTCTGGTGAAAGACATTAAACTAAATTCTGCACTCACTTATATAAAAGTGAAGTAACTTCAGAAATTTTCAGTAGGACATCGGCAAACCATCTCCACATATGAGCTTAGACAAGTTCCAGGCTTCATTAGTGAAAAAAGAGAAAAAAAAAAAATAACATCCATTATCTAAATATTACATACAATATCTAAAGCTCATAAAAGTCTGCTACAGATTTTCCCAGGACATTACTGTGGTCTATTTATAAAGCCTCAATAAGGCTGTGTCTGGAAACTAGCTGTTAGACACTGCATAATTGGATATGGTCTCTAAAAATGAGATTCACCTATCACAACTAGTACTAAATACACAGTTTTCGTGGCATAGTGCTGATAGCAGTTCCTCCCTAAGCAGAAGAGAAATAACACACAATACAGAAAGCCTAACTTTCATTTCATCCAAACCAACATAGTTTCATGTATCACAGAATGTGAACAGTTTCATTTACCTCCCTTCAAAGTACTGCAGCCTACAGACTAGGAAGTATTACTGGTTGCAGTTCTTTCTATTTTAATAGCTGAATATTTTCTACTTTATGCAAAACAGTGCCACAGTCATTAGCAATCCGAACCTACCTCTCCCTTTCTCTAGCTGAAACAACAAGCTGAAGTCCATACAGTTTCTGTCTTTCTCCTTCTAACCCAGTTGTGGGTTTTTTTGCTTTGTTTTGTGTTGGGGGTTTTTATTCCACTTAAGTTGTGTCATCTTTAACAAGAAACATTTAACAAATCCTTCTTAAGTCTCCTCAAGCACTGTAAGCTCAGAGTTGGAGAACTCTCCAGGAAAGGGTGGATGACAACTAAATCCCACTGCAAAGGAGTTTAACCTAGGTCTCCTACATTTTTTGTGACTGCTTTTATGTGCTTTTATAGCAAGTAGAACAGTGAGCTTCTAGGTGTGCTTTGCATGAGGCTGGCAGGCATCCTCAGACAGCATTTCCCAAACTTTTAGTACATTCCCAAAGTCTCCTATGTCTAGCTCCTTACACAGTGATTTTTATTTTAACTAGATGACCTACTAAACAGGAAATACCTGCTATCACTTTGAAATTGCTTCACATTAGTGTAAAGTAACCGTTCAGAGTATATGGCATCAAAGGCTTGAAATTTTCACATTTTGCAGGTTTAAATTTATTCTATTTGTATTTGTAGTGATTATTAGTTAAAACATCAAATCAGAATTCCACTGTTCATTAATAACTGTGGGAGCTGCGTGAGGACACTGACACGATCAATGTGATCTAACAAGTGAACCTTTATTTCCGTGTTTCCAGTGCAATTTATAACCCTCGACCACACCCAATAAATACTGATTGGCTTCATCGCAAATAACAGCCCATAGTCCAACCCGATTGGCCACATTGCGAGTCATGTTCAAGTCACGTTCACAAATGTTCACACCCATCTTCTTCAGGAATTAAAACTGCGTCATTAATGGCGGCTGTCTCTTCTCCTGCACCTGTAAGATGTCCATGCCCCCTGCACCGGAAGTTGTTTATGCTTTCAGCAGTTCCGGTACGTCCCAGCTCGGATTCTCTGGAAAGGCTGGATTGTTCACATGTCCCTTATTTCATAAATGTCCTCCCACAAATAACAATATAAACAGTGTCTCCTTAGATGACTTCTGAAAAGTGTTCACCTTTAGCAATGACAAAAAGGTCATCTGCGATTCAGAGTGAGAAATATTAGATATGTTGAGAGTTTGAGTAAAGTTGGAAGGTGAAAAATTACTTGTTGAGTTTCTTTATTTCATATTTGGTTTATGTTCCAGCATTTTATGTCTCTTTTTTTTTTCTTCACATACATTTGCAAAGTTGATGTAGCAATTAGCTGGATAGGACAGAGGCTAATTACTCTGACTGACTCCTGAGAGACAGCAGAACTTTGTAGTGAAAAGCAGGGCCAGATATGTGTGAGAAAGAAGATACCTGAAAAATCAGCTTTCAGGAGTTTGACAGTGAGTTTAGAAAAATCACTGCATATTAGCAGTGAAATAATATTGGAACAGTAGGTCAGACAAAAGCTGAGAGGTAACTGAAACTCCAGGGAGAAGTACTTAGGTTTCATCTTTTGAGGAGGCTGCTTATGTGGGATATTATAAACTCTTTCTGGAGGACAAATAAGTGAGGAATTGTGACTATAAGAAAAGCCTGAGTTATTGCTCAGACTGTGCAGTGACAGTGATGCTAGTGCGTAATTTTTTCCTAATGAAACATCTACAGTTGAGAGTTTATGTAAAACATACATAGCAACTTCTCTCCATAACCACTGAAGTTAGAAATACAAGTAAGGGAGAATGTTAGCAAGTTAAGAAAGTGATTTATGAGTTTTCTGTTAAACAACACATTCATATGGATCAAAGACGTCAAAAAGCTTATTAAAAATATTACTCAAGAAGGCATATTAATACAAATAAATATTAAACCAAGATATTAGTGGAGCTGGATGAAATTTAGTATTTTTTGCATCATAAATTGGAACCAAAATATGAAATGTCAACATTTTTGAAACAAAATACTATTGAACTATTACGTTTTGTACTGTAAAAACATATTTGCTTGATAAGGTCAAAACATTTTGTGTAAATAAGATTAAAACGTTTCACTTCCGTAGTATCATTCAGAATATAATACACAATAGTAAAAGTGAAGATGCCGGTATGAAGCATTTTGACAATATTGAGGGACCATGTTAAAAAAATTCTGCCTGTTTATTGTGTAGTTTGGAGGTGTGAGAGAGAATCTGTCAGAGTACAGTATAATAGTGAGAACTGTCCCAAGAAAGCTATTAAACTGCGACATGGTAATTTCTATCAAAGTTACCAAAATACAAAAGCTAGTGTTTAGTATTATCAAGTGTTGATATTGATAGCTGGGCATGGTCTTTTTAGGGATTTCATAAAAAATCTGTTAAGGAGAGGGAAACTTGGCAAATTTTGGAAAGAAAAAGTGTATAGTGTTTCAATAACGAGTATCACCATTCAAATGAGAGTTCTTTCTCGACTCAATCCAGACAATATAATTTAGTAATGAAGCTTTACAGAAAGGAGTAAATAAATACAACCGTGCTGTTTCAACAATTACGTTATCCAAATCATTGCAGATTAACTATGCATCATCACTTTATTTTCATTTTTATATCTCAAATATGACAGACAGTCCAGGTGAGGGTAATGGCTGGTGCAATGGAGAGAGAAAAGAAACATTGATTGTGTTAGTCATACCTGACTACTGAAATTATTCAGCAGTCTTAAAAAATTATGTCACCAGTTCTCAGATGAGTCATCACTGTTCCTAGCACTTGATAGCATCATAGATGTGCATAGCACCTACAGTGTTCATTTAGAAAAATAACATTTTATCACTAAGGAAATCATTTGCAACTTTTCACTAGCTATAATTCAAAGAAAGACAGTGCTCCTAGGTTCACAATATCGAAAATGTCTGCACTGCATTCTAATAAACCTTTGCCCAGACATTTCTACAGACAAATTAACAGAATGATTCTCAGAAGTGTTAAGAAAACACAGTTCTTTTTGGTTACTGCTAAAGCTCCTAGAAAAGCAGAATTACATTTGTTATCACCAACATATCTGCGGAAAATAAAAAAAAAAAAAAAACCAACAAACCCCAAATTCACAACCCAGTCACATGACAGTAGTATTATTCTAAGAGAAGAAACAGTGTTTTTGTCAAGAATGTCACTGTCTACATGTGATCCTTTTCATACGTGGCTTTATAACCCATATATTGAACAACTGTTTGTGAATGAAGAAAATGCTTTTTTAGTTAAAAAATACACATGAGAAACTTGGTTGAACACGGATGCTTGAAACTTCATCTTACATCTGAAAAAGATTAGGAAATATGGAAAAATGAGGTTTCCCTATTGATAGCGTACTCTATAACCAGAAAAACCCACCTAACCCTGTAGGGGGCTGATCACAAGACAATTAACACTTCTGGCTCTTTGATGGGTAGGTAACCTTCCTCCAAATGGAACAGAATTAATTACAATTTGAAAAATTTTCATATTGAAGAGTAATATACCAAAATATACTTACACTAAATAAAGATATTTTGGAAAAAATACTACAGAAATACTGTCGAAATTTCATTAAAAATACTGCAATGTTCATGGCTTAAGTAGAAACAGTGTACTACAGCCTCCTTTCTCCAGGCCAAACAGCGCCAGTTCCCTCACAAGACTTGTGCTCTAGACCCTTCACCATCTTCGCTGACTTTCTCTGGACATGTTCCAGCACCTCAATGTCCTTCTTATAATGATGGGCCCAAAACTGAACATAGTGTTCGAGATGTAGCCTCACCAGTGCTGAGTACAGGGGCACGATCACCTCCCTACTCCTGCTGGCCACACTGTTTCTGATACAGGCCAGGATGCTGTTGGCCTTCTTGGCCACCTGGGCACACTGCTGGCTCACGTTAACCCAGCTGTCGACCAGCACCCCCAGGTCCTTTTCTGCCGAGCAGCTCTCCAGCCACTCACCCCCAGCCTGTAGCGCTGCGTGGAGTTGTTGTGACCCAAACGCAGGACCCGGCATTTGGCCTTGTTGAACCTCATACAGTTGGCCTCAGCCCATCAATCCAGCCTGTCCAGATCCCTCTGCAAAGCCTTCCTACCCTCGAGCAAATCAACACTTTCACCCAACTTGGTGTGATCTGCAAACTTACTGAGGGAGCACCCAATCCCCTCATCCAGATCATTGATAAATATATTAAACAGCACTGGACCCAACACTGAGCTCTGGGGAACTGCATTTGTGACCAGCCGCCAACTGGGTTGACCTCCATTCACCAACACTCTTCAGGCCTGGCCAGCCAGACAGTTTTTTAGTGTCATAGACAGATATATCTGTATTTGGGAATTGTTGGGACTGACATTTCTGTCTATGAATTTGCTGAAAATTTGTTGGTCTGACAGTGAGGCCTGAGGCACGTATCTTGAAGGGGAGAGCCATTTACAAAATATTCCCTAACCTGTGGGATTTCTCTATATTAATTAAAAAAAAAAAAACAAACAAAAACCAAACAACAGAAAATAATAGAAAAATGTTCTACTTTACCTTCAAATAACACATAGAATTTTAAAATTTAGAATTTTGTTTGTTTGTTTGTTTTGGGTGCTGATGTTAAAGAACCAGTGAAAGAAGCTCTGGCTAAGAACCTTGACTGACTTGGAACCGAGTTACAGAGGTACTAAAAGGGAATGGCAGATTGGATGTGACTTTGAAAACACCACTGTGGCTAAGAAGGCCAGCATGGTTTTTAGCTATCAGGAAATGAAAATAATGTTTTGTCTTTGGAATATTCAGTCTGACTCCCTACTGACAGGCAGCTGTTTAGCCATCTTAGTTGTGTAAAGCTAGTATAAAATATGATTGTTTCAGGACAGGTTTTCATACCACTTGTGTTCAAATATATAGAGATATAACAGAACGTTAGTTAACTTGCACAAAGAGACCCTTTTGGAAAGTATCAAACTGTTCATACGCCCACACAACAAATTATTAAAGCAGTACTGTAATGGAAGGTAAATGACCTTCTAGAACAATTCCTTTCCAGTGTTTTGAAGTGCAATATGTCACATCTTCATTTCAAACTGAAGTCTTCATTGCCAAATTTACCTGGACTGAGTTTATCTAATGAATTGAAATTCCCTAAATGGAAAGAAAAGAAAGGGTATTTAACATTTTTAAAATAAAAATTAAGATTTTCAAATTGAATTGACCTAACTTTAAGAAGAATTTTTTTTTTTTTTTTTTTTTTACATTTTCCAAAGAACAGAAAAGGGAGTATCTGCTTCAGTATCAGCTTTACCTATTTTGTCTTCTTCTATTTTCTTTTATTATCATTTAGTTTGATGATCAACCCATTATTCATTTTCATTTAAATAATATTATGAGGTCAAATACAAGAAAAAATGGACACTACAGTGTTTGGGCTGTTGCTGTTTGTTTCACTGAATTGCTTTTCATTCCATGTAATCAAAAATGTCAGATTATTCTGCCTATTCATGTTATTGAGATGCGGATTTTGCAAAGGTAATACTTACAAAAAATCGTCTTTGATTTTCACAGAATGATTGATTACCTTTAATTGGAAACACAATAGGTGATAATAAAGGAGCTGAGTAGATGCTATTTATAGAGGTGCTTGTCAAAGCACAAATGAGTTTTAAGGTAGCTTATGTTTTGTTGTTTTCTTACCTAGATCTTGAGTGCCACAACAATCTCTTTTTAGGCATAAGACTACAACTAAAGGGACTCAGTAACTACTGAAATCTTTCTAAAGTAACAGGAGTGATTTCCCAAGGTTCAGTCTACCATCCACAGTGAAAATATTAGGGATATTACTGTGGGAAACAGGCTTTTTTGGTATTTAGTAATCACACACTGATATTTTTCTTTGTGCACTGGTCTGCAGATAGAAAATTAGTAAAAAAGATATCTATAATTCAACAGTTCCACTTTGGTATTCTGAAGCAATTCAACAGGAAAAAGATTTTAGTTATGGAAAGTACTGTGCGCTCACAAAATCCTACTTGGCTTGTCGCTTGGATATGTGGGAACTGACATGCAAAATAGTGTTTATTTGGCTTTATAACCAAACCTGCACAGTTCAAATTTATTTCAGGGCAACAAGACTAGCAGCTGAGTATCCCCAATTTAGTGTAGTTCTGCTTAATTTATGTTAGTCCTCAATTTAGAACTTAAGCTTTTGTGCTGCAGCAGTTCTCCTTAACCAAGTTTCAGTTTGGAGTTCTTCTTCTTACCATTTTCTCCACACACCTTTTCTTTCCACTTCTACATATTTCTGTCAAACCAACTGTCCTGGTTTGGTCTAAATCAGAACTAATTCTGTTTTACTGCTTTAACTTTTCAGTTAAGTCTCCTCTAACTACCAGCACTTTCTGAAACAGCAACATGTTTTTCCAGACAGTGACTGCTCCTAGCAGTGATAAGGCCTGATGTTTATAGTTCGTACCAAGGAATGGTGTGCAGAGAGGCCCTTGCTTATGCTTGTTCTTATGGCGACCAAGGTCACTGCTAAATCTTGTACTCCTTGTTGGGGTGACAGGAGTGAAAAGAGTCGCACCTACAGGGAGGAGCGAACTGGACAGGTGACCCAAACCTGACCAACAGAGTATTCCATCCCATAGACGTCATATTCAGTATAAAGCTGAGAGATCACGAGGGTCTCACCCCTTCGCTCTTCTTCGATGGCCGACATCTGAGGAGGACTGATCAGTGCATCCCTGAATCCAGTACCTGAGTCCAGCTCCTGCATCCCGTCCCTGTCTGCTGCCGAGTCCAGCCTGGGACTGCCCCAGTGCCAGCCCTGCGGTGTGGTGGTGACGTATTGTCATCAGGGTGGGGGGGAGTTGGGTTCGGTATTGGTTTTGTATATATTTGTACATACTGTATATATTTCATTTTTTTCCTTATTATTATCTTTTCTTTTATTGTTATTGTTCCATTAAAGCTGTTTTAGTTTTCTTTTCCAAACCGTAAAGTCTCTCTCCCTTGTTCTCTCTCCTTTTCCCTTTTGGGAGGGGAGAGGGGTTAGTAGAGAGCATCTGTCATTCGTTAGTGGCCGGCCCAGCCTCAAACCGTGACACCAACTGACTTCAGCTGAATGAGAAGCTGTAATACTCTGAACTACAATAACTGGAATAGGTGCAAAACTATTTTCTAACATAAAATAAAAGTTCCCTATTCCACACCAGGAAAAAAACAGGATCTTCCAAAATCTTTTTCATTCCTTTAATGAAAGAGAAGAGGAAAAAGAAGGACTTTCTATCACGCAGTCATTGATGGTCACAGTTTATTGTTTGTGGTATTCAGATATGAAGAAGTTAGGCATCATTCACTGTTTTGCCATTCTCCAAATAAAATTCCTTCATGACTGTGCTAATGCAAGTTTCCAGGTTAGATTTCTCTCTGCTACATCTGCTCTGCCTTATATAAGTAATCTCTTTATTGGAACAAATTAAATACGTGTTACTTTGGGGAAAACCAATTGAGTGCACTTATCACACAATTTGCACAGATGTTTTCTGCTTTGACCAAAGATTCTCCCCTGAATCCATGACACACCTCCCAACAGCAAGTTTTGTCAAAACTGATACATTCCCACCAAATAGTTAGATTTAATTGATCATAATTGTCAAACAGCAAACAGCTCCATAGAGCTATAACCAAAAATATTGCCAGTATTTATTTATTATTTTTCACTATCCAGTTTTTTTGGAGAAACTGACTTACCCCTAAATCACTTTGTAATCAACATAGCAAATTCAATCCATTCATTCTGCAGAAAGATGTGCAATTCACATATATATGTCTAATATTATGTGATACAGTTGTGCTATTGATTGTAAATTTTCAAATTTTATGAGGGTTTATAGTTATCCCAGTAGGTGAATTTCACTCCTACTAGGAAGCATGACTAGGACTAAAGAAATTTTGTAGGTAATTTATGCTCAGCTTAATACAGTGACATAAGGAATAGGAACTTGTAACTCTATTAATCATTTCAAAATAAGAATTCCGTCCACAGGTAGCAAGTACAATGTCTATAACCTACTTTAAAAGAGTTTCATACGCTTTTTCATTCTACTTTGATTGGGTAAGCTATATTTCTTGTAACCTTAAACAACTTTCTTGAGACACTATGGGCTACCAATTAAAGCTAAAGACTTCCCATGATACAGCATTCCAGACAGCCATTCAAGTCAGCTTCCTTTATTAGCAGCACAACATTCCATCCATCTTTGCTGTACCTTGATATAAAATTGAACTTGACAAATGACCCTAACTAACTACTGTGAATGGTGCTAATATTTTGAGACAGATATTTGTGGATGGCCAAAGTAAGGGCAGCAGCCTTCTGTTCTTTGTCAATGTGATTCAGCCTGGAGGCTGAAGTGAAATGTTAGCTTTATTTGTTTAGGAACACAGGCAAATGAAGGAAAGCTAAAATGCGTGTCATAAATATAAAACCACACTTCTTGGCACATTGAATCTTTTTTTCTACTGTTTCATAGGCTATACATATCCTGTGTATAGGTGGAGTTGCCTTAGACCACGCATGATTTTCAGATAAAACTTTGGACTTTATCACTGCTATTGTATAAAAAAAAATTTGCTCCCAAGAAAGTTACCTATGAGTAAACTTCAGATTTTTTTTTCTCGTATTCTTGACTACATTCTATGCTATTGTGTGACTGAAAGAGGAGGAAAAAGAGAACATAAGTGTCAGGACCCTTGTCTGAGACTGGGCTCTTGAGAGATTTCTTAGATCTTCCAGAGTTAGACATTCTGAATGTGGTTAGAGAACAAAGTAGTCATGTATATTCAATATAAACAGGCTGGTTTATATCTAGAAGAGCTAGATTTGATCACAACATGTTCAGTGTTTGCATTTTCAGGTATGGTGCAGCTAGGTCACAGCAGATTGACATATTACTTTGCCCAAAAATCTGTACGGAAGTGTGAACTCCTCAGGAACTGACCAAACACAACTTCTGGGGTAGAAAAAGCAATAAGTGTATGCTTAGTCATCCCGTCATCCTGCAAAAAGTATAGAATCAGAACTGAACAAAAAGGAAATGACCTGCCTATCCTGAAAATCTATTAACTTTATCGTTTTAACAGTATTTTGATATTGAAAGTTAAAGCAAGAAAAAGTAGTTTTCCAAAACATAACATACAAAATCATAGTTTATTTAAAACTTAGGAAGTTTAAGACACATTTTGCATCCTGAAGTCCTAATCAAAGATTAGGAATAGGAGATGCCCATCAAACAATTTAGAAAAACCTTAAATAGAGTGGGACTAAGAATTCCATTTTATATTAATCATTGTTTTCTGAGCAGGACCGAGTTCAAGTAATTTGAATTAGCAAAAAAAGACTGTAAAGCACTGTCACACTGCATAACACTAAATATAACATAAGGTAATTATTTATGAAAAATGTCAGACTTGTAGTCCCTGGCTTTTTGATTCACTGGACTGGAGGAATCTTCAGCAGCGAAGGATGTCTTTATCACTCTGGCAGTAGACATCAACATTACGCACAGGATCATCTCTAAATATGAATCCAGAAGCCACAGTCAGTGATTCCTTGACCTTTTACTTGACAATACGAGCAACGCTGTGAACTTGGTTTTTTATGGCAGAAATATCTATGCACTATGAATTTATCTAACTCATTTTGTAATGTTTGTTATCTGACCTGATGCAGATATGAACTGAAAGAGTCCAGAACACCTTTGTGCGGCTCTGTGTCAAAAGGAGATTTCTTCTTTGCCACAGTGCTTCAGAAGCAAACTCGTGTCACCATTTTATTCCTTTAGCACTGAGGAAAGAATACTACATTAATCATTCAAACTGTGTACAAAATATTCAAAACTTATTCCAGCTTTCAGGAAAAATATTAATTGAAGAAAATGAAAGCATGTTGTTCATTCTCTAATTTACGGAAAGCAGTACTAGAATTCTCTCAGTTCATTTTTGCAAAAAAAAAATATTGCAGGAAAATCACACTGCGAAGAAATAAAAAGTCTCTGTTTAAACTCAAGTAATTAAACTTCTGACTAGTTCTTTTTCTAGGGTTCAGTTTATGCTTTATTTCCTTCATTAAAATTGTTAGTTAAGCTGCTGAAGTATACTTTCTTAAAAACCTCCCAATATTTTTTTCTGAATTCTGGAAGGCAACTAATATGGTTATGTTAAAATACAGTCTTTATGGGTTATTCAATTTTTTCCTCCAGATTCACTGCTTTACCAAAAAAATTTGAGTCTATATACTCCTGTACATTCTAGATGCTTTAGAAAATAATTTCTGTGGTGTGTTCTATGATTTATTGACTCAGATTTTGAATTTCTTGCAAGTCATATATCCACATTATAGCTACAAATTGAATTAATATCATCCCCCAGAACTATAATGAGAATCTCTTAATAACATACTGCATTATAATTAGCTGTTAATAATTGAACCTGAAGGAAAAAAAAAATAATTTCACAGGTTTAAATGAAACTAATCTGATCTGTAAATGAATTAAAAATCATTGTGAAGTTTAAATAGCCATAACCAGAAATAGTTTTTTGTAAATTATGTCGATAGATTGTTTTAAAATTTCCAAGCTATCACCCTCCAAAGAATTATTTTCCATTGTCCAAAAATTTTAGCTCAGTTTTTATTTTGATTTTTTTTTGTGTTAATGCTTTTTTAAAACAAGTAAACTCATGTTTACAGAGGCAAAATATCAACCCATATGAAAAATCATCATCTTTACTCTTTAATCAAATTTCTCCTATTTGTTTCCATATACATAATTCATTAATTATATCACACATTCCCATGATAATTTTGCTTCTGATGAATCAGCATCTCTACAAAACCTTTGGAAATTCTTAGCTAACTTTTATTCAATAGCACCATTCAAATTTAACATCATTAATGAAAAATCTTATTAAATCACAGTAGGTAACGTAATAAGAACATTATCTCATCAGCTAATACTTTTAATTTCAAATAGCTTCAGTTTGCAATTTGTCAACTGAGGCTTTACATACCTTCTCTGTGGAGCAGGGGTTTGTCAGTGAAGAATACTTTTACATTGTGTAGCAGTGTAAAATGTTCACGGTATTTTTATCCATTTTCAGGCAAATGCCCATGATACATCTATTGACACTGATGTTCTAATGCCGCTCATTCGTGTCAGACTCTTTCAATCCAATCTGTCTGGATTGAAAAAACATTTAAGAAAAAATATCCATCTTTATGCTGGCTCATGCTACAATTATTCTGAGGGCGAGATGTTGTAACAGTGTGCTGCAACCCAAGCATTATGTGTTAGTCATCATCTTTGATCAATGTTTTGAAGCTTCACTGCTGATGGAATGGATGGAAAGCAATTATATAGCATTACCATTAAGGTGTTAGTCAAAGTCCATCATATTTCTCATTCTTCTTCTTCTTTTGCTCTAGGAACAACAAGTTTTATTATGTCTATTACATCTGATATCCTTTCACATTGTGAAAATCACTCTTTTTTTCCTTTATCCCTCTTATCAACAAAAGTGTCTTTGTTACTCGGTGAGTTACGTGAGTTACAGGTATAACATAGAAGACTGCGTGTTGATTTTAGGTATATGCTTGAAAACAGTGAGGACATATTTACCTCTATGTTAAGCAAAGGAACAAACTAAACCCAGTTTTTATCATTCTGGCATAAAGAACTGGTTGAACCTGAGTAAAAGAAAATAAAGGACAGTAGTAGAATCAGTTCAGAAATATCTTTCAAGTTTTCACCTGAATTATAACAAGCTATTTCAATGTAAGTGTTTTCTTTTAATAAATTTTTTCTGCCGTCACCTGTCATTAAGACATTTTCATCCTTGACATAACAGATTCTTACCTTTATGGAAAATTAGTTATACCTGCTATATATAAATTTCCTCCTCCATAAAAGTTGGTGTGTTGATATTCAACGACATCGGTACTGGTTGGTTTTTTTCCCTCTCCACAGCTCATAGATTGAAATTACCAGGACATGCTTAGTTGTCGCTCATTGTTCCGCAGTTTTAGGATGTGGCTATCTTTTCCTTACTGCTTTGGTTACTGTTTTGTATGACATATTATGATCATGGTTTTTAGTTTAATTTTCAGTATATTCTGCAATCTTACGTTATTTCAAACACCCCTTTCCCTTCTAAAATTTCCATTTCTGTGACTTCCAGAAAAAAGTTGACATTCACACCATGGAGGGTCTGTCATACATTGTGGGATTTGGTATAGTGAGATCCTTCTCTCCTACCCCTCTCCCATATACAAGAGCAAGTGAAAAGATAGACATGGCTTCTGTGATGAACTTCACTTTGTCAAGAACAGAAATGAGAATTATAAAAGGACTACAAAGGAGACACATTCTTGTCAAGGCCAAAAGAGGCCATTAATGAGGACTCAACTGTCAGCACTGCTAAAAACTTGTTTTGGTTCTGAGGACTACTTCTTCCTGCCCATATGTAAGTCAAAGTAATTCCTCAGACAGTATGATCAATCCAACTGTGTCAACAGTGAGTGTATATTTCTAAGAATCTTGAGATTTTGTTTCTGTTCAAAATGAGATGCAGGGCTTTTCCTAGTAATCTAAAGCCTCCAGATCTTCTTTGTGCTATGTCTCTCTGAGCTGAGAGAAGTCTCATGGGAAAGAATCATGAAGACAGTTTAGGAGAAATTACCTTTTCCAATATTCAATAGTCTTCACAATTCAGCTGTACCATCATATTTTATATGTCTTGCTCTCTGTCCCCTAAGGTGGAATGAAGGTGACTCTACTGTGAGAAATTTCTTTTTTAGCTATTCTAAAAGACAATTATTCTCATTGTCTTGGTTTGAAAGACAGGTGTCTGCTGAGGAAGGCAGGAGCCTCCTTTGAAATGGAAAATGCAACCCCTTTTCCCTCCAAATTATTGTAATTTTGAAATTAAGGGGCCTTCAGGCAAAGATATGGGGAATAGGAATAAAAGTCCTTCAGTCCTTTACTAATATATATATATATATATATAACACAAGGCAGGAAAAACACAACTCACTGGTTTACACTGACAGAGTCAGAAATACAACCTGACACTCTGTTAGGGTGGCAGTAGCAGTCCGATAAGATGGTGGCTGCAGTCCTCCTGAAGTGATGGATGTAGTTCTGTTGAAGCAGCGATCTTGTAAAAGGGTCTGGTCTTCCTCCGAAGGTCCAGTGGTAGGTAGGTAGCTCTTGTCCTCTGGAAATCCAGTGGGGGAAAAATCTCCTCTGGGAATCCAGTGGAAGAAGGCTGCTAGGGTGTTCGAGATCTCAGTTTTTATTTAGCATGGACTGCTTGGCTCCTTCCCCCCGGGCGGAGCATCTCACAATGGGATGGGGAGTCGTGAGGCAGTTCCTTGATGGGCCATTAACAGGAGATAGTCCAGGAGCGACTTATCTATGGGTCATGCGATAAGGCATTGTTGTGCCCATTAACAGAAGATAGTCCAGAAGGGGAAGGCAGGGAGCACCGCCCCACCTGGTCTCAACAGCTCCTGAAGATGGTAATAGAATACTTTTTGGGGGCACATTTTATTCTGTAACCTAGGACACTCATTTAAAAAAAAAAAAAAAAAAAAAAAAATGTTAGGCATTTTCCTACCGAGGAGCACATGCAGAGTCACTTAACCTCAAGTTCTGTCTGACTTCGTAGCTACTTTTATATTTTTCCTAGGGCTTTTTTAAATATGCTGGTTGATATAGTAAAGTGACAAGGAATCCTTGTTGGAGGAATTTCAAATGCTGTTTATGAAACCAATGAGAAATGTGAGTCTGATAGTTCTACAGGATTATGAGAAGATTGAAAAAAAAAGCTTTCATGAACATAGCATATACATCTGAGGCTTATAACTAGAGGACAATAACTTTTAGTAGTCTATCACCACTTGTTTTGCAAAGATAAGAAACTTGATCATTTGTCTGCAGATTAACTACAGAAGAATAAAACATTTCCTGACACTCTCTTCAATCAGCATTTGCCTTTACAGATGCCACAGAACCACTTTGCTACAAATTCTTATTTGTCCAGATATCCAAACCTGTAGCAAGCAAATACATCAGTCCATAGTGGGAGGATGGGAGAAAGCAACAAAAAAATAGGAAAGAAAAAAAAATTATTAAAAATATACTAAGACTTTCTCTTAAAATTACTTTCAACGTATTCAGCTGTGAAAAGAGAATGATGTAGAGATGGACACTATACTGTTCTGTCGCCTCTGAATTCTAGAAAGCCTTTGAAAGCTGAGATTTTCTTTGTTTCAGCTTACACTTTTTGCATCCCTTTCCTCATTTAATTTTCAACATTTTTGAATAGGAGAAGGATAGGAATATCATGGAACTGGTTCTAGAGTAAAGACATGCAGATTAATATACTCCAGTATCCCACTATAATCAACAGAGAGCTGTGCAGAGGTAGGTGACAGTACCACTATTCTTGATGGATGAGAATATGTAAATCGAGCCCCTACCTCTAGATGAGTGTTCCAGGACCTAGATCTAGCAGAGAAATAGGTGCTTAAGATCCACATGAGTGGGGAAGTTCAAAAACACATTTTTGCTTAATATTTCAGCTTGGTTACCTTAGTGATATTTTTTTCTTAAATGTACACTGTTCTGACTATTTGTTAGGTTTTGTTTATGTATTTATTTATTTATTTATATATTAAGGGGTTTTTAAAGTCTGTCACCTAAATTAAACATTTGACTTTAAATTCCCTTTACCACAGATTTCCCAGCTGTCTCACTGGACAGACAAAATAATTAATATACAGTCTTTTCCACAATGTTTTCCAAGCTTAGTTTGTTATGTGAAATTATTTCAACATGTTTTTTCATGGCATAACATCTTCTGGAAATCCTTTGACATACCAAGCTCTCTTTTTCTCTGAGCACACTTCGATTATTTCATGAATGTTAAAGCTTTTGCTCAGCTGAGAAAGTCAGGGGACCAGAGGGTTATAAATATTATTTTTCAAGGTACAAAAGTTGAGTCTCTCTCACTGAAACTAAAATACTCGCTCACTTTCCTATTCTGAGGCACCTTGTTTCTTTGGAAAGAAATATGTTAAGTTGTGCCATACGTAAAGTTCTGAACAACCTCACACGAAAACGCTGTATTAGCACATGCTGTTCTAAGGTCCTTGTTTGCAAAACTGTATAAAAGCATGTCGTATTTATCAATGAGCTAAAGAGTTCAAATATTGTATTAGAACTATATGCAGTAGCTGCTTTGAAAAGATTAACATGATTTACACATATGCATCTTTTGGGTTCCATGTTTTCTTTATAAAGGTATACAGGATTCAGAAGCAAGATTTGGAATAAATTATTTCTTTTCTTCTTCAAAGCATATGCACATTTATAGCAAACCCAAGAGAAGGAAATAAATCCAAAAAATGTGATTTTCTAAAGCATTACTTTATATAAGTACTTTCAAACAAATGTAAAAAAAAAATCATAATCTCAAAAATAAAATGTTCTATTTTAAAAATTAAGCCACTCAAAACTGAAAATGATTATTTGCATAATTTCATCCATATTCCTGTATTTGAATGTAGCAAGAGTGAGGAATTTCATCCCTGTTTAAAAGAACTTAAGCTACTGACAGGATTCAAGTACAAAAATGCAAGAATGCACAGACTATGGAAATGATGTAACAGAAAAATGAAAATATCACAAAAAAATCGTAAGCATAGACGTGTTTAAAAAATACAACTTAATTTTAAATATGCAATTTAAGCATGGATGTTCAGCAGAAGATCATTGGAAGGACCTAAAAAAATGTGAATGAAAATGCTAGAGTTTATGTGTATTAATATGAAATATGATTATATGAAAAGTTTCATTAACAACTTTAAATGTTTTCTAATATATACAAAATCTCTTTATGACAATTATAGTCGTGTACAAATTTTAGTTGAGACACCAAATAAGCTTAATAAATTTGTGAGAGAATAGCTGACAGACTCCTATTTAATTTACCTTAAAAATTCATGCTAGCGAGTTAATCCTCGAGAGTTTTTTTTTTTTTATCTTTGATTCTTGGATGTCTGGGTCAGCTTTACATAATCCTCGCTCTTCCACTCATGGAGAATCTCTGCAGGTGCTCTATACATGGTGGTAGACAAAGTAATTTTTTAAAAAAGTGAAAGGTCCATCCATAAATTTCGTGGTTAACTCTATAAACACTTCAAAAAGAAACAGTGAAGCAAAGACAAAAATACCTAGAAATTAATTGACCACAGTGAAACACAAGCAAAAATACATAGAAATAAATGTACCATTGTCATATTATGCAGATAATTTAGTTAGCTTTAAGTGAGATGGTTCGTGTGGTGGAAGCAAAATACTCTGCCCTGGGCTCCAGATTGCTCTAGCAAGACTAATATAAACTTGTTAGCTAGTTCTGGCATTTCTTAATTATTTTAAGATGTTGATTCTCAAACTGGGTCTGTTCCTTGTGCCAGTCCACCCATGGGCAGGTGATAACCTGTTCATCATCCCATGCCCTGCCCTGGCCCTATCCCAGCTACCTCTCTCACTTCTCTCCCGTTAGCTTCATGTCTGGCAGCCTTTCCATCCTTGGGATTCATTCTCTGAGGTCTTCCAGGCTAAGAACTTATTTAATAAAATAAGAAAAAAGTGAGAAAGACAGATTAGGGGCAGTTTAATCAGTTCATTCAATAATTATACATATAACAAAACCCGAATATTCATATTAACTGGAAAGTAATAAATACCATTACCTCCCAGACATTTACGAAGGAAAATAACAACAGTACCAGAACTCATGGAGCTGAAGTTGTGTCTGACAGGAAAAATGACGCACACATTTCAGTTACTGCTTTCCTGAATGCCATTTCAACTTGCATCTAAAGGATGATCGTATCTCTGAAAACAACACTGTTAAACCTAAGTAAGAAATAATTCACTTTCCCTGAATTTAGGTTGCACCCTTTCAAGTTTGGGCCATATTTTCAGTTAGAAGAAGAGAAATTTCGGTAAAACTGATTATCGTATGAAATCCCTTTGTTGGGCCAAAAACGTAATGAGATGTCATCTTTTTTCTAAGTAGTTGATTCATGAATTCTAATTTACAGCTAATTGGACTTCCGATCCAAATACTCTCTAGCTATACACTCAAAAACATGCTGAATAAGGCTGTCATTCAACTAAAGATGATATATGTTCAAACACAATGACAAAATTTAAGTTGTAAAACTTCAACTAAACTTTAATAGGTTAAAAAAAAAGTTCATATATTTCTAAAGTGATAACTTACTTTTATCATTGTCACTTAGACATGGAGTGTGACTAGATTGCCCTACAAAAATGTAGGTTTTATACAACTTTAATTAACTCCTTAGATGTTGAATAATTTTAAATATTAATTTAAATTATATTTTGTTAAATATACAAAAAGTAATGAATTTCCATTAAATATGTAGTTAACGCATCTTTCTACATTTCCAGTCCTACTTTGTGTTAACTACTATACATTTTCTAACTCTCAGTGAGTTAAAATGTCATAATTTTTAACGGTTTTGTTCAAATGAAGAAAGGCAACTAGTAACTAACGTGTGACATATCAATTACTATCTTAAAACTTGAGGTTTATTTCAAAGTATAATAATGTTAAATAATAACATGTATACAGAGTAAATTGTAATAATCATCTTCACTGTTGTTTTAAAGCAAAATGGGTTAGGTTTTGCATGTGTGAGGTGTCACTTATTTTTAATCTGTGAAGATACAAAACTGTTTGGTTTTTGTTTTTTTTAAAACTCATGTCTTTTTAACACCTGTACCAGAATGTTGATGCACATTAAGAACGGGCGAGCAAGCACTTGGAAAATAGGCACCTGGATGCCTCTTGGAGGGAAATGCCACATGATAGCAAATGTGTCCAAGTTCCACCGGCTGCTGCTGCTGCATTGCTGGAGTGCTGCTTTGCTAGGGAAAAGGTGTTGTCAACCATACCTGGAAAAGGCTGAAAGAGTAGAAAATACCCTGCCCAACAATATTTTGCAGTAAATCTCTGTTCTTAAGCAATATGTCCTATTTCTATAACATTTTTTTTTTAGTGCAAATATTAAAATAAACCTGTCATGTATGTATGCCAACACTATACATCAATGAAAACCTTCATTTACTTTACAACACAGTTGAGAAAGTGTTGTCATACAAGACGAGCTACATAGTCTTCTAAGAGTAAGTTCCAGTTAGGCTATGTCTGAGAAATATTGTTGGTGATTAATTGCAGTCAACCCCATAAAGCAAACTGCAATTCTGATTCTATGGATAAATATCCAAGCTTTGAGTTTACTGATCTTACACTGCACATAAGAACAGGCCAGACAAAACTATCAACCCATTTTTAACAGAGAGATTTCAGAGGAATGAAATGAGTTTGTAAGGGGAAAACGATGTAGTGGAAATCTACTCATTTCTTATTTCAGATCTCTTGCTGGTTGAGTTTAAGACTCAATATTCCACAACTGTTGGTAGAATTATAAGCCTACTGGTACTCTAGTCAAACCAGAAAATTAATGAAGAGAGATGTACTATGAAAAATCAGGTGTCTTTCCATATTTTTGTCTAAAAAATATTTTTAGACTCCAAAGGAGTCTACCAGCTCCTGTAGATTATACAGTGAATATTAATAAGACTGAATAGGCATATATTTTCGTATTGGATGTACTATACAGAGGCCGTGTGTTGCTTTTTCATTTGGGACAACAAGTCTTTAGACAACAGTGCTGTCTTTTTTTAATAATTTACCTTTCCATTGTTTGAACCATATTTAAAAAGGACTTTAAGGAACTTCAGCGCATCCAGAGGAGGGCAACCAGTTGGTGAAAGTGCCTGACGAAATATCCTCAGGAGTGACTAAGGACTTTGGGCTTGCCTAGTTTGGAGAAAAGGAAGCTGAGGGGTGACCTCATTGCTCTCTACAGCTTCCTGAGGAGAAGTGGAGAGGGAGGTGGTATTCTCTTCTCCCTGGGATCCAGTGAGAGGACATGTGAGAATGGCTCAAAGCTGTGTCAAGGGAGGTTCAGACTTGACATGAGAAAACATTTTATTACTGATAAGGTGGTCAAACACTGGAACAGGCTTCCTAGAGAGTTTGTCAATGCTCCAAGCCTGTCAGTGTTTAACAGGCATTTGGACAATGCCCTTAATAACATGCTTTAACTTTTTGTCAGCCCCAAAGTTGTCAGACAGTAGGACTAGTAGTTTATTGTAGGTTACTTCCAATTGCATCTCTTCTCTTCTCTTCTCTTCTCTTCTCTTCTCTTCTCTTCTCTTCTCTTCTCTTCTCTTCTCTTCTCTTCTCTTCTCTTCTCTTCTCTTCTTTCTTTTGCGATAAATGTGCAGTTCTCTTAGCTTCAGAAAAGGTCTGAAATGATTACTCAGATATAAGCTTGAAGGTCCAAAACCAGAAGTCATAAAAATTGTTATCAATTCATTCACTCTATTATTTTAAGCCTTTTCATAAATTTAGAGGCTTGATTCATGATGTTCTAAATTTGGCCTCGAAAATAGTTTTAAAGTATCCTTTCGGAACACCAAATGCATATTCTTTCCCTGAATTTTAGGCGAAAATGCCTAGTTTTGGGTTGAATCACTAGTTTCTGACTGAAGTGTTCGACATGTCTTAATTCATCAGTTGTGCACCTTCTGGCATATGGTAGGATCCACACGGGGAGGCATGTGTTATTGTGGCACCTACAAGTTACCAAATAATCTTCCCAGGCAACATAAGTTTTCTTAAAAAGACTGTTATACAGCCAAATATTCTTCAAACACTTGTCCAATGTTGCTGTCTGGAATTTGATGGATCAAGATTTATTAGATCACAATGCCCTTCCATCCTGTGCATTTGATCGCTGGGCTGCATCACAGTGACTGTGTTCCTTAATGGTTCCTCTCAACAGGATTGTTCGCATTTTCTATGACATTAAGAAATTCTTCTTAGTGATGATCCTTTGTTCTTTATACAACTGTTGCAGTAGGAATTATCTAAAGTAGATTAGTCTGTTGATAAAATTTTCTACTACTCTAGAAGCAATTATAATGTTTTGATTTTCTTCTTTTTATTAAAGACAAGGCTCTTACAGATTTAAAGAAAGTGCTTTAGTGAATATTCCTGTATAATCTAGTTTTATACATAGCTACTCTGAGCCAAGTTTTCAAACAAAAAACAGTATTTTGTTTATGATTTGTTTATTGCTTTGGTTTGTTTTTTACTGTCTCCCTATATGTTCCTGCAGAATTATGGCCTTGATCTACAGCTGGTTTGCCTTGATTAAGTCTTTTTAATATTCTAGGATGTGTGGCCCCACAGCTTAGGTTTGGGTTTTTTTCAGTAGTGGAAGTTGCCAGCTGAAATTCTCATTTTTTACTGCATTCTGCTTTTAAATACTTGCTTCTGGGAAATGCTTGGATGCTTTTAAGCAAATTTCTTCACATTAAAAAAAAAAAAAAAAGTAAAAAGAGCGACTTCTCTCAGCAGGAAATGCAATTTTCAAAGACATCAAGCATAGGAGATGCCTACATTCAACTATGTATTATGACAAAGAATTTGGTTTCTAGCAGCAGGAATGTCTCTGAGCTATAAGCAATCACAAGGCTTTTTGAAACCGGAGAATATGCAATCTATCCTTTGCCGAAGATATATTTAAGAAGTGATTATGCTTTCTTTTATACAAAGATAGATGAAACAATGGCTGCAACCACACAAAAAGTGAACAGAGTGCGAAGCTGGTTAGAAACTAAGTATATGGAAGAAAAAGAGGTTTCAGTAGAATATAACATTAAAAATAATGGAGATGTATATGTCTGAATGTGGGTGCAATGCAAAAAGAAGCAAGAGAAGTACAGAGGCAAGAAGAGAAGAAAAATAAAATGAGAAAGTCCAGTGTTCTGGGGAAAAAAAAAGACAGATTTGGTTTGCATCTACAGGAAGATGATTTTGGTTTCCTTTATGCTACACGTTCTCAAGAACTGAATTTTGTGCTTTTTATGTATATTACAAGGACCATGTCAAACACATTTAATCACTAATTTGCTCGTTGATTCAAAGGGATTTTCAAGCTGACATTTATACTAATGAGATAAACAGAGCAAGGTGCTACACTAGCTCAAAGACGGGTGAACAACCACTCTTACAGTTTAATTGTTAAGGCTCTCATTTACATAATTTACCCATGTCAAATCTCTGTTTCCCAGTCAGTGCCTGAGTGTGACTCAGGAGAATAATGGGCCAAAGGGTAGGCAGCATGAATGAAGCTACCTTGTTTTACCGTGGAAGGGAATATAACAATATGGAGGTAAATTAGACAGGATCACTTGCTCTCTAACAAGCAAACAGGGCCTGGTCCCTTTATATACTGGAAGAGATAACCTGTGAGCCTTCATAAAAATCAGCTGGAATCAAATCAGACATTATGCTAGGTACAAGGCTGATGTTGTACAGCTCCAACCAGTTATAGCTTAAACATTGAAAAAAGCCTTTTCCCAAACTGTTGATACTGCATATTTAATAGATTAAAACAACCTTCAAAGTTTCTAATATTTATCAGCTGATTAAGTCAACATTTAAATGCACACCTCTTATGACTCTGCAATCCATCTACTTTTCTGCAAGTTCTTTTAAACAGGCATTTTATTTCAAGATTTACAAAAGTTTTAAAGGAATGATTGGATATTGTAATACATGTAGTTCTACAGACTAAAAAAAAAAAAGAGAAAAACCCCACAAGCTTGTTTTTCTGTGAATTCAGCCATTCTCAACATAGTCTCATCTATAGTTTAAAGCTGGTTTATACTGCATTATTCTCAAAAGAAATCAAGCCAATCTTCGTTTATAGCAAGCAATGTATATGATTTAAAATTATATGCAGAATACAGCACTTTTTGTTCCAAAGAGATCCCAGATAAATGAGTGTCATTGCTATGACTGTGGACATGTCATGCAGGGAAGTTCTTAGTTCTACCTTACGGTATTAACTCAATCACATTTCTTGGTTTTCCCCTGACATGAGAGTCTAATGACCACTGTTACACTTTATTCTTACCTGTCATTACTAATATTTATCCTGACACAAATATTGAATACTTTGGCACTCAAAACATTTTTGACTGGCCATTTTCCAGTCAAAAAAATGCATCAGTTCTGAAGAATGAGAGAAAAGAATGATATCACAGAAGAGCAAACTGAAAAATGCAATAAGCTCTTGCCTAACCAGATAAATACTTTTCCTAAATTTAAGTTCTCTAAATGTCCCTTGATACATTCATCACTCTGCTATATATAGAGCTGTCTTGCAATGAGATTTTCTTAGTCAGATGACCAGAAGAGGTCAGTTGTCCCCAGTAAAGCTTCATATATCAGAAATTCTGGTGATGACTGCAGTAAAACTTGGAAATCTTACTAAATGTGTTTTACTCATGTATCATGCTGGGATGACCAAAGTTCTTATAAGGTGTTAACATAAATACAGAGAACTCAAAAGAGTTATTTACTTAGTCTTTAAACCAAGCAGTCATTGCCTGGTGTCACAGTAAATCCATCGTTTCCCAGAAATGCTCAATGGAATTTCTACATATGCATTATCCAGCAGTTTGTGGATAGTGTTAAGTCTGACTCTTCCCAGAAACATCAGATCCACTGATCACGTGGAGAACAAATGTAAAGTACATTCACACATATCCCCACCAGAAGTAGGGGAGGCTTAGTTGTATCAGCCTCTTGTCTGACCAGTTATCCCCAATCCAGTTCACTTTTATATGCATCTCTCTCTATATTATATACTTCTAGTCTTCCTTGATGAATCATGTAAATAGTAAGTTAGATCTAGAAAGCTGCTTTTGCTGACAAAAACACTTAGCAAATGGCTAGAAGGCAAAGATAGTAGAGACACTAATTTTTCATTCACATTCTTCATTGGGTTACTAGGTAGCATCTAATCACAAAGACAGCATAGAACTGTTATGGAGTTTCATGCAAGCTTTAAAACTTACTGTATATATAACAGTGAGAGTGTCTCTTTCTCTTTTTTTTCTCTGACAATGAAGCACAGAAGAGTTACGTGACACGTTTCTGACTGTACAGGAAGGTGGGAGATCATGGAGGCAACTGAAGGTAACCGATGACCTTAGCAAGATAAGCTCTTTAGACTGCAGCACTCCGTCAAACTGGAAGACAGTACTCTTTCTTTTAAGCATATTCTTAGTTTGCACAGATGTCCTTTCAATAATTGAAAAAACAACTCTTAAATTTGTGTAATAAGAGACTGCATAGAAGTAGGGTGTACTGTGCTGGAAATTAGTAGAAAATGTCATGCAGTTCAGCATTTTATGCAGTACGAGTTCTGATAAGCTGAAAATTCTTGTAGCCTGGCACACAAGTCAGGCACTAAGTAGAGATTTGAAGTAGTAACACTTATTTGATATCAAATATGACATCACATTCTGATTTTTGTTTGATGGTTGAAGTTCCGAGCATCTGATTAAGGCCTCTGAAACAAATCCATGGAATGTATGCAGTTAGATCCCTGGAAAAAAGAATACCAATTTTACATTTATGTGTTAGCCAGGGGGGTTATAATTCAGTCAGCATTAAGATTTCAGACAAGCAACAGTTGTAGGCACCTAGGTGCCTACTTTTAAACTTTTTAAATTTTTTTCGTGAATAGAGGCACTAAACATTTAGGTGTTTCAGTTCTGCTGTTACCTTCACACAGAGCTTAGAGAAAATTTCAAAGTCCCACGAGAGTTCTGATATGATCTGAACCTACCTAAAGTATATAAAATTCAACAAAAAAAGCACAATAGATATGTCTTCTTCCATTAACATTACTGGCTAGAATAACACTGCTACCTGTATGAACATAAAGCACTGCAAAAAGTTGGAGACTGGACTTCAGTTTTCCTCCCTATCACATGAGTCTTCTAACCATATAGTGCTTCCTATTCCTTTTCCTGGGCAAGGAACAATGAAGAAATAAGCAAAGGAAAGACTAGCAAAGGAAAGACTAGCTCTTCAGCTGAATGACTATCCCTCAATTCCTTCTGGTGTGGCTTAGTACATAATTGGTTTTTCTTCTGTCCCTTTACTGACTCAAATGCATGCTTAGTTCTGGGTTCAGGACCAGAATGTAAATACACAGTGCTAGAAAAGTGCCATAAATATTGTTATATATCCCTGGGCTGCTACTTCTTTGCTACTCTACTAGGCTTATTGCCTTCGACTATCACATCTTTAGGTATTAGCTGTCCCAGGCAAAACCCAACAGAGCTTTTTGTTTGGAAAAGGCATTTGTTTTGGCAAGAATTTCAGATAGAGTGGGAAATCAGACTCATAGCTAACATTTCTGATGAGTAACTTGTGCAAGCTCACTGAATCACTTTTCCAAGATACTTCTCTCCATCCTTCAACTGCTGTTATAATCTAAACAGCTAACATAAGCACCCTGTTTTAGGTAAGTAGATGCATTATAGAAATGCTTAAATTGGTATTCCTTACATAGCAACAGCATTGACAGTAACAGATTCACTTCAGAAGCAGTTACAACCAAATGTTTAAATGAGATTGTATGGATAAAGCTGAGCATAACATTTCAAGAAAATTCAGACACTATCAAAGATCAAAACAGTATAAAAATCTGAATCGATATTTGAAGGCTAAGCAGAAACTTATCAGATAAAGCAGTGACAGGCACCTTTCAAAGACCTGTGCTTAGAGGTGCATTATGATCATTTAGCATTTGGAAGAAGTTCCTGAACTACTCCTGATAGAATGAATAGAACAAGAAAAAACTTACAGAGTGGAAGGAGATTACAAGGAAATACTAAAGAGATATGATAGTGTGAAGGAAATACACTAAGTAAATGTAGAAATGTACATACACATACATACACACTATATTATGTGCTCATTAATCCCTGTGAAGTGTTAATATAACATGAAATAGAATTAATGTCATACAAGTAGTATGAAAGAATGTCCAGGCTCAGTTTTCAAACACAGATTCCTAAATGTAATTTAACTGTACATTTAATCAACCATATGTGTTGGTCATAAATTAGCACTGACTAGGTAAAATATGCATTTGGATACCTAAAAAATAAAAAAAAATGTTGAAGGAATATTTGAAATTCTAGCATAGAGAATTACAGGCATCTGATTTCACATCCAATGTGAACCAAGTATGATCTGGATTTTGATTAAACTTTGCTTAAAATAAAATAAATATAGCTATTTGAAGCTTGCGTTAGGAGGTGTCAGTAAAAGCATTGACTAAGAATATCTCACTCATCCTCATTCTTTCTAATTATAAAATTGTACAATCATAGAATTATTTTGGTTGGAAAAGACCTTTAAGATCATCAGGTCCAACCATTATCCTAACACTACCAAGCCCACCACTAAACCATGTCCCTAAACACCACATCTGTATGTCTTTTGAACACCTCCAAGGATGTTGACACCACCACCTACCTGGGCAGCCTGATCCAATGCCTAACCATTCTTTCAGCAAAGAAATTTTTCCTAATATCCAGTCTAAATCTCTTCTGGCACAGCTTGAAGCCATTACCTCTTGTCCTGTCATTAGTTACTCAGGAGAAGAGACCAGCACTGGCCTCACTACAGCTTCCTTCTAGGTAGTTGTAGAGAGCAATAGGTCTCCTCTCAGCCTTCTCTTCACTAGGCTAAACAATCCCAGTTCCCTCAGGCACTTCTCATAAGAAATGCTTTCCAGACCCCTCACCAGCTTCATTGCCCTTCTCTGGATCTGCTCCAGGACCTCAATGTCTTTCCTATACTGTGACACCCAAAACTGCACACAGTGCTCAAGGTGCGGTCTCACCGGTCCTGAGTACAGGAGCACGATCCCCTCCCTACTCCTGCTGGCCACACTATTTCTGATACAGGCCAGGATGCTGTTGGCCTTCTTGGCCATCTGGGCACACTGCTGCCTCATGTTCCGCTGGCTGTCAACCAGCACCCCCAGGTCCTTTTCTGCTGGGCAGCTTTCCAGCCACCCATCCCAAATTCTATAGCATTGCATGGGGTTGTTGTGACCAAAGTGCAGGACCCAGCAATTTGCCTTGTTAAACTTCATAAAATTGACCTCGGCCAATCAATCCAGCCTGTCCACGTCCTTCCGCAGAGCCTCTGTACTGTAAAACAGATAGACACTCCCACTTAATTTCATGTCATCTGTAAACTTGCTGAGGGTGCACTCTGTTGCCTCATCCAGGTCATTGATAAAGATATTAAACAGCACTGGCCCCAATACTGAGCCCTGGAGAACACCACTACTGACTGGTTGCCATCTGAATTTACCTCCATTTAATCTGGGCTCGGCCTTCCAGGCAGTTTCTAACCCAGCTAAGTGTACACCTGTCTAAGCCGTGAGCCACCATAAACCATTATACTAAGCTCATCAAAAAAAGAAAATAAAGAAAGTAAAAGATCACTATATATTGTAAACATTAATAGAACGTCTTATGCAACAAGTAATTGCAAATAAGAAAGTTACAATGTCATAATAAAGGTTTATGAAAAACAAACACTAGGGCAAAACCAAGCATGATTGCAATGGCCCTATGTCTTTTGATATTGTCGGAATGGTGTTCTGCATTGGTTTTATTTTTATTTTTTTTTTTTAAAGTCAAAGAAAACAGGAAACATCTGTATTGTCTCACCTGAATTAGCAAGGAACTTCACTTGGCTGAGAAAATTGTTTTCCCAATGCAATGGTTTCATCTCTGCATCTCAGCAAAAACTTTTGAATTTATCTATTGCATGATCAATAAGACAGGAAACAAAAGACATTACCATTTCTAAACTGAATTGATTGCTTATATTGCATTAAAAATTAGTCTAATTCTCATCTGAAAGTGGTGCAAAGGTATCCATTTACAGTATATTTAATGCTAGAAGTGTTAGTCTAATTATATATACTAATGCCAGTGAAGCAGAATTGTAAGCACATAGAAGGCTGTGTCAGCAAAGGAATGGTGCTCAATGTGTTAGAAAAAACAGTTCGTGACGCATCCTGGCTAAGTTACAACAATACCAATATCACTTGAAAGATCTTGAAGTGGTGGAGAATTCATAAGACCTTGTCATAGCCATAAGGGCATTAACAGCATTACTTGGGACCCTCACTCCACCTGCACATGGACCTAGGCCCTCATTTCATCCCAGCTCCAGGGACATCAGTCCCTGCCCAAGCGACACTGTAGAAGTGCTAGTCTGCAGCCCTGTCCTTGTCTCCTGAATATACGCCTCAGCCCAACGATTTGTCTTGACTCCATCTGTCCATGATCCCTTCTTCTTTTGCTCCCAGGTGAGGTCTTGGAAGAACTCTGGACCTGGTTCGTTGCCCATCATGTTGACGGACCCTGTTACCTGTCCTCAGCTCTGTCCCTGTGTTCAGTCCTCGCAGCACTCTTCCCTGTCCTGCAAGGGGCGCACCCTGTGGAGTGTCAGCCTTGACTCCTGGATTCCTGTCCCTTTGGGAGCAGCTGGCCCTCATGGTTCCCTGGCATTCCACTCCTAAAAGTGTTTACCTTATATGCAGTCTGAATTCCTCTAGTGTCAGATTTTTGATAGCAAATTTAGTTGTGTTACAGACAGCTGAGCTATCTTTTTTTTTTTTTTTTTCCTGTTATAAGCAACTACATATCATGATCAAGTTACTGCTTAAACTTCTTTTGGATAAAATGTTAGCATGGTTCCTGGAACTTCAATTACTTTTTCTAGCAGTTTCCTGAAGCCTATTTATCACCCTGACATCATTTTATATAAACACTGTGTAAAGTAATATAATTTCTGTAACTGTACTTTTCTCTTATAAATTAACCTCTTTTATTTTGTTTTATGTTTATAATTCCAGACCATTCAGAGTCTGAGCAAACTTTAAATGTATATTAAATAGACATAGGCATCTTCCAGAAACATGGGTTATAACGATTGCACTCCTGACAAACAGTCTTCCTAAGCACCGTGAGCAGTACATACACTGCAGTTCCCCTGTCTGCTTTCCATAGGCCTGCTTCACCCAGCAAATTTCACAAATACAGCATTGCTCTCTGATCAGGACTTTATGTTCTTTACCTGGCATTAATAGTCTGAACCAAAAAATGGAGAAATTAATTCTCTGTCTCTCTTCTCCCCCTGTTTTGCCTTTGATGGCGTGGCGACCTGGCTCAGGAACGGCATGGAGGCCTTCCCCGGGCCGCTCGGGCCATTAGCTCACTGACACCAATGTGGTGGACGGCAAATGGCATTTATTGCTGGGTGATGTGGCGTTATATAGCTTAGGTTTATGACCTCATTTCCGTCTGCTTACATCATAAACTAGGCACTATTGGCTGTCGGGAGGGGGGGCCCTATGTTTCCGTACAGCACGATATCTTCCAGCCGCCAGACCCTAACTATCTACACACCTGTAAAATATAAAACATATTTTAGTATCATACTCATAAAAATAATAGACAGTCTTAAAGGTTAGTAACCTCAAACAGAGAAAGAAATAAGGGAATGTGAAGGTAATCAAGGAAAACATGGTCAGATGCAACCATATGGCTGTTATTTCATATAGAAATACCAATAGCAAACAAGGGGGAGAAGGGTACACAAAGGTCATATTATCTCAAACACTGCATTGATGATCTGGCTAAAACATACTTCGTATCACTTCACTGGCTTGCTTAACAAGTTAATTACCAGTCATACACCTTAACAAAATCGTTGAGGTGGGAAGACAGCTCTGGATTTTGTCTAGTCAATTCCCCTGCTCAGAGCAGGTAGGATCAGCTTTGTTGGGTTGTTTTGGGCTGTGTTGTTGGATTTTAAATGTCTCCAAGGACAGAAACTCCACAACCACTCTGGGAAACCTGCTCCAGTGTTTGTTTTTAATGGTTCCTTTAAGTAATAAAGTAGAGGTAGATTAATAAAGATAGGTTTGTGGGTTTTTTTCTCTTATTTTTTTTTTTTAATTGAAAAAATGTTCCATGCTACAGTTTTTGTGGTAGAACCTGATATAAAATAATAAGGGTGTTGCTAAGGTATAAATTTTTCCTATGTCTATAGATGTGTGAGCAGGATTGTTGGAGGACTTTACTACAAAAAACCTCTGAAAACAATTTTCCAATGACATTGTAAGAATGAAAACCACTGTTGTTTCTGCTACTACCACAGACACGGGGATTTGTTGATGCATTAATTGTTACTAACACTTTTGAATCTGTACTAATCTAGCAGCAAAAGTATGATGATAGAAGGCAGAACTTGCTAAAATCATATTTTGCATGAGGCATAAAACATCAGACCTATGATTGTAAAAGTCTCAGATTTGTGTTGTCATGAACAGCTTTTAAAAAATTTTTGCAATATGTTTTAACTTCTTATATTGGAAATATCCATTTCCATCTTTTTGCTAGGTTTCTGGAATCCTGGAATGTTTAGATGACATCTTTATTAACTGAAATTCTAATCTTATTTAAGATCATTAATTAAGATTGGCTTACAGGTGTCTCTCGTTACAACCCAAAATCAAGCACATATGTTCAGTTCAGAGATAAGGAACCTCTCATAATTGACCAATGCAGGGGTAAAGGTTGTGCTGCTTATTCATACCAAAGGTTTTCTCTGCAGTGCATCAGTAAAGCATGCTCCTCACTCATGTGAGACCTTTAGCCCTTACGTGGGTCCTTTATTTAATCAAATGATGTACATTATAAACCTTTTCTGTAGAAAATATTCTGCCCCACTGAACACATGAAGAACTGTGGGGAGTCATTACAGACCAAGGCACCGAGGGACTTGGCAGTGCCTAGCAGGCATTCTACACCTGGCAGAAGTAGCACTTGAGTTTTTGCAGCGGGGGTGGAGAGTGAGGTGGACCAATTCGTCATACTGTAAATCATCAGCTTAGGTGACAAATTTAAGAGGGGAAGAAGGGCACATTAGGAACAATTATGCCGGAGTCTTGTCAGCAGCTCAGACAGCGCAGAAGTGGTGACAGGATAAAGAAGAAAGCTGGTGAGAAATAATAGTTTCACATGAAATTAAAAAATGGAAAAGAAAAAATCAGTGTTCTTCACTGTCATTATCTGTAACTAAGACTTCTGCTATGTATAACTGTCACCATCATGATCATCATTACTGAAAAAAGGCAAGTGAAAGGGAACAGTGAACTGATAGCAAACAGATACTGTAGCAGCATACTAACAAATCTAATGTTCACCATTGTGTGCTGTTGGGTGTCTTCATGGGCCCTGACCTTTCTGACAATTTACATTGCATTATCAGTTTAATTTAAAAGAATTTGGGGAAATCATTTTATGAAACAATTTCTAAAAAATTGTTTAAATATGTCAATAAGGACAGAATTCTTCTCTATTTGTAACTACTAATGGCAGGAACAGAAATTGCTCTGTTCATTTTAACCAGAGACATTGTTCAGATCCACAACTCTGTAAAGTCAATAGAAAGAATCTCATTAATTTAAATAAGAATTGGATGAAAACTCTGAACTGTCAGCCTCTGTTAGTTACAAGACAAAGACTTATATGCGATGTTATTTGGCACATTTTTGCTGAAATCATCTGGCTTAGGTGTTTAGAAGTTATCAGGCAGACCCTCCTTAGTAGAATTTTCCAAAACGTAAGTCATACTTCAGCTGAAAGTTGGTGTTAGTTGACATAAAGCTCTTTTTTTTTTCTCTGAAAAATTCTCCATAACCTGATAAAGATACAGAATATTTGTTCATTTCTTCCCTTTCTAACAATCTTCTTTATATTCTAAGTGCCAGTCACTTTTTTCTTTACATTATATAATTCATTAACATAATTAAGTTAACTTACAGTGATTTTTGGCTTGAAGTTTCTCCAACCTTAGAGAACAGGAAAGGTTTTTTTGCTCAATCTTTTTTTTTCTCCCTTTTCCCCCCTCAAGCTGTATTATTTATATAAAAACTATTACCTCCTTCTACAAACCATCTCACTTTTATCCATAGAACTTCACGGCTTTTACAAAAGCAGTATCTAAAATTAGAATATTGGTTACATGACTACCTTTTGCAGATCAGGTGAAAAAACAGAGTATATTTGTCAGAGATAATACTACCCTGCTGATCAAACCATTACACATTTTTGCCTGCATTTTTTTCTTCCAATGCATGTACAGTTTATGTCTTTAAAATAATAATTATTCCAGAAACAAACTTTTAAAAATTTGGAACTTTCAATATGATTTCACTTTGTTAATTATTTCCATGGAGAAAGAAAATATTTCAGGTGCGGGAAAGATAATCATCAAGCTGTATTAAAAATGTGTGTCATAAATCCATTCTCCAATATATTCCTTATATTATTTCTGGAGAAATAATTCAAGAATTCTTGATTTACTGCTGATACTGTGGATGTTATACACTCCCTGTAAACGATGTAATGATAAGTGAAAACTAATTATATCTATTAATATGGCTTCACCTTTTTTTTTGTTTTATTAGTGTCATAACTTGACTGTAATTATAAAAAGAGAAAAAGAACCAAAATTACCAGTGTAAATAAGTAGGGAGATGTATTTAAAGATTCAGATAGAAGATATTAAAAAGACTGAAAAAATCAAGCAAAATTTCATGTATTGTAAAGGAGAAAATAAATAAGTAAAAAAATTATATTTAGCCAAAAAATTGTAGAGGAATGTCCCACTAATATTGTGGATATTTTCCATTGAACACAGTACAAAGGATTTGATTCCAAACATAAAATGTAATGTTATTTAGATAAGAGGAATATAATCCTTTACTGTCCTCAGCACTGAGTGGACTTTAGCAGAAGAAATTAATTGCTTCATTAAAGAGAAATAATGAGTGGTCAACTAATGTCATTCTGGTAAGTTCTATCATAACGTACAGGTTTTTGAGGATGAGGCTTCACACACACATAAGTTTATCCATGGAGAACATTTATGTAAAGTGAGATTAGGGTACAGATGCCTCACATATATTTTAAGAAGAAAAATAAATTCTTGATCCGGATCCTCATGTGGTCATTTTACTCTTAGTTACAGTTTTCACTATGGAATTTCCTTTCCCTTCATTCCTAAAGAAATACCTTTTTTAGGGGTGTAAAAACCATGAAAACACTACCTACTTCAATTAAAACTGAAGCCAAGGTTTATGTTTTGGAACATCAAACATACCCCTCAGAGGCCAACACTATGAACCTTGATGTCACAATTTACATCTCGAGATTTTGCATTTCTGACATCTAGTGACATTCAGCACATTTACACTAAATTAATGATAGAAACTGATCCATAACTGGAACTACGAGCACATACCAATCACTTATTGCCTTTTTACCTGTCAGTTTTTACATGGACTTCAATAATGAAAAAAGCAGCATTGGCTGAATATGGCCACTGATACATGTACCGTGTATAAAGAAAAGGCTATTTGTGAGCAGTAAAACATGACAGTGACATTTGAATAGCCTCAATAAAGACAACTTGGTTTATGCCATATTTGTATGTGAGATTATGCTTTGATTAAATTGAAATAAACACTCTTTATCTTCATGGCTTTTGATTGGTTTAAGTATAACTTTACTAATAAAAATTAATTCATTTGTGTGAGTAAAAGTTAAGTTTATATGAGTGATATGCAATGGAGTGACTTACAAATTGATTCTGTTACAGCTTTTATTTTCTATGGTGACAAATTTTCCCAGCATCTTATTTAGGGAAGTCCCATTATTTTTCAAAATAAAATCTACAAAGCTGAATAAAGTGAGGTGGATATCCGTATTACCAGCAAGAGCAGTGCCATTGTAAGAGAATGAAAAAAACTAGTGTCTAATAGATTTGCTGATGAGGTTGGGGTAACATTCCACTCTTCCAAACCTATTCCTGAATTTGACCTATATTTTGTCCAATAATGTCAATTAGAAAGATTTTTGTCAGAAATTGCCTCATACAGCCAGTAGTAATATTGCTTTCTTACATAGAAGCTCAATGCAGGCAGTACAGGTTTGGCATCAGTAGCTTTGAAACTCATTAACTCCTCACAGAGAATTACTCCATGAAGCTGGAGGTATTTTGGTATGGGGAGCCTCTTCTTTCCCATTGAACGCTCCATTTCAGAAAAATATGTAAATATCTGCCAAAACAGAAATGGAGCCCAGATCCCTCATTGCCCCGATGTTTCCCCTATTCATCTTGCCTGAGGTCAGAGAGTCATTCTCACTTAGTCTGTGCCAAGAACTGTGTGATTTTTTTATGTGGTTATTTTGTATCAGCAGGAAGATGGAAGAAGTTGCCATTTGTATAAAGGTGGTCATAATTTATAGTGGTAAATAAAATAGTGGTAAAACATGCCTGTAACTTGCATTTCTTAATAGAATCATAGAATGGTTTGGTTGAAAGGGACCTTTAAAGATCATCTAGTCCAACCCGCCTGCTGTAAGCAGGAACGTCTTCCACTAGATCAGGTTGCTCAAAGGCCCTGTCCAACCTGACCTTGAACACTTCCAGGGAGCCAGCATCCACAACTTCTCTGAGCAATCCGGTCCAGTATCTCACCACCCTCACCATAAAAAATTTCTTCCTTATGTACAATTTAAAACTATCCTGTTTCAGTTTGAACCCGTTGTCCCTTATCTTGTTGCTAGAGGCTTTCCTTATAAACCCACTTTATATATTCAAGAAATATATCATATTTATATATAGAGATGGATTTATATAGAGAGATGGAACATAAATATTAATGCAAAACAGGTTTTGCTGGTTAATGTAACACCTAGTCTGGTTCACAGTGGATAATAATTTCACATCGCAGTTTTGCAGAGATCTGGTTCCAGGCTTACTGTTTTGATTCTTACTATCCTCCGTTGTCCTCCACTTGCACATAAATACAGAAGGCTTACACATCAGAAATTAATAGGTATATCATTGCTGTGAAAGAGAAAATGTGGGTCAGATAAACATAGGAAAGTCAGTCTGTAAGATCAAAACCAGTTGAATCAGAGTTCTCCACAACGGACAGAAGGTGGGTAGCTGAAAAATCAAATTTAAAAAAAAAAGATAAAATTACAATTTCTTTTTTCTTTTTTTTTTTTTTTTTTCGCCAGGAGAAAAGATGGGAAAGAACGAACAAAGAAAACCAGAACATAACAGAAAAGTATCCTTAGGCTGCAAGACACACCAACTACCAGCGTTACATACAGAGCACAGAATGTCTTCATACTCATACTTTGTTTTAAGCTGATAGAATTTATGTCTGATTAACTTGATTCCCAAGGAAAATGGTGAGAGAAGTACCATACAAGGTGAGTCTCAAGAAGTCTGTTGGCCCTACTCTACTCTAATAGAGCAATCTTAGTCATAATGTCCAAGAATCTATCAATTTAGAATTTAATTTTTTTCACATTGTGTTAACTTGAAAAGACTCATTCCCTCTTTCAGTCTTTTGGATGTTTTATTAATTCTTAAGTTATTTGTTTTGTTAACTCTAAGCTATTCGCACCAGAATTTGGCATTCATTGTACAATTTTGCATACTATGTATAGTTTGAAAGCTGTGATCTGGAAAGTACTTAGGCCAATATGTGCAACTGTCGTGCCACTGAGGACATGAGTGGTACTGGGGACACAAGCAGCAGATGAACAGGTCTCCAATCTGCGAGGGCAGTCCATGTCTCAGTCCATGTCTCAGCTGCACCACTTCACAACCTGCTGTATCAGGGGCAACCGGCAGCCCAAGGTAACTGTTGCTACTATACAGAGTGTAGCTGAAACTTGGACTCTCATTGCAATTTTGCTGGTGGTAGCTTCAACAGAAATTCAGGATGGACCCCCTGAACAGTATTTTCAGGACCTGTTCTTACAGACACTAATTCTTTACTCAGCCAAGGCAGCAAAAATAGCTTTGTGCTAGTTTTGATTGTTTAACTGAACAACACAAGCAGTGGTAGTGCTCTTCTTCAAATTTTATGAATATGATTGCTTAATCTTCATATCTTTGTCAGACAAAAAAGTAAAGCTGTACATTGCTTCTGATAGACTTCTTACTTGGAAAATTTTTAAGTTTTATGGAGTTGGAATAAGTCATATTACATGTACTAGGACTAAGGACAAGGTTCTTGAAAGTGGCTATATTTGGGACTTGAACCATTAGATAGTATTTTAGTTTTGTGTTTTCCTGTCTGCACTTATTTGTTGTTTTCACTTTAGCAGTTTTATCTGTTTCTGTTCATGCTGAACCAGATTTATATGTATAAATTTTGAAGAAACAAGACTTAGAATTATATTTAAAGTACACAATAAAGACTCCAGGATGTTTCATTTATCCAAGATAACATTTTTTTCTTTAAAATATACTAACAACTTACATCATGTTTTAGAAGACACAAATGAAGCCAATTTGTAGGTGTTAACTACTGAAAAATATTGAACATCAGAGGAACAAAATCAATCAAAAAATAGAACAAATTTCAATATTTCTCATTGTAAACATTATACAAATTATTATTTTGAACATTGTTGATAGAACATTCATTTTGTTTTACAAATTATGGACTTTATTAGTACAATATCAAAATGATGTAGGGTTTTTTTTTTTTGCTATGTAGCTACTGCTTCTTATCCAACTTAATGACCAATCATTTCCAATTGGCAGAGGCAAGATTATCTGTGCATTGTAATACTTGAATAGCATATTTGTCTTCTATGTTATCTTTGTGGTATTAGTTTCTGGTAAGCAGTTTAAGAATCTACTGGGTTTAATTAACACCTTGCTGTTCAGTCTCTTTGAGGAACAGATTCTCAGGTTTCTTCAATTATTTAAGAGAACAGTCTACCAACACAAATCAGCTACAAAATGTACCAGTCATTCCTTAGCCGTGAAAGGGATTTTGCATATGCCATAATTATCAGAAAACAGCTAAATGTCCCGGAGAAGAATGATGCCCTACTTGCTTGTTGCAATTCCTCTTCACTATACTGTATAATATCTATCAATAGCTTTATTTTTTTAACACAAGAAGAAATGAAACAATTTCTTGCATTGTTGAATGTATGCCCCACCTACTGCCTTTTTCTTAGCAAAGAAATGACAGAGGAGCATTGAAAACCATATGGAAGGTTTTCAAAACTAACTACCAAGTCCTTATGAACAGAAATTATAAATAAAACTTTATAAGAAGCTCTGCAAAGTCACATCTGCACAGATATCTTGTGTATAAAGTTACTTGCGTATTAAATTTTAATAGCCAAGATATCAAACCCCAAAGAAATAATCTAGAAAGGAAATTCAGGAAGTATTGCAACTCTAAAAGCATTAACGGTATGTTTGGAATAAATTAATTAGAAATAGTATCCCCATTATTTCTCAAGATAATTGAGTAAATACCATCAATTCAAATGCCTGAGATAAATATTACTGTACTTAACATTTCTGAAAAGACTGAGAAGACTTACAAGTGTTATGGAGTAGTGATAAGCATTTCAGAGATGCAGGGTAAGCATTGTGTTCAATAGCCAGGTATCAAAACTACAGTCTACAGAATTGACCTAATTCATCTGCTTACACTAGCTGAACCCCACTGTTACTTTATTCTTTTCAGTGCAAGGATTAATGCATCTCCTTCTTAACACAAGCGTCTAAATTATAAGACCTATAAACAAGATACTATAATGAAAGCTAAAGATTTCCTCTACTTCCTATTGATGTTCCTCTACTTCCTATTGATGTCTGTCTATTAGCTAATACACCACAGAGGATGGTTTACTCCTAAACAGAAGTTGCTAGCATGAGTTTACAAATAATAATGCACATATCCAGTGTATATATGTATTATACATATGTGTATAAGTATGTGTGTTTGTGTATTTATTGACTCAGCTCAGAAGACATGTCCTTATCACCATATTCTTCCAATTTAACATTAATTTTCTGAAGTATTCTGTGCTACTATGTAGTGCAAGTATGAATGTACAGAAATAAGAACAAAGTCATTTGCATCTAGAAGTACATTGAGCTGATATTTGGTAATAAAGACACAACCTGATCTGACTTGCTCAGGTCATACAACAAGGCAGCTGGTACTTTTCTTTCTTTTGTTTACTCACAAAATGTTTTCATCTATGGTTCATTACTTTTATACTCACAAGCTAGGTTAAATTAATGAATTTAAATGCCATTTTTACAGGCTTTGTTCTCATTATTCTCATTGTTCTGTTTTTGGTTTTGTTTTTTATTTATCATTATTCTCATTTTGGTTTTGGATAAGACATTGTGCTAATTCTTTCACCTCTCAAAAATCTATTTGATTAATATCACATTCAGCATCCAGGATGAAAGATTCAAAAAACAGATAGATTTAAATTATTAAAAAATAGTTTACGTATTAGAAATTATCTCAGTGACCATGCAAAAATACTTCATTAAAAACATTTTGTAAATAAATGTAAATGTAAATGTAAATAAATGCATACGTTTATAAATGTTATCAAATATTTATACATATTCTACCTAATAAACAGAGCAGTATATTATACGGTTATTTTAATATGTATACATTTTGCAGTTAACTGTTCAACAAAGGAATAGTAATCTGAAGGGAACTTCCCACCTCCCAGTAAAAAAAAAAAACAAACCATATAAAAAAAATGCTTTCCACACGCTACATACATTGTATTCTTAGCTTCTGAAAGAAGAGCTATTTCCAAAAACCTAGAAAATGTGAAATGAAAAACAAGCACATCTGCAACTAATGATTGTAGAATTATAGAATGTTTTGGGTTGGAAGAGACCTTTAAAGATCACCTAGTTCCAACCCCCCTGCCATGAGCAGGGACACCTTCTACTAGACCACGTTGTTCAAAGCCCCATCCAACCTGGTCTTGAACACTGCCAGGGAGGGGACAGCCACAGCTTCTCTGGGCAACTCTTCCAGTGTCTCACGACCCTCACAGTGAAGAATTTCTTCATTATGGCCAATCTAAATCTACCCTCTTTTAGTTTAAAACCATTATCCCTTGTCCTGTCACTAGAGGCTTTGGTAAAAAGTCTCTCTCCGTCTTTCTTATATGGTCTCTTAAATTAAGGCCACAATAAACTCTCCCCATAACCTTCTCTCCTCCAGGCTGAACAACCCCAACTCTCTCAGCCTATCTTCATAGGACAGGTGTTTCACCCCCCTGATCATTCTTGTGGCCCTCCTCTGGACCTGCTTCAACAGGTCCATGTGTTTCTTGTGCTGGGGACCTCAGAGCCAGATGCAGTACTCCAGGTGGAGTCTCATGAGAGCAAAGCAGAGGAACATAATCACCTCCTTCAACCTGCTGAGCACGCTTATTTTTATGCAGGTGAGGATGCAATTAGCTTTCTGGGCTGCAAGAGCACATTGCAGGCTCATATCCAGTTTTTCATCCATCAGTACACTCAAATCCTTCTTTGTAGGGCTTTTCTAAATGCATTCATGCCCCAATCTATATTGATACTGGGGATTACCCCCAACTCAGGTGTAGGACCTTGCACTTGACCTCGTTAAGCTTCATGAGGTTCACATGAGCCTATTCCTCCAGCCTGTCAAGGTCCTTCTGGGTGACATCCTTTACCTAAAGTGAATCAACTGCATCACTCAACTTGCTGTCATCTGTAAACTTGCTGAAGATGCACTCAAGTGTACTATGGCATGAATGAGGATATTGAAAAGTATTGAGCCCAATATGGACCCCTGTGAGACATCACTTGTTACTGATCTGTATTTGGATATTGAGCCATTGACTAGAACAGTTTGGGTGTAACCATCCAGCCAATCCTTTTTCCATCAAATAGTGCACCCATCAATTCCTTATCTCTCCAATTTAGCAACAAGGATGTTGTGTGGGACCATGGCAAAGGCCTTACAGCAGTCAAGATAGACGACATCAGTTGCTCTTGCCTTATCCACCAATGCGGTCACTCCATGGTAGAAGGCCACCAAATTAGTCAGGCCTATCATTTTATGATAACAAATGGTGAGCAGTTCTGCAGCTATTGGTCATCTTGGCTAGAAGACAGTCATGTAAACATTCTTCACCTACTCAGTGAGAAACACGTGGTTTGCTACACAGCCTACCCACAGTTCTGCAAGAGTAGCCCTCTATCTCATCCTTGATCTGCAAGCTATCATGAACAGAGCCATGTAACGGCATAGATTTTTCTAGTGCATCCATTCCCTGATTTTGTTGCGCACTCTATCATATTGTATCCAGCTGATGCAATACATTTACAGCGTGGAAATATGAGTAAACAGTTACAGAAATATGCAACATCCATAAGTTAGATGCAGATAGATGGTATTTACTCAATTCCATCAGATTGTGTTGATGATGTTTCAGGCAAACTCATCTTTGTATTTCAAAAGCTACTTGAAAACTGACTCAATTTCAATTATTCACTTAGATATTAATTAAGAGAACAGAGAGAGAGAAGGAACAGAAGAGGAAAAATAATGAATGTATGCTGAAATTTAAAGAAAGTGTTTAGTATTATTTCTGACATTTTAAATCTAACTCCTGTGTGGTTCTAATACCTTCCATTAATATTTTTTCAAAAATATATTTCTCAACAGGTATATGCTCCTTTGCCCCTTTGTAAGCACCCTGTCAACAAATTAACAAGGCTTCTATGACAAAACTTATTATGAGCAAGGTGACACTATCAAGGTAAAAAAAGATTGAATCAAGTTCCTTTTGGACAAAAACCTCAGACATCATCTATTCTCAGAGATATATTTACCTTTTTATACAAAATATTAAACTTTCATAGCATCTGGTGATAATACTGTAACAGAAACTGACTGCATAATTTACATAACTTAACTGTACTGAATTTCATCGTATTTTTCACCTTTATTCTCATTAAACTTGCTTCTCTCATCTTTCATCCTGGAATTGTTGACTTGGGTTTTATAGTAACTGGGAGAGGCATTCATCTTTATTTTCTTTCCTCCCACCTCTTTCTTTCTGACCTTTATTTCTTTACCTTCCAACTTTTCCCTCACACTTTTCTGTTCATGTTTTGTGTGTCATTTATCAATTGCAAAATAATAACAAATGTATTTTTGTGTTAGTATAGAGATTTGTGTGTCTGAATTGCTATTGCACAGGTTTATGTTTCCAGTTCTAGAACAAAATAATGTTTCTGAATATTTATGTAGCTTATGCATCACAAAAGAAGTCTGAATTGGCTGGCTGGTGATGTCAAGCTCAATTACTGATATCCTCTCACATAGATTGCTCTTCATAGACATTATACATGTCTAATGATGTCTACACTGTCATGAATAATACACTTAATCTCAATTTAAAGGATACTTGACCTCAGCTTTGACCTAATTATATTACATTACATCTTACTCGTTTATATAGCACTTTTAATATCAAGCACTAAGATACTCTAATTTTCAGGGGCTGTCCTTCTAGCATCAAGCTACATTACTTCCTGTCTTGGCAATAGCTAGGAATTGTTTGATTAGTGATACTTTCTAACTGAGCTATGATCTTTTGTCTTCAATTTTTAAATATGCTATAATGAACCCTATTCTAGGACCACAGTTATAAATGACTTTCCTAAATATCTGTATGGAAATATATGAATACTTATGTATAAATATAAATATTTAAAGTTATATTGTGAAATTCTGTTAACAACAAGTGGTTGCATATATGGACAGGCTTGGAAATAGGCTGGGGTTCTATATAGAGAGAAATAAGGTTTCCTAGGTAGTTAGACTCCAGGCTACTTTGGACAGAGACTTTTTTTACTGTCCATTTGTACACTGATCAGCATGATGGCAATTCCTGATGACACTGTGGTCCCAGTAAATGGTAGAGACAACAATAGATTCCTAAAAATTTCCTCATTTCCTCAAACACAAATTATCATCATGAAGTTAGTTACTTCTCGAAAAAATAAAGTACCGCAGTATAAGTAATTTATTTCCCTCTTACTAGAAATAGTTTCACTCATCTTTTTTATAACCAAAAATAGACTTTAGATAATAAGACAAGTTTGTGCAATTGGACAGCATGAGGTGTCTGAAAAATTTGCTGATTTACTCTGTAAGGATTCTGACAGAGTTTTGTTATTGTTTTGGAGTCACATCCTCAGAAAGGGGGCTAAGAGTCCAAATGTAAATATCTGGCAAGAAACGAGACGTGGAATATATATGGGCAAACAAGAATGAAAAGTTAAATAAAATTATACGAATTTAAGAGAAAAACTGATGGAAGTTATGAGTCAGACCTCTACAACTTGGAAACAGTCACAGGAAAGAGGACAGGATTGTAGTATTTCCTTCGTGATACAGCAATATTTGCTCTTCTGAGAAGAAATTCATGATCTTCCAGTAAAGAATATAAAAAATGGTAAAATATTGAGACAGAAGAAAAACGAATGGAAAAAGTAGTATCAAACAGGAAACAATTTAGAAGTTAGTGTAAAAGCAAAGTTAATAATCCAAGGGAGTATTAAAATCTAACAGTAGATTTTACTATTTTGCTTATATTTGTGCAATTTGTGCAAAAAAAAAATATACAGACAAGGGAAGAGAATGCAGGAATGAGGCCCAAGAAGAAACCATAACATGGTACATCCAGGTCTCTGGGAGATCTTGAAAAACTGTTCTGGATAAAACCACTAGGAAGGGAAGCTGATGCTGTCTATTTTAAGACAGAATTTGAGGCTACATTTGCAGCTACTGTCCTTTCCATATTATTGATATTTTTTCTTATATTTAGGAGAAACTTCTTTGGCTATGGGGCAATAGCATTTCCCATTCAGTTCACCTCTTAGATAAATTTGGATTAGGAAGACATTTCCTGCAACAATATTTTTATTAATATAGTTCACTGTAATGTCAATGGAACTAGGCCATATTTTAAAGCATGGCTTTATATATTTTGTAATACAGTAGGAGAAATATAAACCATAAATTTGATGGCTCCAGAACAGTTAAAATTTATGGAAAAAGGCATTATTTCATACTTACATAATAATTGCCTTACTGAATCATACAAAAAAAAATGATACGAGAAAATGGAACAAAACTTGTACATATTTTTTAACTTACTACAACAGCTAGACAACAATTTGTCACATAAAAGAGAACAAGACTACCTTGCAAAACTAATAAAAATGAGCTTCTTTTTTTGGAATTGAGCAGCCCAATATTAATTATTTTTAAAATTCTTTTATGTCATTTTTCTCTAACCATCTGTTGATAACTCCAGATAAAATCTTCTCAATGAACTTTTTCTGACTAATTTTCACAAAGTCCTCAAGTAAAACCTCACTCAGTGACTCAGTACCCTCCACAAAGCATTACTCTTTTTCTTTCCTGAATGCTATGGTAAAAAATAGTAACAGAACTTTCCTTCTTTGAGCTGTCAGGCAAATGTTCATGGTAACTGAAATCCTATTTTGACAAAAATAATACTTCTTATCATAATTTGTACATGAATCTTAGAGTAGAAATTATATATAGGTCAATATTTTATCTTTACAATTTTAAAGATGGAAAACAGTTAGAAAAACTGAAAACTGAGTCACAGTACAATGAAATCAGACACGCTAACTAAAGAGATATGAGTCAAAATTAGAATGGGGATTAAAATATGGTAAAACTTTGTTTTTCAAACAAAAATATTGTCTGGGATAATATATACAATTTTATCCACTCTGTTTATGTGGATAATATAATGTGCATGTCATTATTTGCATAAGTGACATACTGTAAATTTAGTTTTATTTAAATATTCTCAAACACACTGACAATTTACAGTATAGGCAAGTCCCAGTTCTGTTACAACAGATACACACCATGCTTTCAATGTTCAGATAAATATTAAATCCAATGTAGGAAGATTTCCCAATAGTCTGTCTTTCTTAAATTGTTCATTCGTTCCTGAGTAGAGTCCATTCTGTGCAGTTATGTACGAGGCTTTCTGAAAGGTTTATTTGTACAATATAGTTTATTGGCTGGCTAGTCTTATACTCAAGAAAGTGAATTAATTCTGAAAGCAATCTGGATCTTTGATTGTTGGACTAATCTAACATTATGATCTTTCACTGTATCCAACTAACACCATTGATGGGTTGAATTCACAGTGTCTTGCAATGACCATGGCAGCTACTAACCTTTAATGACCTTAAAACTTATTTTAATTCCCATTGCCCTTGCTATTTTGTGTCTAGGAGTAGTAAAAAAAAAAAAAAAAAAAAAAAAAAAAAAAAAAAAATTAACAAAATCTAGAATGCTGAATAAGAAGCCACTGACACCAATAGCCACAGCTTCAATATTTAGATATAGAAGAATGTAGTTACACATTTCATTCCTCAGGGCTTCAATATAACTTAAGCACCCCCATTTCATCTAGTCGTTAGCCATTTCTCATCTTTATATTTCCTCTGTGATACTTTTGTACTACGCCCACATGAGTGTGTGAACAACTTCACAAAATGAACTGGGATAGGGAGTTGCCTTGAAAAATAACACAGCAAAATACAATTAGCCTCCATAGAATTTTTTCTGCTTTTTAGTTTGTGCAATTTATAGTCAGTTCTGTGCCATAAAGCCTGAGAAATCCCCAAATACCTTGCAGTATGGGCATTAGAGAAGGTTTATGTGTAACATGAGCTCATGTTTCCTCAGACGAATAAAGGATTTGAGTTTATATCCTCCATGTTCCAGCTAAATACTCTTTTCCTTCATAGAGTGTGTGATGACAGGTATGAATTCCTCTCAGAAGCTTCTTTCTAAATGATTTTTCTCTGTTTGCTTTGTTTTGTTTACTAAAACCCTAACTCTAAAAAAGGAGATTGTTTACCTCTGGAGAAAAGAGTTTAGGCCAACCCCAAAATAACATCTTTTCCTATTGACGTAATAACAACAATAACAACAGCAGCATTCTCAAACTCTTTAGGCCTCCTGAAAGCAAACAATTTTCTTTCTTTATTTGTTTGGTTTTTGGTAATTACTATATATAATATGTAGTCATATCAGAGCAATTTGATTGTTGTAGTCTAGCCACACAGAATTGCCCTCTGTGATAAATGTAAAGATGTGCTGTATTTATTCCAGCAGTAATCTTTATTGTTTAATGATTCTGAGTATTTTAGGGTGTAACAGGAAAAAAGATTGATTGTTGAAAATCTATTTTCCTGTTATGAGACCACAGTGAAAACTAGAACTTCTTACATTATTCTGCTGAAGTAGTGTCTGTATAAAGAAAACAAGCTTTGATCCCCACTTTACTTTAAATAGTTTTATCTCCATGGTAAGATAAGCCAGTCCAATCAGCTATAAACAAAGTATTTTGCCTCTAAGTGAATGAAAATAGTAACTAGGCAAAAAAGTAAACAGGAAGAAAAGCAGAAAGCTCAGCCAGAGCACTTATTCAGTCCTCAAGGACACATCCACCCCTGCTTCATATTAGTTTCACCTGCAGTAGAAAAATACATTTTTTTTAACCGGTATTATGCATGAGATCAATCTGAAGACTCATATATCCCATGTTAGAAGTTGTGGGATTGGGCAACTTGATAGAGGCAAGGCTGCTGTGGCTCCATGTTCCCAGAGCCCAGCCAGTAGCAAGGCTGAGCACGTGCTCCCCAATAGGAACACACACACACAATGTATGCACACCCTGCTACACATGCAGCCACATGTACACACACAGCCTTCATGCACATGTCTGGTAACACAGCAAGGGAGCAGTGCTTTACTAGCACCTACGTAAACACACAGCATTTACAAAAACATGAGCAACACAGATGGTTTGAACATGTTCCTCCACAAAAGCAGGGTTCAGGAAATTCTGACAGTAGGATGTATGTGTACATGCACTATGGATCCCCATCATAGCTGGGTCTTTTTGTCTTGATCAGAGAATTGCTCTCTTCTCCACATCATATGCGTCACCTGAACCTTTGTCTGATAGCTGAGTCAAACTGGGGCCTTTTACAGATGTTTATGTTTCATTTCTAAGCAGCATCTCCTTTTAATTAATGTTTGAGAATTTTGTTCTCTGTGTGTGCATCTTCCAGAGTAGTAAGGAATGCTCCCCAACGTAGAACCTCAAGTGCATGTATACCAATGCACGTGGTCTGGGCAACATACAGGAGAAAATGGAGCTCTGTGCCCAGTCTGAGAGTTATGATGTTACAGGAATCACAGAAATTTGGTGGGAAAATTTACATGACTGGAAGACTACAAAGGGTGACTACAAACTCTTTCAGAAAAATAGGAAAGGGAAGAAGAGGAGGTGGATTTGCCCTGTGTGGAAAAGAGGAATCTGAGTGTATGGAGGTGAGCTATGGAAACCACAAAAGTTCTATTGAATGCCTTTGGATTAAGATTAGAGGGATTGTTATCAAAGGGAATCTTATGTTAGATACCTGTTATGAATGTCCCAGTCAGGATGACAAGGCCAATGAGACTTTACTTTGGCTACTTGGGGAAGTCTTGGACCAGCAGAACCTGATCCTTATGGGTAACTTCAATTACCCAGACATTTGTTGGGAAAACAACACAGCAGTGCACAGGTTGTCCATCAGGTTCCTAGAATGCATTGAGGACTGCATCCTGCTGCACATGCTGGACACACTGACTAGGAACAGTGTATTGCTAGATTTACTGCTCACAAACTGAGAAGACTTAGTTGACAACATAGCTACTAATGGTAGCCTTGGATACAGCAATCATAACATTGTGGATTTTAAGATCCTGCTGAGTACACTGAAGACCAGTAACAGGACAAAGAACCTGGCTTTTAGAAGAGCCAGCTTCAGTACTCTTAGAGCCCAACCATGAGGGCTTCTATAAGAAGCATCCAAGGAGGAAAAAGGAACTTTTGATACTGGGAGTTATTCAAGAACAACCTCCTGAAAGCACAAAACCAGTCCATCCCCTATGAAGGAAAAGGGAGAAGGTAGAACAAGAGACCATCTTAGCTTAGCAATGAACTTTTTAGTGTACTTAAAAGGAAAAAAAAAATCATTCTGGCTACAGAAAGGCAGCCAAATACACTGAGGCAAACAAGAAGCCCGCTGGCTGGGGCATGCAGAGTTGCAGTCAGGAAGGCAAAGGCTCATCTAGAACTGAAATTTTCCAAAGATGTCAGGAAAACAAGAAATGGTTCATCAGATAAGTGAGCAGTAAGCAGACACACAGAGAAGACATGGGACCATTGCTAAACATGGCAGGGAAACTAGTTACTAATAATGCTGAAAGGACAGATGATCTCATTACCTTCTTTGCCTCTTTACTGACATATCTGGACCCCAGATCACAGGACCCAGTAGCCAAGACAATGCAATTGTTGACCCACCAGTAGTGGGTCTGCAGCCTCTTGCAAGATCTCAACCCCTATACATCTGTGGATCTGGACAGAATCCATCACGTCAACATGAGGAGAGTAGTGGATGTTGTTCACCTGGACTTCAGTAAAGCATTTGACACCATTTCCCACAGCTTCCTCTTGGAGAAACTGGCAAGATATAGCTTGGATGGGTGATCTGGAAGATGGGTGGGGAATTGTATAACAGGTCACACTCAGAGGGTGGTGTTCAATGGTTTTTACTCAGGCTGGCAGCTTGTCACAGGTGGGGTTCTCCAAGGATCGATATGGGGTCTGACGCTGTTCAACATCTTCATAAATGATCTGGATGATGGGATTGAAAGCACCTCCACCACATTTACTGACACTAAACTAAGTGATGAGGTAGACATGTCACAAGAGAGAGGCATCTTACAGAGACACCTGGACAGGCTGGAAGTGTGGACTAGCAAGAACTGTGCAAAGTTTAACAAAGACGAGTGCAAGGTCCTGTACCTGGGAAGGAAAAACCAAAGAGCTCAGTACAGGCTAGGATCTGTGTGGCTGTGAAGCAGCCTTGTTGAAAGGGACCTGGGGGTCCTGGTGAACAACAAGCTGAACAATGAAGGCAAAATGGATCTTTGGCTGCATCTGCAACAGCATTACTAGGAGACACAAAGATGTGATCATCCCACTTTACTCAGAACTTGCCAGGCTGTACCTGAAGTATTGTGTCCATTTCTGGTCCCCACAATTCAAAAAAGATGTGGACAGATTGGGGAAAGTCCTAAGGAAGGTCATGAAGATGATCAAAGGGCTAGAGAACCTGCCATATGAGGAACCACTCAAGATGTTACATCTTTTCTCCCTGGAGAAGAGAAGGCTAAGGGGCAACCTCATAATACTATGTAAAGATTACAAAGACGAGTCTCTCTCTTCACAAGAAGCCGCAAGAAGAAGACCAGAGGCAATGGGTACAAGTTGCACCTGGAGAGGTTTATAAATCCTTGATATACAGAAGAATATTTTTACAGTGAGAACAATCAATGAGTAAAGCAACCTCGCCAGGGGCATAATTGAGTCCCCATCACTGGAGGTTTTCAAAACACAGCTGGGAAGGATAATAGATAATCTCATCCAGGCTCCCTTTCCCACAGAAGTTTGGACCAGGTGATCTTTCGAGGTCCATTCCAACCTGGTCTGTTCTATGATTCTATGATGTTGAATTCATTGGTAAAACTTTGATTTCTGCTAAAATAATTTAGTATATTAAAATTAGAAGTTTATATATATAAGGGTTGATTTTTTTTTATTATTTATATGAAAAGAAATTTGTTTGGGCTCATCCAAACTCAAAATTATACTGTGATTTTTTTTGGCAAAACAAAGATTCAGTCTTAGTACAATTATACTGTGCACAGATCACCATGTATATTAATGTTTGACATAAACTATCAAAACCTTATTGTCTTAGTTTTTTAAAAAATATATATCTGCCCACATAATCCAGTGGTTAGCCTCTCTCACATATTCCTGCCTCTACTGTGGGACAGATCTGCTGATGATCTGAATCAGCTTTAGTCAAGATTTGTGTACTTTGCTCTCTTTATTCACAGAAATTTAAGTTTAAAATTTCAGGAACATCAGTTCTAGAATATAATGCATGCATTGCACACCCCACTACATCAGCAATAAGGCATAATATTGGAGCAAGAAAGAATATTGGATTTTGATCCAATGTCTACAAGTATGATTAAATAGTTTTGGTAAGAATTTAATGAAAGTAGCAAAAATATTCATAATATTTGAAGACTACATTTTATTTTTGAAAGCTATATAAAGTTTGTTCTATTGTTCTCCACAACCGTTAATTTATTTCTGAAAAGTATTTTACTGAATTGTTATTTGCTAAAAATTACGTAATAAAAAATTTTAATACAGGAATGTCAGATAATTTTCTCAAAAATTTCATTAAGAATGCCTTGAAAAGCAATAGTGAAATGTGTAAGAAAGTTTGCAATGTTAATATTTTTCTGTGAAAACATATTTTAAAAAATACTTGTATTATATTTGTTTTACATTCTTTTTCATCATATCTGTATTTTAATTACATTTATTCATTAGCATATATTGCATCACGTCAGATTACATTTTAATTTTTTTAATTATCATTCTGAGTTTAGTTTACTCATAGCAGAAAAAAATGCTATGTATTAAAACTACTGTAGATTTATGAAGAGTTGCTTACAGATTCAAATATACTCCTTTAACCAGTTTGAGTGGCACTGTATTTTGGTATAAATGTGAAATAAATACTGTATCAACTTCTTACTGAAATCACTGAGTGCACTCAATATTCATGAGCCATGGCTTTATGAAACAACTTTCCGAGAACTAACAAAAGCGACTTAACATTAATGTACAGCAAAAGCATGGGAATCTTCCCGATCACCATTCCAAGCCATCAAAGGCTTCATTTGCTGCTAATAAAAATTGGGGCAAATCACAAATACAATGTTTTCCCTTCCTTATAAAGAACTGTCAGTGAAATTAAAACTAAAACTGAACTAAGTGCTTGATATCCTGATACACTTATTTTCCTCAATGTTTTAGCCCAATGAATTGTTAGGATATGAACAGATTGGGAAATATATTTAGGATGTGGAAAAAAATACAAAGCATTCAATAACGAAAAGTATTTCTTCTATGATTAGCTGTACAGTTTAAGCCTAGATCTACAGGCACTGGAAAGAGCTGGGAACCTACAGAGACCAGCTTCATATAGCTATCCAAGTATGCCTCAGTTTTCTTGAACAGTGTTTAGTTAGCACCTCAGAGCTCCCTGGTCATATCATGGTCAGTCTGGGTTGCCCTTCCCCTGAAAATGTAAAACTGCGTATCTGGGTATGTGGACAGTAAAGGAGGCAGTATATGGCCCAAGAGAAGTGTTAGGGAACCAACACAGCTAGGCATACTGGATAGTGCGCTGCTCTGTGTTGACTCAGTTTTAGATATACATTTCAGGAACAAAAGCTTATCTCCCCCATGGCATCTCTCTCCTTCCATCAATCGTAGGCATATGTTTAATTAGATATGTAACTTGTATGTAATGTAACTTTTAGGGGAGCTGAACACCATCTTTAAGCAAAGCCAATCCAAAACATGTTAAGACAAGCTTTCTTAAGAATCTAAGCTTTATACAGATATACTCTTGAGATGTTAGGAGTCCTCTGCAGTTGACTGTCCCCAGCTTCTGGGTCTGCAGAGACCCACCAATATTGTATCATACTCATGATATTCATCAAAAGATGAGGCTCTGAGGAAAGAAATTAACATGTTTTACAATGCTGACAGCTGTTGCATATGTATAATGTAATATATGACTATTCTGAATTAATATACAATATTGCAGAAAACTCTAGTACCCAGTGAGAAGTAACAACAGATGCAGAGAATGAATTTAGTCACTGAACTGCAGAACATGGGAATTTTAATCCAGCTTCAGCTGAAAGATCTCAAAAAACCTTAAGTACCTATTAACTATGGATTTAATACTTATGCCTACATAATGTATTTTTCTAAGTAGGACATTTTTTTTTTCTGTGTAAAGCATAACTTTATACTAATGGAACACTATGGCTTTACTGAACATATGAAATTTTAATGACAAAAACATGATTCACAAATTAGACATCTATGCAGATGTACATTATTTACTGCATTGAATTATTTCTGTGTAACACAGAAAGGACAAACAGGTCCTGTTGACCCAAATTTGACTTTGATTTTGCTGTTTTAGCCATGACCTAATTTAGAGCTGTCTCAGGCATGTTTATAAAATACTCAGCATTTAGACCATATGGTGCAGTTAGAGGCACAGAGAACCATTTGAACCTTCCCTAGAATTAGACTTCAAACTCTTTGTAGTGTTAAAATTAAAACCTAACCTTTGAATTTAGTAAATGCTATATAACATACATGCAATCCTAAAAGCTCTTCACAATGCAATCCAGCATTAAAGCTTCAAATTATCCATTAAAAAGTCCATCTCTTTCTGATCTCTATAAATAACATTGTTTGTGAAACAGTAGACTGCTGCTTCTTAATTTACATCTGAGTGATTAACTAACCATATAACTAAGTATCTACTTTTGCTTTTGACATAGGAGTTGCCTGCAAGTACTTAATGACACATTGTCTTTCACCAACAATTAGATATATTTACCAAAATTCCAGCAATGTAATTCTGGATGTACTTAACTGCAAATCCCACTGATGCTAAAACTATTAACTACATAAATGAATAGACAAATAAAACCTGGAAGTCAAATATGACCACATATTGTCCCACAAATTTACATGTGCAAAGAAACAAAGAATCACAGATCTGACAGGAATTTCATGAGACTATCCAGACTTTTAACCACCCTTCAACTGTACATTCTATTCTATTGTATATAGACTACACAGATTTAGAACTTGTGACACACTTTTTTATCCACTCTTGAAGATCCTGTGAGAAGAATCCAACTCATTCCTAAGCAGGATTTTTAGTGCTTTGTTGTACTTACTGCTTGCTGCAAAACCCCATTATTTTGGCAGTAAATTCAGAACTACAACACAGGCACAATTTCCTTGCCAGATTTGCTGGAATTCCACCTTTAAGCTTTTTCATTCTAACATTTTCCCTCAGCTTTCTTAGTACAATCGTGAGGCACAATGTCAAAAGACGGGAAAAGTCAAGTTGTATGACTTTACTACTTCTATTCTGCCTACAAGACTTATTATCCTATTTCAGAAGTAAATTATGTTGTTTTGATAAATTAATTTTGGCTATTACTCTCCTCTTTTTCATTTTCAGGTGATCCAGGTTTGCTAGATTATTTGTTCCAGTCGCTATTTAGAAATTAAAGTAAAGCTGATGGATACATAATTCCATGGCTCCTCCTTTTCCACATTTTTTTGAAGTGTGGCACAACAATTACCTTTTTCATCTTTGATCTATAAATTCTCAAAATAACTATTATTTGTGTTCTGATTTCACCAGTCAATTCTTTAACTATATAGAATGAAAAACATCAGTCTTACAATACGAAAACACCTAACTTATCTAAGTAGCCTTTAGCCTATTCTTGATTTATTTAAGGCTGAAATCTTATTTTACTGTTGGTTTTAACTGTATTTGCTTCTAGGTTGCCACTGCTGTTTTAGTCAAGAATTATATAAAAAAAAATTACTAAGCATGTTCACCTTCTTAGCATCATCTGCCTATGGTTTCCCACTCTGATAATAGTGGACCCATTATTAGCAAACCAACTTTTTTGCTCTCTGTATGCCTTCTTTTTTTTTATGATCAGTTAAAAGTCAGCCCAGTGATCCGTCAATATATTTTGGTAGAGTTTAATTCATTTGACCACCAAATGTCTAGTATGACCATACTTTGCTATACAGTTAATGCAGTGAAAGAGATACTCCTACAATATAATTCAGCACATCCTGAATGAGTACCAGTTTTCTTCTACACCTAGGGAGAGAGCTTAGAATTACCAGCTCACATGCAACAGTCTCTATTGTGTGTATCTGTAGTTATGTGAGGCTGCCTATAAAAAGCATGATTCATATGATCCTCCAGGTTTACTGGTCTATATGGACTCCTATAACACTAACAATCCTATTCCTTTCACCCTTGAATCATTACCCAGACCCTTTCAGAAAGCTCCATTTACAGTTTCAGTGTCAGAACTTGTTCTTTACATTAGATGGCTGAGCTAGTCTCTCTTCTGTTACCTTTCTTTTCTTACAAACTATACCAAATTATATTTGTATCCCAGTCAGGTGAATTATTTTAACCAGTCTGTGACATTCCTGTTTAAAAATGAAATACATATTAATGATCTATACTCATTCTGACTTGCACAGATGGTCCCAGTCCTGCAGGGGGCTACAAAATATAGCTATCCTGTCATGTCCAGAGTCAAACTACCCAGCTGCCTCATCATTCTTACTCTTAGATTACTTTTTGTAGAGAAATCTTGAAGGGATAAAACACCCCATACTGATCATTTTTCAGCCTGACAAAAAGAATCTCAGAATGGAAAATCATTGAACAGGACATCCATGAATGACATTGCTTCAAAGCCATAGTATTTGCATGACGTTACGAAGGTAGAAATCCAGAAACCATAGTTCCTCAAAGAAATGTTAACATTTTAAAATATAGCAGTTTTAATTTACTGTTCAATATATCAGCTTCATCTCATTTGAGTTTCCTTATGAAGTACGCAGAAAAATTAATTTATTTGGCTTTCTTCTATGCAAATTAATATGTTAAAAAGTAATAGAAGATTTCCAAATGTCCTACTCTTGAGTGTTATTTTCTAGTTCTTTGTCATTCCAAATGTCTCTGAAGTGTGTGGTGTCAATTGATTATATGTAAGTCATCACTATCCTCTAAAGGGTTTTGCCATCTTTTATATTCTTTTCCTACATAACTTCTGTAAGAAAAAAAGATGTTCTTCCACCTTGCAATCACAGCACACCATACATATTCTCTGCTATATTAGAAGGAAAAACAAAGATAACTTAGACTGGGACAGAGATGAACTTGAATGCAAATACCTCCCTGCTTTGCAGGTTTGACTATTTCTACTTGGTTTCAGTACTGACACCATAGAATATTAGTTGTGTTATTCCTGGTTCTAATTTGGTTTGTCACCTCTGACATACAGATTGCCAGACCTTCTTTTTTAAGCATGAGATTTATGATGTCTTGTGGTTGCTTGTTTGGTTTTTATCTTTAAAATCCAGCTTGGGGAAAAATATGATTATAAAATCTCAGTATGCATTTAAATTAATAGTAAAATATTATTGATGAATGCACAGAAAAAAATTGAGATGATGAAATCTAAACACTCAAAAGAAGAGGCAAACAGAAAAACCTTCACCTCATGATTGTTAAGTGAATGCCATGACTATTCCAGTTATGAAATATTCAAGTCTGACAATATTCCAATCTCTTGTCTCTAAATTATATTCCCACAAAATGTGCATGAATTAAAAACACAAATAATACTCAGGAAGCATGACAGTCTTATTCTTAAAAAAAAGCAAAACCCAACTCCCCAAACAAACACAAAAACCAAAACCTCAAACAATTCAAAAGCAATTTATGAAATGATTTACATACAGCACGCTACTATTAAATTTTATCTGAATAAATCAAATACAAGCAAAGTGTAAAAACATTCTCAAAGAGAATGTGGGCTTTGAGAAGTAATCTAGGTCTTCATAGATTAATTGTTCCTAACAGCAATCACAACTGAATCTAAGACTCCCTGGCTTCATTGGTGAGGAAGGACGGACGGACAGACGGACGGAAGGCAGGCAGGAAGGCAGGCGGGCAGGCAGGCAGGCAGGAAGGAAGGCAGGAAAGAAGGAAGGGACGAAGGTGGGAAGGAAGGGAGGGAGGAAGGCGGGAAGGAAGGCGGGAAGGAAGGCAGGAAGGAAGGCAGGAAGGAAGGCAGGAAGGAAGGAAGGCAGGAAGGAAGGCAGGAAGGCAGGAAGGAAGGCAGGAAGGAAGGCAGGCAGGAAGGCAGGAAGGCAGGAAGGCAGGAAGGCAGGAAGGCAGGAAGGCAGGAAGGCAGGAAGGAAGGAAGGAAGGAAGGCAGGAAGGCAGGAAGGAAGGAAGGCAGGCAGGAAGGAAGGAAGGAAGGAAGGAAGGAAGGAAGGAAGGAAGGAAGGAAGGAAGGAAGGAAGGAAGGAAGGAAGGAAGGAAGGAAGGAAGGAAGGAAGGAAGGAAGGAAGGAAGGAAGGAAGGAAGGAAGGAAGGAAGGAAGGAAGGAAGGAAGGAAGGAAGGAAGGAAGGAAGGAAGGAAGGAAGGAAGGAAGGAAGGAAGGAAGGAAGGAAGGAAAGTATTCTTTTTTTTATTACTATAATTAATAAAAGAAACCAACACCCAACCCCAACCCCAATAACAATGTTAACTCAACTATATATTGAAAGGAATAGTAAGCAAATACTCTACAGCATCTTGGTGTTTTTTACCTTGAATTCTCCACTGATACTATAAATGTTTTCTAAACAAGTATCCCTTCCACATTTTATTCTCCCCTACTGTTTGCCCTCTGATACTTCTCATTCATGATTAGTAAATTGTTACTAAATGGTTAGTGTCGTAAAATGATTGTCAGTGGTTAGTTGTCATAGATACGTAACAGAAAATTTGCTACAGAAAATTGAAGCTGTGAAAAAAAAAGCTTTATTTTTTTATTTCTTACAAAACCAATATTTTAAGTAATTTTTCAGTGTCTGCACAAAATCTTACTTGTTTTATTCTTAAAGCTGCTTGGAAAAACAGGGTTTTTTTAAGATTTATTTGTACCTATTTCTCTTGCTTGTGACTTTGGTGAAGAGCTTCTATAATACCTAATTTGGATAATGAAGTCAAAGTATTAATTCCTTTATTCCACTAAAAAAAAAGGTACAAATGGAGTCCCTATGAAAAGTCTTGGTACAAATTAGTCTGCTGTCCCAAGAAAGTAAGTGTTCTAAATTCCTTCCACTAGCGCATATACTTTCTTTCATATGCATTCAAGTACCAAAGAGTGCATGGCTGAAGGTTTGCTTCTAATGAATTCATTATTCATGGTACATTAAGTACCACATTTCTCTTTATTCAAATTGCACAGATAATTTTATATGTTCTGTACCTAAAATCCATGAATTCTAACTAGCATAAATAATGTTTGCACTGGCACGGGTGAGTGCTAACCATAGATCTTGTCCTTTTCCAGTCAACCCAAATTTACACAAAGAATTTCTTCCACTCACATTCATACTAGAGTTAAATAAATGAAATAAAAGACTAAAGTAAGATTAAATAACTGTGATGACGCATCTGGAAAGTAATTAGACACAGAGTTCAAAATTCTGTAAAATAACAAAAAACTCATATTTTTGTTCTATCCTGAACTGTCTTTAAAATATAACTTCAAAAAGCATTTGCAGACGCAGCATTTCCTTTTGAAATGTTCTGTTGCTAACAATTCCCAATGAAAATCTTCATTGTATACATTGCTTCAGTCAGTGTCAAATACATGAATATATACATTTCTCTCTATTGTGTTTGGTATACTGTGTTGGATTTCTACAGGGAGATAAATGTTCATGACTCATTTCCAAATATCTTTTAACAAACTGTTTGGGACATCTGCTAGTAGTGTAAACCTAATAGGGCTCAAGAGACAACTGCTGAAAAATTCCTCACATTTCAACCTAAAATGATCATTGCACATGTGTTTAATATGTTTATACAAGAAACTTATACAAGAACTTTTATACAAGGACCTTACACAAAAATGTTTCAATTTTTACAACAGATTATTCTTTCTGATAAGAGATGAGATTTTTCATATAATTTGATAACATTTTTGCATTATTTTAACATCTCCCCAGTACAAGCGTATCATGCGAGTCAAAGTAGCTAAGCGTCTTGATGCATTGCAAATGTCACTGTTTATTAAATTCTTTTGATAAATCTTCTCCTCTCTAGTGTGTAGAACAGTTCTCTACACACAAAAAGCAAAGGGTATAAAAAGATTCAATTTCTACTGCAAAATTACCTAGACATTCACATTTTCTAATGCTTAAAATCTCTAATTCACCCTGGTAACTTAGAATGAAGGAAATAATGGTCATATAATCATAGAACGGTTTGGGTTGGAAGGGACATTAAAGCTCATCTAGTTCCAAGCCCCTGCCATGGGCACAGACACCTTCCACTAGACCAGGTTGCTCAAAGCTCCATCCAACCTGAACTTGAGCAATTCCAGGGAGGGGACATCCATAACTTCTCTTGGCAACCTGTTCCAGTGTCTCACCACCCTTAAAAAAATAATTCCTTTCTTGTACCTAACCTAAATCTACCCTCTTTCAGTTTGAAACTGTTATCCCTTGTTCTATCACTACCCTCCCTCATCAAGAGTCCCTCCCCACCTTTCCTGTAGGCCCCCTTTAAGTACTGGAAGGCCACTATATGGTCTCCCTAGAGCCTTCTCTTCTCCAGGCTGAACAACCCCAATTCTCTCAACCTGTCCTCCCAGGGGAGGTTGTCCAGCCCCCTGATCATTTTCGTGGCCCTCCTCTGGACCTGCTCAAGCACCTCCATGTCTTTCTTGTTCTGGGGGCCCGAGAGCTGGATGCAGTACTGCAGGTGGGGTCTCACCAGAGCAGAGTAGATGGGGAGAATTGCCTCCCTTGACCTGCTGACCGTATTTCTTTTGATGCAGGCCAGGGTGCAATTGGTTTTCTGGGCTGTGGCTGTGAGCGCACATTGCTGGCTCATATTCAGCTTTTCATTCACCAACACCCCCAAGTCCTTTTCTGCCTGGTTGCTCTCAATCATTACTCAGCCTGTATCTATTCTTCAGATTTCCTGGACCCATGTGCAGGACCTTGCACTTGGTCTTGAACTTCATAAGGTTCACACAGGCCCACCTCCCCAGCCTGTCAAGATCCCTCTGGATGGCATCCCTCCAGGGCGTTGACCACACGACACAGCTTGTTGTCATCGGCAAACTTGCTGACAGTGCACTCAATCCCACTGTCCATGTTGCCGACAAAGATGTTAAATAGCGCCAATCCCAATACCAACTGCTGAGGAACACCACTCATTACTGGTCTGTGTGGAAGGGTATCTATGAAATAAGGGACATGTGAACAATCCAGCCTTTCCAGAGAACCTGAGCTGGGACATACCTGAACTGCTGAAAGCATAAACAACTTCCGGTGCAGGGGGCATGAACATCTTTCAGGTGCAGGACAAGAGACAGCCGCCATTAATGACGCAGTTTTAATTTCTTGAAGAAGATGGGTATGAACATTTGTGAACATGACTTGAACATGACTCTCAATGTGGCCAATCATGTTGGACTATGGGTCGTTAGTTGCGATGAAGCCAATCAGTATTTATTGGGTGTGGTCGAGGGTTATAAATTGCACTGGAAACACGGAAATAAAGGTTCACTTGTTAGATCACATTGATTGTGTCAGTGTCCTCATTTAGCTCCCGCAGGTCTCCACTTGAATATCGAGCCATTGACCACAACTCTTTGAGTGAGACCATCCAGCCAATTCCTTATCCACTGAGTGGCGTATCCATCAAATCCATGTCTCTCCAATTTAGAGACAAGGATGTAATGCAGGACAGTGTCAAATGCCTTACGTAAGTCCAGGTAGATGACATCAGTATCTCTTCCCTTATCTACTAATGCTGTAACCCCATCATAGAAGGCCACCAAATCTGACAGGCACAATTTGCCCTTAGTGAAGTCATGCTGGCTGTCACCAATCACCTTATTTTTCATGTACCCTAGTACAGTTTCCAGGAGGATCTGCTCCATGATCTCGCTGGGCCCAGAGGTGAGACTGATTGGCCTGTAGTTCTCCTCGTCTTCTTTTTTAACCCTTATTGAAAATGGTGGTTATGTTTCCACTTTTCCAGTCAGTGGGAACTTCACTGGCCTGTCATGACTTCTCAAATATGATGGATAGTGGCTTAGCAATTTCATCCACCAGTTCCCTTAAGACCCGTGGATGCATCTCATCAGGTCCCATGGACTTGTGCACCTTCAGGTTCCTCAGATTGTCTTGAACCTTATCTTCCTCCACAGTGGGTGGTTCTTCATTCTGACAGTCGCTGCCTCTTGTGATGTGGGCGGTGTGGCTGGAGCATTTGCCAGTGAAGACCGAGGCAAAAAAGCCATTCAGTGTCTCAGCCTTCTCCATATCCTGAGTAACCATGTCTTCTGTTTCCTTCTGGAGAGGGGTCTTATTTTCCCTAATCTTCCTTTTTTCACTGACATATCTATAGAAGCTTTTCTTGCTGCCCTTGATGTCCCTGGCCAGATTTAATTCTGTAAGGGCTTTGGCTTTCCTAACCTGATCCCTGGCTGCTTGGAAAGATTATTTGTATTCCTCCCAGGCTACCTGTCCTTGCTTCTACCCTCTATAGGCTTTCTTTTTTGTGTTCAAGTTTGTTCAGGAGCTCCTTGTTCTTCTACACAGCCCTTCTGCTGTTTTTGCCTGACTTCATCTTTGTTGGAATGCATTGCTCCTGAGCTTGGAGGACGTGATCCTTGAATATTAATCAGCTTTCTTGGGCCTCTTCCCTCCAGGGCTTCATCCCGTGGTACTCTACCAAGCAGATCTCTGAAGAGGCCAAAGCCTGCTCTCCTGAAGTCCAGGGTAGCAAGCTTGCTGTACGCCCTGCTTGCTGCCCTAAGGATCTTGAACTCCACTGTTTCATGGTCACTGCAACCAAGGCTGCCCTTGAGCTTCACATTCTCCAACAGGCCCTCCTTGTTGGTGAGAACAAGGTCCAGCATAACACCTCTCCTCGGTTCCTCTATCACTTGGAGAAGGAAGTTATCAGAGATCACCAAAAAGACCCTCTTGTTTTTTGATCTTCCTTAGGAAAATGTAGTATCTGTTATGGCATTACATTTCCAGTGGGAGAGCAGGAAAAACTGGAACAAATGAAAAAGTAACATTTCTCTTCTTGGAGAACCACAAAACAAGGGTGCTGAGTAGAATGAATGTGAACAGAGTGATAGTAATGGAAGATGACATAAACATCTCTTCCTTCCCTCCCTCATTTGTCTTATCTTTGACACTTTCTGCTGCAAAGGCATGGGCAGAAGTAAACCTGTTACAAAGCTGTGGTCAGTGTTTGCATTCTTATTTAACAACCAGTCTTTAGAGGCAAATAGCCTGGCTAGATAAACACAGTCAACAAAACTGTAGAGCAAATGCTAAGCTACAGTTCCATTTAATGGCAGTGCTTACACAGGCAGGAGTACAGTATGAGACATGAGTGATCAATCTGCATACGAGTTTCTCAAGTATGTTGCGAATCACCAGTCTATTTTCTGTTGTAGTTTCTTTTAGTCTTCTACGGAATTTACAGACAACTCTGCCTATACTGTTGTGTATAGATTCCTTCATTAGGGTGCAACACAACTCTGTATCAGTAAAAACTCATTTGCAAGAACAGCCTTAGAGCCTCCTGAACTTTCATCCTCTCTGCTAATACTTTTGGCATGGGAGAAGTCCAAGCAAGGTCATATGTGACCACTACAGTCCTGTGATAATTCGATTACATACATTTTTTTTCCAAATTTATTGATAATTTTCTCTGCACAACAGAGCTCAGAAACATCTGTGTGTACATATGTATGTATACCAAATATATAGTATAGCACTATAATATAGTACTATAGTACAATATATGTATAGCAATTTTGTAACTGTGATATTGATATCTATATAATTTATAACCATGTATTGATACGAGTTACAACTTAGTTGTTTTCCAAGTGTAAGTGTTGCAAATATTTTGCAAAAACAAATCCCTATTCCATGAAGACTTAGTGGTAGTAACAGCCACTGGTTTTAAAAGAAAAGCACACTTTATGTGGCTATAGTGTCATATATTCAGTTAATGGAGACGCAGTGGAAAATAATTTTGCATTATTTGTTTACTGATAGTCTTGAGCAGTGAGGTAAGCATCCTCAGAGAACAAACAAGATGATTCTGTTTCCTTGGTACAAAAACATGCTTGTTCTTGATTGACTAGAGGATAGCTTCCCAGGCAAAATGTCTGATCTTCTTGAAATTACATATATTCAGAAACTTGTTACCTTGATCATAAATGCCTACTCCAAGCAGGCACTGGTAGACAACTTCTGAATGGTCTACCCGGGAACAAAATTTAGGGAGTGCTTTTCTTTGGTATTTTTCAAACCTGTTAAAGTCAAAGACTGAAGCAAACATAAATATGCTAATGCAGTCAATAGTTCTGCAATTAGTTTTAGGCATCATCTTGCTACATTTATTTCATTATCCCAACTGACATTTTATTCACTTAGTCACAATTATACTGCAGCAAAATTGTAACTGTGCTAACATAACTTAGAATGGAAAAAACATAGAGCATCACACATTTCCACCTATTAAGGATCAGCAGTTGCTGGGTTTTTTCCCACAATGTTAAATGCAAAATCTTTAATTCCTAAATTATATAATATGCTTAGTCTTTGCAACATGGCACATTTGCATATTGAAATAGATGGAAAACAAGAATAACAAACCATGCTGGCAAATCTGAATATAAAAAATAAGGAGAAAAAATGTTCAAACTCCTTTATTCTTTTAATCCCTTCAGGATGTAGCTTGCAGATAAAATCTTTTGCTGGTGACAACCTTTTTAGCTACATAGATTTCAGTAGGCATTTAGACATGTCTCGATTAGTCTCAAAAATTTATAATGCTAAGCCTCCATTCACCCTCTGATTGCATTTTGTTGGCACTTTTGGACAGGCATTTCCATTTAGCCCTTTTCCCAGTCTCTCAATGTTCCAATATAATTTTCGGCTTTTAATTTCTAAATTTTTCTGCATATCACTACCCATTTTTCTTCCAGAATTATCTTTAGAGGCCACAGAGTACTGTTTCTTGCCTCTTGATCCAAAACTACAACTAAAGTAAACAAAATGCTAGAAAGAAGAAAACAAAACAAAAGAACCCCAACAACACCACACACAAAACCAAAACCCAAAACCAAAACCAAAATCAGCTTGAAGACCTTTTTTTTCCCAGCTAAAATATCCCTCTTTATTTAGATTGCCATCCTCTAAACCTTCTGCAATCTGAAATTACATCAGCCATTGCACATTTTTTGTGCAAACTTTTAGATGACTTACTCACAATCCATGAAACTATAATGACTCAAGAATGTGGACTCCTTTCTCCTCCTCCTCACACTAGGTACATATTTCTTAGTACCAAAACTGTATTTTCAACACCTCAGTAAATGACCTGGTTGCTGGGCTACTACAGCTCCTACTGAAGTCAAGGTTAGTTACATTTCACATTGTCCTATTTCTTTCTCCAATATATGGCAAAGCTACAACTTTATGATCATTAATAACAGTTACAACTATGAAGCTAACATAATTACAATAAAATCGTATGCTTCAGGGCGTAAAATGATAATCTGTGAGAGTCAGGTAAGAACTTTTCTTCTCTTATCATTACATTAAACAATAGACAGGTACTTTATGGTGGCTTTTGCTGTTATTTGAAGCATCAAGTATACACAGCAGCTTATGGAAGCAGAATACCAGAGTAGGTTTATAATGGCAGTAATCCAACATTACCCCTTTTATATTCTCATAAAATCTCACCCATTATGTCTCTTATTGTGACAAATAATATTCATATTATGATGAACCCATAGATCATTTTTATTTATTAGTTCGTTTGCTAAGAGTACTCCTTAGTGTTTCCACCAGTCATTTGTCAATATATTTTTGTTTTTATAAGTAAATACCCTGTGATTTCTTCTGGAAGCAAATCTTAAAATGACAAGTGACATTTGCTGGGAAGTAACGAAAGTAAGAGTACTAACTAAATGCATATGATTTCAAAATGACCCCCAAAAATGTGCTCCAAAACCGTGTTTTCCTATATTCCATTTCCCTTCATACAGAGGAAGAGAAGGAACAAGAAACAAAAGAAAAAAAAAAGCAGTAAAAACAATGTAAAATTGACTACAGAAACCATGACAAAATGAGAGAGCAATACAATAAACACACCCTGAATGAAATTCTTTGGTTCTTTGGATGATCTGTTTCCAGTAAAGGTTGTCTGTTTATTAGTTCTTATTTAAAAATAAAAATATTCTAAACTGTGGCTACAGGAGAAAACCAAACCAAACCAAAACACTTTCATCAATTTTTATTTGATAAATTGATTGTTTTGTATTCTTTCTAAGTCCATTATCCTGCAATATTACTCCACAGTTTTGCCAGATGGTCGGTGCAATCAAGAACTAACTTCAAATAGGTATATTTTCCTCTTAGAACTAACATTATTGACTTGAATCTCCAGCCAGAATTTTTCAAATCACAAGCTACATTCTCTTGGTACCCTTTGTAGTTAACCCTCCCCACCTCTTTCCCTGGGGATGAATGCTTAATTGTCTCCATCAATTACAGAGGAAGTGGAGGAAGATTAAAACCACTAGGCTACAGCTAGCCTTTGGGAATATTTTGTTAGATTCTTAACTTTGTTGTTAAAGCCAGATAAGATAAATTCTGATTCTGTATATGAAACAAAGAAAACTTCATTATTAGAAAATAAAACACATCATTATTGCATATGGATCCATATTAAACAGAACAGTTGTAGTATCTTAGAGAGGGAGAAGATTAGGAAACCGTTACCTTGGTTTCAGCTGGCGTGAATATCTATTAGATAAACAGGCTAGTACCAGACCATTTACCTCTCTCCCATCCAGAAAATTGTTCTCATATCACAGTTTGGTGCGAAATTTCCAAATGAGGAGTGTATTCAGCCAACCTGTCTCAGGTCTTTTGGAAATGTTACCTAGTGCCGTCATCATTCTCTGTCTTCAATGTGTTACAATTTCAATTTCATGTAATGCTTGAAAGAAAAGGTATAATGAGAGGTTGCTTAATTTCACTGTCTAAGATCCCAAATTTCTGCGATACATTAGCTGTATCATTGTTATCAAGGTTATCTCTACCAGCCCTTTACACTCCATATTTTTTTCCCATCAGGCTGCCTACATTGAAAAAATCTGAGTTTGCAAAAAGCAATAGTGCTTTGGAAAATGAGAGGAATTCCTGGTCAAAAACTTGCACAAATGAAACTTGCTTGATAGTCCTAATTTGTGTTCCTCTCACATAAACAGAGGACAGGAGTTTCTCTCTCTCTGAATCTCTGTCCATCTCTGTTCTTCGCTAAATTAATTAGACAAACAAAACCACCTCGGCCATTATTCCAGTGGATGCACAGATGGGAATAGTCTTTCTTCTGAGAAAACTGGAGAATATAATTTGGTTAATTCACAAACACATACACTCAAATACCCATACCAGAAATAGTCAAATCAATAAATAGCTATAATGACATGACACTTCTACAATTAGTCATATCCAATTCACAGAATCTGAGTCTGAAACACAATGTATTTATAAAGCCCTGTTTGCAATAATTCTATGAAGATAAAAACCATGTTTTTTCAGACAGGCTTGAGAAAATCACACTGCACTTACTAGCACTGAACAAAGGAAAAAGGATTAATTTCTCCAAAAAATTGAAATAAATTACCAAATTCCGCACAAGGTAAAGACATTTAGTTTTGATAGGGTCTGATATGGATATTTTTAAGCTGTGTTCTACATGAAAGTTTTGTGTATGTATGTACAAAATAATAACAGATTAAATTTGAGGTGTAGATTTTCACTAGTTCTAAACCTGTTCATTTGGACTTAATTTACTCTGCTTGAAGTTGGAGCAGGATCCTGATTCAGTTTTCACAACTAAACTGCAAACATAAATCTGAACAGCCTCTAAATTCAGGACCTGTCTTTGTGGCTTGGTCGTATCATTGCTTTAAAAAAAACCAGCAGAAATCATCCTCAGAACACCGAACATAGAAACACAGTAACTGTGAGAGTTTTTTATTCCTGACAGAAATATTTTATATTAAAAAATCCCTTCAGAATAAAATATGGAAGACTGAATGGAAGAAAATGTAAGGATTCTCTTCTGCATATTGTTTAATTACCCCTGCTTCAAGCCAGAAGAATTCACTATTCCCTTTAGGATGTGATCTGCAATGCTAACTATGCTAATCCAAGAAGGCTACTGGTGCAGCTCTTTAAGGCATGATTAATAAATGTTTTCTGAATTCAGAAAATCTGAGGGTGAAATCGTACACAGCTGGGACCTCTAGATGTTTAAAGATAAGTTCATTTGGTTAGGAGGTATTGCTGCTGCCCTCTTTACATTTTCATTTACTATTATTTTTTAAAGTCAAAGACTATCATGAACCAACACAAGTCCACCTTGAGGAGACTGCACAACTGCTTCATCTATCTAATTCACAAAGATGCTTATAGATTTGTCTTTACACTCATATATAATTTTACAACATTTAATGCTACATAGATGCCCCATCTGTTCTCAATCCCAGTGAACATTAATAGCACCTTATAACTGGAAGTCTGACAAATTCAGAGGTCAAATAGTTCTCCAGAAAGGTTCCCCTATTGCAAAGAAAAATGAGAAAAGGAATAATGCTGCAAATAGCTGAGCTATATCTCAGCTGGAAAACAGAGTCAGTGTTCTTTTGGGATTACAAACCACTCCTTTGCCAAAGCCAAAATTTGCAAAACAGTAATTGTTATAGAAATTAAGATAAAATATTATGCATTGGGGTTTTTATATGGATACTTCAAGAACATCTGAAAACTGACTGAAAAGTAATCAAATCCTTGCAATAACAGATCATATTAGCAGGAAGTTTCTAATGTACAGATGTAAAGTTTTTTGAAACTCAGTGAGAGGAAAAAAAAAAAGAGGGTAAAGAAAGTTTAAAGACATTTTGGCAAAACCAAAACACTATCACAAACCACTTGGAAAAGTGCAAATAAGTATGTATAAATATTCAGAAGAAAGATGATCCCATCCAGCTGAAGTAAAAAATGGCAAATGTCGTTTCCAACATGGCATGGCTGCAATAGAATATACAGCAAATATTGCATAGAAAAATATTTTAAATTCAACACAGTTGTTCGTTTGTGTATTGCAATCTATCACTAGTTGAAATGACCCATGTCTGGGAGCTGGTCCAGTGAGTTCCAGACATTAGTACGCTATCAACAATAACATCAAGTAATGAAATGCAGTCTTCTGGACTTAGCATACTGAACTGGTGGACTATGGAGGGATCCACCTGTCAATGTAATATTAATCATCAAATTTTTTTGTTTTCTTTTTTACACTGGTGTATCCTGTAAAAAACCCCAACAATTATATAACTGTTCTCCTTTCTATTTTGTAGGAGTTACATGATCATGTAATAGGCATCAGGCATAAATTTAATAGGAAACAGGCTAGACTGTAATTCTGTTCTTCAAATTTTACAGTCATTCTCGATCTCTTCTCCGCATATTGCAGAGGGAAACAATAGAAGAATAAAGTTATTCTTGTTCCGTGTAGTGTCTTTTAGAATACAGAGAGATTCCTCAATGTTACCTTGTTGCAAATTATTATTCTTAAACAGAAAATTAAGTTGATATCAGATGTCTTTTTACATTTTTATTTTATGAAAACAGAATATAAAGAACATATGGATTTTTAGGTTTTTCAACAACTATCATTCAGATGTAATATAGATAGTTGTATTTAAATGTAATGTTTGATAATTCCAGTATTTATGTGATGTCTTAAAGAAAACCACCAAATGTCCAAATTTGCACATTTTTTACTTGATTTTCTGTGTGTATGATAAACTTTTTTGCATCTTTATTCAAATACTTGTATATCCTCTACACTAAAGGCCAATTCTATGTTAACTACAAAAACTACAGAGCTTTTACTAAGCAAATCAGTCTTATGGAAAACTGTCCAATGTCAGCAACATTTTTTTTTTTTTTATTTTATAGTTTGAGGAAATAAAAATGACAATAATTTTCATACCAAAAGATGAATATTTTTCCCACAGCAGTCTGCAGAATGGGAACCTAACATCCTACTCTCCAGTTATCGGAGGTACATTTTAAAATAAAATATTCTACACTCTAGTAGCACTGAACCATCACCTTGCTGTATCTTTAATAGATACACTGAAATAACTTGAAGTCAACGAAAGGACTCTCATTTTCTTTAAGGACTTTGGATCAGGCTCAAAACCATTTATTTCTACCATTTCTTTTTTTCTCCCATTTTGCACAGCCAGTTTAACTTCAAAACATGATTGATTTCAGGTAGCATTAGCCTTTAAAAGTGTTAGGTATTTAGGATGCCTCTGCAGTCAATTAAGACATTTGTCTGGGATATGTATCGCAGAATGATTAGAGGTGCTTTTCTCTCACCCCTAAATACTGATGAAGCCTAGATAGGTATATGTTGCCAGATTCGTGACAAGTAAAAATGTGTTAAGTGAATCCAAATCTGTCCATTCTAAGGTCTTCACCATATTTAGAAATTACAAATCCAGATCCCCTAAACATGCATCCAAATTTTGGATATCCTTAGTAAATTGTACATCGATGATAGCACTGGATTATAGAATGGGTGATCTGCTGTTTGTGCTAAAAAAGTACCTTCTTATTTCTAAGGAGGTCCTTGATTGACATGCTAGACAGAGGTTCAAGCTATCCTTACATTCACAGACAGCTCCACTGAACAGGAAGAATCTTTTCCTGGTCTTCTGGTTTTAAAGCAGAATGTTTTAAAAGAATTTTCCTTCCCTCTTTCCATTTCTTTTAACATAAAGCTCCTTACAAATTCAAAGCTCTTGGCTTGTGGCATTTGTATTAGTGCCTATTAAATTAGAACTGATCACATTGCTAATATATTATCCTGAATAGTTGTATTGACATGTTCTGTGTTTTTTCCAGATATAATTTCAAAATTATGTTAAAATCTTGTGGTGGTTCGGCCCTGGCCAGATGCCAGGTACCCACCAAAGCCACTTTATCACTCTCACCCCCTCAGTTGGACAGGGGAGAGAAAATATAACAACGGGCACACGGGTCAGATAAAGACAGTTTAACGAAGCAAAAGCCGTGCGCGGAAGCAAAAGCAAAACAAAAGATCTTATTCTTTACTCCCCATCAGCAGGCGATGTCCAGCCACTGCCTGGGAACTAGGGCTCCGGTACGTGTAGCGGTTGCTCTGGACAACAAACGCAAAACAAATGTCCTCCCCTTCTTCCTGTTTTCCCCGGCTTATATTGCTGAGCAGACGTCATGTTGTATGGAATATCTCTTTGGTCAGTCTGGGTCAGCTGTCCTGGCTATATCCCCCTCCCAAGTTTTTACCCACCCCCAGCCTACTGGGGAAATGTTGGGGAAACAGCCTTGGTGCTGTGTGAGCCCTGCTCAGCAGCAGTCAAAACGCTGGGGTGTTATCTAGCTGCCGCTGCACAGCAAGGTGAGGGCTGCATCTCAGGCAGACCCATTACAAATCTATATGCTTAATCATCAGAATTAGAATAAACCTCTTATTTTATACAATATATTTTCCATTATTAAAACACATAGTTAATGTATCTCAATTCTGTAACAATGTATGTCTTTTTTTTCTTTTTTTCAGAGCCATAAAGATTAATAACTTTTTTCCTGGAATCACAACAGCAAGTTGCAAATGATGTATGAAATGAAAAAATCCCAATCCAGTGTGCAGACAGACTATGGACAATACTAGACATTCTTAGACAAGATCTCCACAACATTAAGAAGAAAAAAAAAAAAAAAAAAAAAAAAAAGGAGGAAAAAAGAGAAGGAAGAAAAACCTTAAAATAATCCAGAACACTTAAAGGAACAACTAAAGTGTTTGTAGTCACTGAAAGACTCTTATTAACTTCTGTAGACTTTGGACGTAGTGATTCTAGATGGCTTCTTTGAAGGAGTGTTTTTTTTATGTCTTCCACCATATTTCTTTTTTTGAATCTTTAAAGCTCCTTGCAGTCATACATCTCTAGTGCCAGTGTTTCCTTTGACCATATATTTCAAATCACCTGCATATACTTGAAATACATAAACAAGGAATTTTATAGAAAAAATCACAGAAAAGTCTAGGTTAGAAGCGAACTCTGGGATCACATATTCACCTTTCTGTTGAAAGAAGGCATTAAATTAGGTTATCCATGGCTCTGTCAAAACAGTCTTGAATATTTCCAGTGAAGGATATTTTACCACTCCTCTGTACAACTCATTGCAAGATTTCATTATTCCACAGGAGAGATTATGTTTCTTATATCCAAATTTCCCCTGAAGAGACTTGTGTGTATTATCCTGCCACCATGCATTCTTGCAAAGGAAGTATCTCCATCTTTGTAGTAATGACATTTTAGGTGCTGGAAGACTGTGATTAGACTCACATGCTCCCCCAGCCGTCTCCTCTCTAACATGGATGAAATCAGTTTCTTCAATACTTTCATTTCTCCAGTCTTCTAATTATCAGAGTGGTAGTCCTCCACTGGGCTCTTTCCAATTTTTCATTTTTTTCCCCTTACTTTAACTGGGGGAACCGCAGCTGGACACATTATTCCAGGTGTGGCCTATGAGATTCTGAGTAGAGTGAACCGATCACACACATTCTCTGTTGGATTTGCTCTTACAGATGCAGCCCAGGACATGATTTGCCTTCCTTGTTGCCCTACCACACTACTAACTGATGTTCACCGTCCTGTCCACCACGACCCCAAGAAGAATTTCAGCAGAATGATACCTCAGCCTGTACTGCCACTGGGGATTATTCCATCCCCTGTGCAGTACTTTCCACTTTGTTAAACCTCATAAAATTCTTGCTAGCCTGATCTTCAAGCCTATTGAGGTGTCTCCATATAGTGGCTCTTCTTTCCAGTGTATCTACATCTCCTCCCAACCTGATGTTGTCTTCAGGCTTGATGAGAAGGCATTCAGCCCTGTCGTTCAGATCATTTACAATACATTTTGAATAGTACTGGACCCGGTATTTATGGGGGAAGAGCTGTTCTGAAAATTTTGGAGCTTTCGCAGCATGAGGAAAAAAGAAATAAAAATTATTTTATTCTGATAGAGTAATGGCCCAACACAAAATCCAGGGCCATAAATAAGTACATCTACATTATACATTTAGTGTGTCGGAGGGGTTTACTTGGTGAGAATTTGCTTGTATCCGTGCTTGGAGTACTGCAGCATGCACCTGAGTGCACCACTGGTATATTCAGAACAATTTCCCTCCTGGTGCAACCAGCACTCAAGTCATAGAGTGGGGAGTAATTTAAAGAACCACACTTGCCATGTGGATGCAAGGTTCTCCAGCAGCTTGTTCTATATGTACATAGCTTGTGTTAGGACCAGGATCTCATGTAAACTCCATTGCTAGTAGTTACATGATGGAACAGGATATACAGACATGGAACCATAACAAGTTACATTAAATCAAATGTTTGTCCTTCCTTCTTTGCATTACATCTGTCAATAAAGTAGATACATTCAATAAGGGCTATTGTTGGATTCAGTGTAATTTGATTGGGCTCCAAACACATAGAGTAATCTTGAGTAATAATCAGGAAGTCTTGATTTGTTTCCCAGATTGTCTTAAATTCTCCCTCATAAAATACTTGTTATCTGCACATGTAGATGGATTGTAAACCATTTGACATAGAACTAATGTAACCTTGTAAATATAGTATTGCTGGACACAGAGTCTAAGTTAACTCTTCAGGGCCTCATTAAAAATTGTCCAGACTGATCTTGGCCCACCTAGAGCTTTGGGTTAGCTTGTTTCACTGTAACAACTGTCTAACCATCAGTTGAATACTACCCAACTCAATCTAGCTCTAACTGAATTTTCTGCAACTATTACACTTATTGTTATAATAATTTTGATAAATTTCTGTAACTAATAGATCTTAATAGCAAGTAGGTTTTTTACAACCCTGGAATAAAAATGCAATGTAGAAAAGTACAAGTCAGAGGCCTTGAAAGTGTGGGTACAAGATAATATCTGAGGTTGTAATGCTGTAGACAGGTTTATGTGGTTATACTGATTACTTTTTTTTTCAAGACACAGATTTTTCTTTTAGAAAAATTAATTTTACTGTACTTTTCAATGTCATATATATATATGTTGGTACATTTCTCCCATGAGTGTTTTACTGATATCATTATTCTATGGCAGATTACGTGAAATTCAGTTCCAAATTATATTTTGCTATCTAAATGTAGATTATATGTCCGGACTCCCATGAGACTCAATACAGAGCTACCAACAGAAACTACAGAAATACTCACCTTAGATTAGACACCTATATTTGCTCAACCAAATTGCTCTGTAAGATCTTTTGACTGCCTTGACTAGATTTTCGTTGCCATAATGGAAACTAGATACGTACCTCACCTGTGTGAGATACATAAAAAAAGTGAGCTGTGGTGAGTAGACTTTGGCTGGATGCCAGGTGTCTACCAAAGCTGTTCTATTGCTCCTCCTCCTCAGCAAGACAGGGTGAGAGAAAATGTAGCAAAAGGATCATGGGTCAGGATAAGGACAGGGAGAGATCATTCACTAATTAACACCATAAGCAAAACAGACTTGGTGAAATGAGTTTAATTTACTATCAGTTGAATCAGAGCAGGATAATAAGAAAATAAAAATTAAATCTTAAAACACCTTCCCCCCATCCCTCTCTTCTTCCTGGGCTCAACTTCACTTCTAAATTTCTCTACCTCCTCCCCTCCCTGAGAAGCACATGGGGACAGGGAATGGGGGTTGTGGTCAGTTCATCATTTGTTGTCTCTGTCACTCCTTCATCCTCAGCAGGAGGACTCCTCACACTCTTCCCCTGTTCCAGCGTGGGGTCCATCCCACAGGAGACAGCCCTCCACAAACTTCTCCAGTGTGAGTCTGTCCTTCCCATGAGCTGTAGTTCTTCACGAACTGCTCCAACTTGGGTCCCTCCCACGGGGTGCAGTCCTTCAGGAAGAGACTGCTCCAGTGTAGGTCCCCCATGGGGTCACAAGTCTTTCAAACAAACCTGCTCCAGGGTAGGGTACTCTCTCTCCATGATTCCATGGATCCTGCCAGGAGCCTGCTCCGGCATGGGCTCTCCACAGGGTTACAGCCTCCTTCAGGCATCCACCTGCTCCAGCGTCGTGTCCTCCAATGACTGCAGGTGGATATCTGCTCCATCATTAACCTTCATGGACTGCAGGGGGACAGCCTGCCTTACCATGGTCTTCACCACAGGCTGCAGGGGAATCACTTCTTTGATGCTTGGAGCACCTCCTCCCCCTCCTTCTTCACTAATTTTGGTGTCTGTTTCTCTCACATATTTTCATTCCTCTCTTCTGACTGCTGTTGCTATTGCGAAGATTTTTTTTTTTTTCCTCTTCTTAAATACATTATCCTAGAGGCATTACCACCATCACTGATTGGCTTGACATTGGCCAGCAGTGGGTCTGTCCTGGAGCTGGCTGGCATTGGGTCTATCGGACACAGGGGAAGTTTCCAGCAACTTCCCACAGAAGCCACCCCTGTAATTCCCCCTGCTACCAAAACCTTGCCAAGCAAACCCAACACGTAAGCTTATCAGAGGTAAACTTGGGAATTGGTGTCTCCTGTGTGGATGTACAATGTGTTTTCTTCATTTCTCTATTTCAAAATTCTTAGTAAGACTTTGTACTAGACTTACTGTACTATCAAATCATGGATTTTTTGCTGTTGAAAACTTTTTTATCTGAATCACAAAATCATAGAATCACAGATGGTAGGGGTTGGAAGGGACCTCTGGAGATCATCTATCCCCTGGGCAGCCTGTTCCAGTGCTCTATCAACCTTAGTGTAAAGAATTTTTTCCTCATGTTGAGGCGGAACTTCCTGTGCTCCAGTTTGTGTCCATTGCCCCTTGTCCTGTTGCTGGGCACCACTGAAAAGAGCCTGGTCCCATCCTCCTGACACCCACCCTCTAGATATTTATAAGTGTTGATAAGGTCCCCTCTCAGTCTTCTCTTCTCCAGGTTAAAGAGCCCCACGTCTCCCAGCCTTTCCTCGTGGGACAGATGCTCCAGCCCCTAAACATTTTAGTAGCCCTCTGCTGGACTCTCTCCAGTAGTTCCCTGTCCCTCTTGAACCGGGGTGCCCAGAACTGGACACAGCCCTCCAGATATGACCTCACCAGGGCAGAGGGGGAGAATAACCTCCCTCGACCTGCTGGCCACACTTTTCTTAATTCAGCCCAGGATACCATTGGCCTTCTTGGCCACAAGGTCAACTTGCCATCTACCACAGCTCCCAGGTCCTTCTCCACAGAGCTGCTGTCCAGCAGGTCGACCCCCAGCCTTTTTTGTTTTGAAGAAAATAACTACAGTTCTGTGTATTTGACTTAAACTGACTCTTGTATTTTGAATTTAAGTTTGCAATATTTCCTCCATAATTACTTTCTCTCACAGTAATTAGATTTTCAATTTGAGGATGAAGTTAGTTAACTGGGGGAAGTCCTGGACAACATTGAAAATAAGAGTGGCAGATGGACATCGATGTTAAAAGGCTTCAACATATAATGCTGGTAGTACTACTGTATTCTCATGACTCGATAAAAAGATTCTGTAACAAACTTTAGGTTGAGTCAAAATCCATTTACGTAATATCTGATTCTAGTATCTGTGCATGGTTACTTATAAAAGTTTAAGATCTTGCTGTTTTCTTATTAGACACTTCATAACCCAAGTATTTTAGATTTATTTTTAAGCTACACTTCTTCCAGACACGTATTTTGTGAATACCTCCTTATTGAATGATCAAATAATAAGAAGCAACTGGGTGATGGAAGTATTTTATTTTCCAGCTGACTACAATTCTGAAGCAAGCTGTCTCTTGACATTTAATAGACTAGCACTTAAATGAAGGATTGTTTATTGCATAAAACACTGTTTGATTTATCTCCAATTATATTTAGGGTACTTTAACATTTACAATGTAACTTTAAAAACTTTTAGCACATTATGAATTCAGAATCTTGTCACGTACAATATAGATATGAATGTACTCTAATCACAGAGTATCTATTTCATTAAGTTTACTATTCTTTCTGTCAGGTTGAAATGTAACTTAACAGCTTCTGTTTTGCAAAACAAACTTGCTTGACAAAGGTACACAATAAACACGGAATTCTGGGATTCCAGTTTTTAAAGAGTAATTGCATCAAATATAATTGATATATGTGATGGCTTACAAACTTCCAAAATGTGATATATACTGATAATATCCTCAGATTTGTTTCTCTTTTTTTCATCTTTTTCTTGTTACAGTCAGAGATTGTATGTCCAGGCTTTCTTATAGGGGGAATACTTATACCTGACTGTAAAAGACTCAGCCCTTGCTGGAAGCCAATTGATTGCTTATTTCTCTTGATATTTCATTCTTCTAACAGAGGACTCTATACTATAACCTTTTCTTGGGCTAAGTCGTAGTTATTAACTCAAGCTTTCATACTGAAGTGCCATTGAAGTCAGTAAGAATATTTACATCAGTAAACACCACATGGGTGTGTTAAGTATTATGGCACTGGACTCTTCCATTTGTTCATAAGCTGCTCACTCAGCTGACATTTCTGGCATATAAATGCCTCTGAATCTCAGGATTTTGATTTATTTTCATTTACTAAACACATTGGAGTAGAACACATGTAAGACAAACAAAACCAAATGTGAAAAAGACAGTGAGTCATTCACCTTACCCAGCCAGCAGCACCAGAAATAATAAACATTAGTATTAAAAGGCAATAGCACTAGAAACCATCAAGTAGTATAAGACATCTATCTACTTAGTTTAAATAATGCATCATCATTAGAGTGCAGGGGAATGCTTGAGAAGGGCTCCTCCAGAATCACACAAGAAAAGAGACAAAGTAAGGTTTACTCTGAATAAGACCTTTTAAGAATAAGACTTTTTAAGATATGGATGGTAGAATCTTAATGAATTCAAAGGTTTTTATCATAAAATAAGGAAACTTTTCAAATTTTCATAGTGTTTTAGATTATTTTGCCTCCATGACCACAGGACAGACGAATTTAAACAGATGACTAATTTTATTGACCTAACACTGGGATGCTGAATGCTTACCTCTTGCAGTTGCTGGTTATTTAATAGGGCTTGGTGGAAGATTTCAAAACATTTTCCATAGCCAATAGCTTAGCTTTACTCCACAGCCTCATAGAATTGATTCACTTTTTCACTCTATCTTATTTTATCCCATAAAGGTTAACAAGGAGAACATTTTTTCAAGGATTCTATGTTGTTCTTACAGGTTAAAAAAAAAAAAAATATACTGGCCACATCCTTAGAGCTGGCCCATTCAGACTTACTTATGCTGGATATTGTTGAAAATTTATAGTGAAGGGACCATTATTAGATGTAGATCCCTGTTGATTTAATCTGAATTGTGCTTCCTGAAGACCTGATCAGTTATTAATCAGATTAATGTAATCCTGGAAAATGAACCTGGTATACATTAGAGACACTAGGAGAGGAGGAGGGGAAGGGCAGGAAACAAATTTTGGCAAGCATAAAAGGGCAAAAAAAGAAAGAAGATAAAGGGATGCAATAATGAGAAACAAAAACTAGGAATAAAAGGGCAATGTTGGTAAAAGAAAAATATTATTAGAAACTGACTATCATCACATAAATTAATATTTTTAATAGAGCTATTATTAAGCTTATTATTTAGCCTAGAAATTAAAGAGTAGTGAAAATATTCTAGCAATATCTCCATGACAATGACGTGGTGGAAAGATTTAACTGGGAAGGAAGGAAGGAAGGAAGCAGATGCAAAAGTTACTTTAATTATAAACTTCAATTTGTTCACAAGATAACTTGTATGACTGGGTTATCTATCACAGCAGATGACTCAAGAAGCAGGAGATATTTCACAGTTAAATGCTCCGATGTGATGAGTACAGAAGAAAGGGAACATGGAACAACATATTATCAGAAAAACAAAGGTCCTATGACCAGCTTTGAAACTGGTTTATGTGTGTGATTAGGCAAGTAATCTCATTGCACCAGACCTTCTGTATCTGCACAAACATGAAAACTATTAGATTAAATGAAAGAGAACATTGTCACTTCTTTAGCTACTTTAATGCAACTTCAATGACACAAAAAAAGGCTAAATTACAGTTCAAGTTGTCATTGAGGAGAATATATTCCTTTAAATACGATCTAAATAATTATGGGAATCAATACAGTTCCAAAAGAATAGGAAGGAAAATTATACTGAATTTTATATGTTTTTTAATAATATTTTGAAAAATGTTAGATTTTCTGTCGCATTTGGAATAAGCTTTTATCATTTTCTTTTTCGGTCATCAGAGGATGCATAATACTCCTGTAATGTTTTTAAATAGCATGGATGTTTACATTACTTGCAAAGCCCGTACATGTAAGAGATCAAGTGTACTTGCTGTTTAAAACATGTGTTCATGAGTTTGAGGGCAAGGATGCAACTCTTAATGTTTGTTGCTCATTTCCATAGAACCCATTTCTTTCACTTCAATTTAGAACAATTTTGCTTTTAAAATGAAATTTAAATTTTTTTTTCTCTCTTTTTTTTTTTTTGAGGATGGTGAGAAAAGTCTCTGGCTCCTTCTGATATACGTGTAAGTTACATCCGTCTCATAAAAGTATCACCAACAGAACAGATTCAACTGCTGCATTCAATCCATTAGGAAAATAATACAATTTCTTTTGCTTTCTTTTTCTAAACACCAGATGCCAGGAACAGTTGAGTTTCTTAAGAGCCTACTCACAGTTTCTATTTATTCTGGGACATAACAACCAGGCTCATCCTCTAACCTGAGTCTGATCCATCTTCTTCTGAGGACAAGTGCACTGTTACAGAATAGCATGGGAAGCGAGCTAAACTGCAGAGATGAAAAACAGGTATGAGGGAAGCAGAAAAACAAAACACGGCTGGATCACAGAGGCATTAGTTAATTAACGAAGTGCTAAGATTTCACTGAAGCCTTGCATTTGAGCCGGAGCAACCTGAGACTCCAGCACAGGAAACCTCCAGGACAGGCAGAGGGGAGGGTATTTTGCTGCTCCTTCTTAGCATGTGCTGTATTGCCAGTAGTGCCTCATGAAGCCCTCTCAGCAGTGCTCCTACTTAATTCTTCACTAAGATGCAGTCTCTATCTGTTCTTCATCACAGGATGCAAAGTATAGTCATCTATAATTAATTTATTTCCCTTTTTCACTTGCAGTCTCCTCACTTCTCTGGGAGTTTGCTACAGTGCTGAGGAGACCAATACTCAAAATTCAGTGCAGCTCCTTCTTACCTACAGGTTTTGGTTTTATTCCAGATGAACACTACTAAAAACAGTGAAATGTTTGTCAGAGCAAAACTTGTTATATTCAGAAATAAGGTTAGGATCTGGGTGACTTTCAGCTCTTCAGAAATTAACTCTTAGCTGAATTGAGGAGAGACATAAATCAAAAAACAATGACAATCAATACAGGAGACCTTTCTTTCTCTAAAGCACCATGGACAAAAACTGACAGCTGAAATTAAGTAAATTATCAGTGGTCACCAGGTAAATCAAGACAAGGCTTCAGAAATGGAAACAATATGTTTCTAACAGTCATAAATAAATTTCCTTAGAAAGAGGTTAAAATAAAGAATCAAAGGGACTTCACGAGATATTTTACTGTGCTTATGGGCAACAAGTAATAAAATAGAAAACTATGATTACTGTGTAACTGAAAAAGACAAGTGTGGTGAGACAGACATCCTTTCTGATCTTTAAAGAGTTCTCTGTTTGAATATACTACAATAAAATTATGGAACCGATAAAATGAGTTGGTTTATCCAAATAACTCATCACTTCACACCATTTTTGTTTTACTGTTTAAGATGGAACATCTGTTAGAATTTATTGATATATTTATTATTATTAATATACTTAAATTTCATATTAAAGACCATATGAATCAGTTAAGAAGCAATGCCATTTTCAGTATAGATTTTCTTGGTGCTTAACACCAGAAAATCAAACCTTGATGGGAACAGAAGATATGAAGTTTCTGGTGGGCTACTATATAGTGATTGGTTGTACTTTTATAAAGTGAACACAATTTACCTGCAGTGCTAAGATTATTTACTTAGTTATTTACTTAGTATCCTTTGTTGATTAAAACTGCTTGCAGTTATTGCTGCCACTATACAAATCCATTGTTTAAACCTGAAAATCTAAACACTGTATTTCTGATCAGAGTTTTATCACCTGTGTTAGTTCCTCTACACTGACTATACACTTGTGTCTTTTTCTTAATTTCTTTTTTAATGAATTAAGTTTATTTCTGTGCAAAGACTTTCAGACATTCAAAATTAGGAAAAATACTTAATTAGATTTTTAAGTGGATCAACTGAGTAAATGAGTAAGATGGATTTTGGTTCAATATTAATCTTGATCTTCTTGATCATATGCAAACAAGAAATATACAATATAGGGCTTAAAGTTTTTATTTTGCTACTGGTGTATGTTTGAAGTAATTAATTACATGGCACCAACAGCAGTGTTTGCATCCTAAAACTCTTCAATGATTGTGTAACATGCTAGCACTGTGTTTTAGAAAGTTATTAAAGTCTTAAAAACAAAAATACCTTCATTCAAGATCCACCAACGAGAAGAGACTGTAATCAGGTAAATTAAGTGAAAATCCATTACATAGAAAATTCCAATCATCTCCACACCCTTTTTCATCTCCAAATACATAATTCTACATACTTCACTTCCTTTAGATGCAACTCACTAACAGGGTCTTTCAGCTTTCACAATATTCCGTGTATCATCACAGCGGTACGATATAGTGGTCAATATCATTATATTCTGTCTGCAGACAAAGAGATAAAGAGATAAATGATTAATTGAAAGTCAGAAAAGAGGTCTGCAACAAGTAAGATTTTGAAATTTGGTGTCCTAAAGGCTACACTTCTATTAGGTAAGATGTTATAAATTGAAAGCAAAGAGAAGACTGAGAGGAGATTTTATCAATGCTTATAAATATATAAAGGGTGGGAGTCAAGAAGATGGGGTCAGGCTTTTTTCAGTGGTGCTCAGTGACAGGACAAGAAGCAACGGGCACAAACTGGAGCACAGAAAGTTCCACCTGAACGTGAGGAAAATCTTCTTTACATTAAGGGTGACAGAGCATTGGAGCAGGCTTCCCACAGAGGCTGTGCAGTCTCCTTCTCTGGAGATATTCAAAACCTGCCTGGACACGATCCTGTGCAACCTGCTGTACATGAACCTGTTTTGGCAGGCAAGTTGGAATAGATGGTCTCTAGAGGTCCCTTCCAGCCCCCACTATTCTGTGGTTCTGTGATTCTGTCTAAAATGAGAATGTCTTTTCAATTCAATGGTATGCTCAGAAACATGGAAATTATACCAGAGTTTAATTTGCTTATTGACCTATGAAGTAAATGTATCAAGACCAGTATTTTAAATTTAAAGGAAGAACTATTTCTAGTTCTTCCTTTATACTTTTAAAATATAAATATTTTTAATATTTTTTCATTACCAATTGAAGAGTTTTCACAGGTTGCTTGAGGAATATGACTGTAAAACTTCCTCAATTTTTCATGCTTTGAGAAAGACATAAAAATCTGTTTGTTTGAAACTGGCAAATAAGAATTGAAACTACACTAAGAAAACAAAAAAGAAAAATAAACACTGCTACATGGAGTAAAGCAAACTAAAGAAGAGATAAATTTTTTAAGTTACAAAACAGCCAAGATATCACCTATCAAAAAGAAGATGACACTTCAACAAATATAGAGATGAGAATGTGGATGTTTTAAAAGGATTTCACTTGGTGGAATTTGCCATCATGAAAATTACTGTAAGATACAAACTGAGTTTTATTCGGTTTCATTTAGCATTGAATAACCATTGAAATGTGAATGTGAAAATACAATCTGAAATACAAGCTACTTGCTAAACATCAAATAACCTGTTGTAATACCATCATCAAGAACTATTACAGCCCTGCAGATAGAAAGAAAAGAAATATAAAAGTGTCAAGAGATAGAAATGAGAGATAAGGCAGTCCGGAGGTTTTGATAACAATGAAACACTGCAGAATATACAAAACCATTCCAGGAGCAAGGGTCAAAGAAAAAAAGGAGTATTTCCAAAATGAAAGAGAGAAAGTTTGTATGTGTTACACTACAACATGGCTTATAAAACACATCAACAATAGCTGTAGATAGTTATATCAACAAGACTTAGTCCAGTTCAAGTTTTGAATCTCACTTCCCTTTCTCTTTTTTCCTTTATAGATCATAATATTTCAAAGTCCAAGTTTGGAATGCTAGACCATTATAGACAGGGCATAGATAAACTCAGATATGCAGACAGACCTACCTTAATCAGCATTCAGACTGTTGTACATTCTGTAACCTCTTTGTAGATAAGTAAACATGGTATATGAGAGCTGTCTATCTGGCACTCAGCATGATAGCTGAACTGAGAAAAAAGATCACTAAAAAAAGAACACACAACAAACAACAACTCCCCCCCCACACACACAACGATTCAGAAAATAAAATCCTGTGCAGCCATAACAACATTATTTATCCTGTTCCTAGTAGAGCTCCCTGGTTACATAAATTTTTATAGCTTTGTCTCAGCATGACGTTGAACTTTTTTTCTGATTTCTGAAGTTTTGGAGTCTTCAGAGATGCCATATTTTAGTCCTACTCCTTAGGGAGCTCTGATTTTCTTACTGGAGTAATTACTTCCTTCTTCATCCATAAAAGAAATGGATCTTGAGATGCTGGGATTTACATCTTACTTAAATGCCTTAACTGGACATGTAATTAATTACTTAGTAGTCGTTTAAGCTATACCACACAGTGTAAATTGCATTAACCATATTGCTTACAATAGTCCCTACAGATTAGAACAATCAAACTAGGAGATACATAAATATCGACAGGCAGACAATCCAGGCTTCAAAGAGTTCAGAAAGTGAATTCATATATCAAGGACAGGCTAAAAGACAGACACCAAACACACACAGAAAAAAAAAAAAAAAAATTATCCAGATTTTCAGGTTTGTGCTGCTCTGAAAATTTTGCGTCTGTTTTGCTTGTTTTATCCACATTATCCAACCACAAGCTCTCAGCTGAGGAGCTAGTTTTTCCTCCCCCAACTTTTGGGAGGGAACTTATAAGATCTTTTAGTATTAGTTGGGGCTCTTCCCACCTAATTTTCTGATGACGTTTCTTCTTATGAAGGAAAATATGACAAAACCAACTGATAAGAATGCCTTAAAAAGATGACATTTATGACTTTCAGAACTTACAGTACAATAGAAATAAGACAATTCAGCTTTACTTCAGAATAAGGCAGAACACGAATCCAGAGCAGAATTTGGACATCTCTAGATGTTTGAATTCAAAGTATCAAAAACTAGGTCCCAATAGCGGATGAATGCTAATTTCTTCATTGGGAAGTAGTAAATTAAGACTAAATCTTCCTTATTACTGTAGATTTTAGAAAGACACTGATAAAGCTTTTTGATGTGTTAAGCATTGAAAAAAACAGAATAATCACTTAAAAGTTCTAGTCAAATAATTGGTCAATATTTTATTTTTCTTGTTTGAAAAAAATATATGTTGCATTCAAAATCTTGTTATGGGCAGAAAAGAACACATTGTATTTGAGAAGTCAAGAATTTCTTAGTCAATTAAAATAATTCTAACAGTCTAAGCAAAATACAACAGTTATAACAATACAGCAGAGCATCACAACAAGTCATCAGAGTCCAAACCTGTCTGCCAGCAGCTTGACTTTGTCAGTGGTGATCCTCTAGGGTAGTCTATATGTTCTTTTGTTCTGCGATTCCCATTTATTCAGGTTTTCTATCCCCTTTATTAACTTTAAAACCGGTTTTACCTTGAACACTTCCAGGTGTGTTTTGCGGTTTGTCATTTCTGTTTGCAGCCTAGGACTTTTTAGCCCTGTAGCCCAGTAAATACATGATTGCCATTGTTAGTAACAGGCCATATACTGACTTTGTGGTGCCTCAAGACTGAGGCTTGCAAAGTTTACTTTGTCTGAATTTCCTTCAACCTGCCTGGAACTTTCTTTTATTTGATTTGTCTGTAACAGCAACATTTCCAATGACTGGGGCTATGGCAAATTTCTTTCACTTTTACTTACTTTGGTATAGTATACCTGTAGTTTTTACATAGACAGGAGAGCAAGCATGGGATGATAAAAAATAGAACACAAGCTCCAGACCTCAGGGCTATAAACAACTCAGAGAAATGCAGACATGAGAGCTGATTTTAGGGTTTGTCCATAAGGAGAACAAGGAAAAGCAAAAGAATATACATAAACCACACCATATGTATAATATGTTTGCAGATCAATGAAGAAAAATCAAGCTGCAAAGTAGGTTTAACAAAGACATAAAAATATCCCTAGGTAAATCCTGGAGAGAGGAGGAGGAAGAAACCACCGTCATTTACACCATACTCCTCCAGATGACAGACTTAGGATGCTGATGACTTGCCATATCCCACTCCAGAGTGAAGCCATTTACCTCAAGATAGAGAGGACCAGTGGAAAGAAGGAAATAACTCAGAAAAAGTGCTAGGTACTAAGATATGTGCATAACAATTTAAACTATTATAACAGAGATCTCTCTTCCATAATGGTAGTACATATTGTTTTCTTTTTCTGTAATAACTAAGTCTGGACTAATAAAAATTCATGATTAGACTTGAGATTTTGACTGTATGAACAATAAATTTTTGGCTGCGTATATAAAGTGTCTGCCTATAATAAGATTTACTAAGGAATAGCCTCTGGTATCATTCTGTGTCCACTCATCCATACCACTTTTTATTCAGAAACAATTTAATCTGCACAGAATAACTACTTGTTATCACTATCATCTAAAGCAAAATTTCTAAAAGTTACCGGATTATTATATAACTGCTAACATATTTAAAACAAGATAAAATAACTCAGGTCAAGACAAGTACAAACAAGTCCCGAGTCTACTAAACACGGGACCCTCTACTTGTAATGGCAACAATCATAATTACCAGGCTACAGAAGATGGTTGGATAAAGTGAAAAAGGCTCAGAAGGAGAGTTGGATTAGTAAAAGTAATTGATAAGGAGAAATGGGAGAGCAGGGATGAAGGGTGTGAGGGATAGATGTACTGTGACAGTGAGAAGAAGAAACAGTGACAAGGCCTGGAAGTAGCTATGATACAGGAAAGACTGGGTTTAGTGCACTAAACCCCACCATTAGTTCAAAACACTATCAGAGAAGTCGCTGAAGAAGAAGGTACCATTTTCTTTCTGAACTTGCAGTCTTCAAGTGAAGGTGTCACCAAGTTGCTGTCTTCATAACTGTCGCCTTTGCCACTTTAGGAAAACTTACCATTTACTAGCCTACTTACCATTGTTTTATATAAAAGGTGTATTTCTTGAAATATGAGCTAGTCACAACTGAAGTGAGAGTGGGAGTTTAATTATTTTATCCTCACAATGTGTAAGGTATCTTGGACTGAGGTTTTGGTTCAGCTGATTTCCTTGCATCTCTCCAAAGAAGAAGGAATTCAAGGTAAGCAAACTGCAATAATTAAATGGCAAGGTGACTGATTAATTCTTAGCCATATGAAGCACACTGATTCGCCAAAGGCTATGAAAAATGTGTAGATTTATTCCAATCTATGTGTTAAAAGCAAATTTTCATCATATATGCACCATATTCGCATCATATTCGCACTTTTCACAGCATCCCTCTGGACAAGTTGTCCAGCTGTGAGATGAGTGGGTTCCTGGTGTGCTGGATGAAGAACTGGCTGAACGGCAGGGCTCAAAGTCTTATACTGAATGGGGCTACATCTGGCTGGTGACTGGTCACCAGCGGTGTTCAGAGTTCAGTTCTAGGGCCCGTTCTGTTCAATATGTTTATCAGTGAACTGGATGCAGGAGTTGAATGTATCCTTAGTACTTTTGCTGTTGATACTAAACTGGGATGTGACTCACTCAAGGGACGAGAGGCCTTGCAGAGGGATTAGGTTAGGGACCATTGGGTAATCACCAGTGGCATGAAGTTTAATAATAACAAATGATGGATTCTGCACGTGGGATGGAGTAATGCTGGCCACAGGTATAAATGGGGAAAGCTGGAGAGCTGTCTTGGCTGGAGAGCAGCCCTGCAGAAAGGGATCTGGGGGTGCTGGTTGACATCAGGCTCAGTATGAGTCAGCAGTGTGCCCTGGCAGCCAAGAAGGCAAACTGCATCCTGGGGTGCCTCAAACACAGCATAACCAGCCGGTCAAAAGACGTGATTATCCTGCTGTATTCGGTGTTGGTGCAGCCTCACCTTGAGTACTGTGTGCAGTTCTGGGCCCTGCAATTTAAGAAGGATATTGTCAAGGGTTGAGGCTGGACTGGCCTCTAACAGATGACAGATACTCTCTATTAACTCCTCTCTCCTCCCAGAAGGGGAAGGGAGAGAGGATAAGGGAGAGAGACTTATGAGTTTGGAGAGGAAAACTGAAGCAGCTTTAATAAAACAATAACAATAAAAAGAAAATATAATAATACTAACAAGAAAATTACAAAATATATACAAATATACAGAAATCCAATTCTGAACCCAACCTCCTGATGACGATACGTCACCACTGATGCTGCAGAGCTGGAATGGGGGATGTCCCAGAAAGGAATCCTCAGCAAACAGGAACAGGATAGAGGAGGCTGGATTCAGGAACTGAATTAAGGAATGCACAGCTCAGGATTGAAGACAGAGGAACAGATGGAGTCCTCCTTGGATGTTGGCCACTGAAGAAGAGAGCTTAACCCTTGTGATCCCTCAGCTTTATACCGAATATGACGTATGTGGATTGGAATACTCTGTTGGTCAGTTTTGGGTCACCTGTGTGGTTTGCTCCTCCCTGCAGCTGTGACCTTTTTACCTACTTGCAACCGTTTTCACTTCTGGGACCCCAACATTAAGTACAAGATTTAGCAGTGACCTTGGTTGCTACAGAAGCAAGTATAAGCAAGAGCTTTTCTGCATACCATTCCTTGGCAGTCAAGCACTACCACTACTAGAAGCAGACACTGCCTGGAAAAACATGATGTTGATTTCAGAGACTACAGTTACTTAGAAGAGATTTAACTGAAAATCAGTGAACAGAATTAGTTCAGTTTCAGCTCAAACTGGGATAGATGTGAAGGTCCTCAAATGCATCTAGAGAAGGCCAACAAAGCTGGTGAAAGGACCAGAAGGAATGTCCTGTGAGTAATGGCTAAGGATTTTGGGCTTGTCTAGTTTGGAGGGAAGGAGGTGGAGGGGCGACCTCATTGCTCTCTACAGCTTCCTAAGGATGGGAAGTGGAGAGGGAGGTACTGTTCTCCCTGGGATTCAGTGAGAGGACAGATGGGAATGGCTTAAAGCTGTATCAGGGGAGTTTTAGACTGGACATTAAGAAATATTTCTTTACAGAGAGGGTGGTCAAACACTGGGACAGGCTTCCTAGAGAGGTGGTGAATGCCTGTCAGTGTTTAAGAAGCATTCTGAAAATGCTCTTAGTAATATGCTTTAATTTTTGATCAGCCCTGACTTGGCCAGGTAGGTGGAGCAAATGATCATTTCATGTCCCTTCCAGCTGAACTATTCTATTCTATTCTATTCTATTCTATTCTATTCTATTCTATTCTATCCTATCCTATTCTATTCTATTCTATCCTGCTTCATTCTTTTCTATAGTTAAAATCTACCTAAATAAATGCTACATTTCCTGTGCTTTTTAAGTGTAGCTCAATATATAGAAGAGCTCCTAGCTAACAGTAGGAGCTGAGCTCTTCTTTATTATTCCACTGAAGAGACATAGATTTCTTTGTAGTGAGAAATCATTTCATATCTACTCGGAAGAACTTCACAACCTTTTCTAACTTAATCTGAAAAATCAATATGAAGAGTCAAATGTAGGTCCAAACACTGAAATTGATGTGCCATCAGAAGACAAAGTTAATGAAGACAAGATACCACTAAAAGGATTCAAGGTGTTACCAATGAATATTAAAGGCTCAGGCCTGACATCATTGAGTCTTACGTCAGCTTTTTATCAGCTGAGTCTGACTACGAACTGTAGAACAATACCAGGCCAGATTCAGCCTACCTATATTATCTGAGATAGAACAACATGAACAACACGTAAAAGTAGTCTCCTAGCTCCAGCAGGATCTCCTAAGTGAGGCAGCCTCACTCCTTCCAGGGCTGATCAACAAGACCTTTTGGAGAAGTTACTTTTCTCTGGTGACGCACATCTCCACCTGCATTTCCGAATGATGTATCAACTAACAGAACTAGGCAACAGAAAACATGAGTCACATCAAAATATTTTATGAGGAATAGATGCCAAGTACTTTTCTGAGCAGACAGGACCAGTGGAGCAAATGTAAAATTCTTTCGTGAACTAACTAGTGAATTCTTTCACTATTAAGTAATAGTGTATTAAGTACTTAAAGTATCAGAATTGAGACCTAAAGTTTTGCCCATCCTGAGAAGACTTAAACCCATAGCTCTTCCTTCTGGGAAAGCGTCTGAACTTCCAAACTGTAGAGTAGCATGGGCTGAGCTCATAGCCTTCCTGATGAAAAGGGGATACTTTTTTAGTAACCAACTGCAGCATTACAGAAGTCATACATGAAATAAGCAAAAATAAGTCAAATTGCTGTATAACAAGGTCTCTGCTGAGATTTAAGATCCTTCATTTCTGGTCAACATTCCCAATGGCAATCATACATTTTATCCAATTACCTTTAAATGTAAAATGCATATATAGTCTGACGTAGAGTTCCGACTTGCAGTCCCTCCCATCTCCTCACCCAACTTGTTAAGTGACACTGCAGCTCACTGAGGCATTTAGGAAGCGCAAAATCAAGTTTTCTGGTCTTAATCAGTTAAATAACTACTTGCATGTAAATATTAAATCCTAGATATAATAATTAAAAAAAAGAATAGCACAATCAATAGCAAATTAAGAGTAGCCCATTCCAGGATTTTTTTTCCAGCTGATGCTGTTCATTGAATTTATCCTAAATTCACAAGTTTCACATCTTTTGATGCAGCCCAGGAAACAGTTGGCTTCTTGGGCTGCAAGCGTACACTGTTGGCTCATGTTCATCCTATCATCCACCAGCACGCCCGAGTCCTCCTCCCCAGGACTGGTCTCAATCCACTCATTGCCCAGCCTTTATCTGTGCTTGGGATTGCCTCGACCCAGGTGCAGCACACAGAATCATGGAATCACAGAATGTTAGGGTTTGGAAGGCACCTTACACTTGGTCTTGTTAAACGTCATGCGGTTGGCCTGGGCCTACCTCTCCAGCCTGTCAAGATCCCTCTGGATGGCATCCCTTCCCTCGAGTGTGTCAACCTCACCACTCAACTTGGTGTCATGGGCAAACTTGCTGAGGGTGCACTCGATGCCACTGTCTATGTCATCAACAAAGGTGTTAAACAGCACCAGTCCCAGTACCAATCCCTGAGGAACACCACTTGTCACTGGTCTCCACTCAGACACTGAGCCATTGATTGCAACTTTTTGAGTGCAACCTTCTAGCCAATTTCTTATCCACTGAGTGGTCCATCTGTCAAATCCATGTCTTTCCAATTTGAAGACCAGGATGTCATGCGGGACAGTGTTGAAGGCTTTGCACAAATCCAGATAGATGACATCAGTTGCTCCTTCCTTGTCAATTGATGCTGTAACTCCATCATAAAAGACCATCAGTAGATATCATCAGGGAGGATTTTCACTTGGTGAAGCTATGCTCGTTGCCACCAATCACCGGCACATTTTCCATGTGCCATAGCAGAGCCTTCAGGAGGATCTGCTCCGTGATCTTGCCAGGCACAGAGGTGAGACTGACTGGCTTGCAGTTGCCCAGGTCTTCCTTTTTTCCCCTCTTTGAAAATGGGGGTGATGTGTCCCTCTTTACAGTCAGTGGGCACTTTACCAGGCTGCCATTACTTCTCAAATTTGATTGAAAGTGGCTTAGCAACTTGGTCTGCTAGTTCTCTCAGGACCTGTGGATGGATCTCATCAGGTCCCATGGACTTGTACACCTTCAGATTCTTTAGATAGTCATGAACCTGATTTTCACTTACAGTGAGTGGATCTTCCTTCTCCCAGTTCCCGCCTTCAGCTTCTGCAACTTAGACAGTGTGGCTAGAGACCTCACTGGTTAAGACTGAGGCAAAGAAATCATTCAGAACCTCATTCCAAGTTTTTCTTCAGCTTCACTGTTTCATGAGCTTGAAATTTTTCATTCTGAAATTAAAAATTTCTCTTAATTACATTTTACTCAAAATCAGTCTGCTTTTCTGTAGAGCTTTTATCTTGACAAACTTGTATTTTCTATCAAAATACATTTCCTTATTATATTAGTGTCTGCTTATGATACTTATGTCTACTAACTCTAATTCTAAATGCATGCCTGCAAGCTTCTGCAAGCTTCTGCTTGACACATCTTCTTTATTAGGATGATCATAGAATGATAAAATACCAGGTTGGAAGGGACCTCAAGCATCATCTAGTCCAACCTTTCAAGGTAAAAATATGGTATAAAAGATATGGCCCAGCACCCTGTCAAGTTGAGTCTTAAAACTTTCCAATGTAGGGGAATCCACCACTTCCCTTGGGAGATTATTCCAATGTCTAATTGTCCTCATGGTGAAAAAGTTTCTTCTGGAGTCCAATCGGAATCTCCCCAGGAGTAACTTGTATCCATTACCTGTCGTCTTTTCCATGTGACTCCTCGTAAAAATGGAGTCTCCATCTTGTTGGTAGCCAACCTTTTTAAGTACTGGCACGTGGTTATAAGGTCTCCCCTAAGCCTTCTCTTCTCAAGGCTGAACAAACTCAGTTTTCTCAGCCTTTCTTCATATGGCAGGTCTTCCAGTCCTCTGATCGTCTTCCTGGCCCTCCTCTGGACCCTTTCCAGCTTGTCCGCATCTTTTTTGTATAGCAGGGACAAAAACTGAACACAGTACTCAAGGTGTGGTCTGACCACTGCTGAGCAGAGTGGGATAATGACTTATTTATCTTTGCTAGTGATGCCCTTGTTAATAAAATCCAGCATCCTGTTGGCTTTCTGTGCCACTGCAGCACACTGTTCACTCATGTTGAGCTTGTTGTCCACCAGGTCCCTTTCGCAGTCTGAGCTGCATTCCTGGGACATGTATTCCCAGGTGCAAGACCTTACATTTGTCTCCATTGAACATCTTAAGGTTTCTGCTAACCCACTCCTCCAGCCTGTCCAGGTCTTCCTGGAGGATGGCTCTCCCTTCTGGAGTGTCAACTACCCCACCCATTTTGGTGTCATCTGCAAACTTAATCAGGGTGCTTCTGATGCCGACATCCAAGTCGCTTATGAAGATATTAAACAGCATTGGGCCCAATATTGATCCCTGGGTGACCCCACTTGTGACTGATTGCCGATCAGGGAGCAGAGTCCTGAAGGAAGAGCTGAAAGAAATAACCACCTTTTAGTGTTAAAAACATCAATAAAGAGTCTCTACTGTAAAATATTAACTGTTGTAATGGGTTTGCATGGCAAGGTTTTGATAGCAGGTGTTTACAGTGGTGGCCTCTGTGAGAAGCTGCAGGAAGTGTCCCCTATGTCCAATACAGCCAAAGCCAGCCAGCTCTAAGACAGACCCACCACTGGCCAAGGCTGAGCCAATCACCGACAGTGGTAGTGCCTCTGTGATAACTATTTAATAAAGGGAAAAACTTACTGCACAGCAGCAGTTGCAGCCAGAGGAGTGAGAATATATGAGAGAAACAACTCTGCAGACACCAAGATCAGTGAAGAAGGAGGAGGAGGAAGTGCTGCAGGCACCGGAGCAGTGATTCCCCTGCAACATGTTGTGAGGACCATGGTGAGGCAGGCTGTCCCCCTCCAGCCCATGGAAGTTAACGGTGGAGCAGATATCTGCCTACACCCCATGGAGGACCCCACGCTGGAGTAGGTAGATGCCTGAAGGAGGCTCTGATCCTGTGGAAAGCCTGCACCGGAGCAGGCTCCTGGCAGGACCTGTGGACCCATGAAGACAGAGGAGCCCACATCAGAGCAGGTTTGATGGCAGGACTTGTGACCTCATTGGGGACCCACGCTGGAGTAGTTCGTGAAGAGCTTTAGCCCGTGGGAAGGACTCACAATGGAGAGTTCATGGAGGACTGTTTCCTGTGAGAGGGACCCCACATTGGAGCAGCTGAAGTGTGTGAGGAGTCCTCCCCCTGAGGAGGAAGGAGCGGCAGAGACAATGTGTGATAAACAGACTGCAACCCTCATTCCCTGTCCTCATGCACTTCTCAGGAAGGGGAGGAGGTAGAGAAATTCAGAAGTGAAGTTAAGCCCAGGAAGAAGGGAGGGGTGGAGGGGAGGTGTTCTAAGATTTAGTTTTAATTCTCATTACTCCTCTTTCAGTTGATTGGTATTAAATTATGGGTTTTCCCAAGTTGAGTCTGTTTTCCCATGATGATAATTGCTGAGTGATCTCCCTGTCCTTATTTCAACCCACGAGCTTGTTATATTTTTCTCTCTGTCCAGCTGAGGAGGAGGGGGAGTGATAGAGCAGCTTTGGTGGGCACCTGGCATCCAGCCAGGGTCAACCCACCACAATTGTTCAGACAACAGAAGAGACTTCTAAAGGAAAACAAAAAAAAAAATTAAAATTAAAACCAAATCTAAAATACTGTTTTATATAGAATGTGACAGTTATTCTTGGAACTTGGTGTAAGCCTTCAGCACTTCAAGACAGTCTTATTAGACTATATGATAGAATTCTGTGTGCAAATAGACTAAACTCTGATAATCTATCTAACATGAATTCCCCATTCCTGTTGAAGCAGATTTCAACACTTTTGAAGAAATTGAAAGGGTTACATTTGCAAAGACTCCAACAGCAAAAATTACTCTGATTTCAGCACAAGTTCCATAGATTGAATATTTTGGGATTATGTCATAAAAGCCAGATTAAATATTCAATAACTTTTACTTACTCCAGTAGCTTTTTTCAAGCTAATGTCTTTATCAGACTATATTTAATGCAGAGCAGCTCTTTTCATGGTGGTCTGTAGAAACAGATTGTTTCCTCTTCTAATTAGATTTTCATTTGCATGAAAAGAGTATCTTTGATTAGAAGCATTTACAGCTTATTTTTTACCACAGCCTTCTGTGAAATCATAATCATTTTCATAGCAATAATTTGTGATATCACAAACAGAAGATTATTAATTCAAGTAGAGATGATGAGCCATTAAGATCCTGATTTTATTCAGGTTTCTTGGCCATATGGAAAATAAGAAAATGGGTTATATAAAACTGCACAGCACCAATAGATACTGCATTGAGAGCGCTAAAGACTGATGTTTATCTGCAGAGCAAGTGTCATTGCTCTTTGCTATTCACACACAGACACACTGGTAGGTGTGTCAGCCTTGCTTTGGAAGAAACACATCTGAGAAAGAGTGAGAAGGTTGTTGATTTTCTTTGTTCACCAAGAAAGGGTGACAGAGAGGCTAGTTATTGTAGGACAATTTTCTTCTGAAAAACACTTGATGAATCATTGTATAGCTTGAGAAAAGAAAAGCTAATATAATTTATTGGGAGAGATATATCAAAACACTTTTATTTAGATATTTTAATTTGCTGTAGAACAGCAATCTTAGTACTCTTTAGTACTAAATGTACAGACGCATCTCAGCACTCTTTACAGAATGCTTTGTTTATAAACAATATAAACATTTTATTTGATTTCTTTTTTAAAAAACCTTTTCATCTTCCTTCACACACTGTTATCAAATACCTTAGATGTAAATGGTATCCTTATTTTTTAACAGCTCATCTGTTCAGCCTGAATTTGTAATCATCTGTCTGTGGTAATATAAATTGTTGCTATAGCTTGCAGTTTTGAACTAACATGTATTTTGTACTATTGAAAGATACTTTCACTGCAGTACTTAGATTCTGAGCTCTTGAACCCTTTTCGATCAAACTTTCTGATTAATTTTTTTTATCCTTCAGGTCATCTTGTAAGACAAAGATATTTCCAGAAGCTCCCAAGGAGTAGGACAGTGGATTTAAATTACTTATGTTAGCAAAGATCTCAAAGTATATTATACTGCATCAAAAGCCTAGCATTATTATCATCTATGAATCGTATAATGATTTCACAAGAACAGATACTGTAACTAATTAAATAAGGACCTACATTCATTTGTACTTGTTCATTTGTACTCCAATTTAAAAAAGTACTTATTCACATCAGAATTACAAATCCGCCATGTTCATAAAAGTGCTACTATCCATGGAGGGCCAAACTGTAAAAGCCTAATGTATGGAATATTTCCTGTTCATAGAAGCATATGGGCAAACAATCAAAAGCAATCAATTTATGGCAGCTTTACAAGTCACTATTCATCAAGTGAGTTACAACAGACCATATGCACACATTTAGCTCACCCTAACTTGTGAGGTAAAATGCATTAGTTTAAACCAATTTCATGGGTGTGTAAATTTTACCTTACCTTTTGGCAAGGCTAAAGTAACATGTAGCCCACTGCAGTGATACAGCAGCTGCCTGCTGTCTTGTTGGAAGGCTGTAACTCAGTCTGGATCGATCCAGATAAAGCTCTTAGACTATCAGGTTTGAATTCTGTAAAAGGTAATTTTTATTGATCTCAGTGACTAAAAATGATAAATCATATATTTCAAAAAATATCCAGTCGTTATTCAAAGAGTCAGCAAGAGGAAGCTTTATCATTTTCTGCTCATTTCATTGATTTAATTGTATTCTTCCTTTATCAAAAATGTGCCTTTTCTTTCTAATTTCACTGGATTTTATAATTTCTAGCTATGATTCTTCTTATACCTTTCTTTATCAGATAAAAATCACAGTAACTCACTGGAATTTTGTGTACATTAAGACACTTACACATCATTTTTAGTTTCTTTGAAGACTGCCTTGTGAAACTTGTAATATCTACAATAGTATCAGCCTCAGTGAAGGAAATAACTATCATCTGAAATGTTTTTTAATTCATCCTTCACATCTGTGTTTGTGATATAAATCTTTAGCTCTCTTCATCAAGTTTTTTTTGATAGGTTACGAAATACTGGCTATAAACATCAACCTGCTGTAATATCATTCTAAACACATCTTCGCAGTACAACAGTGAAGACAGACATCGATGAATTGTTTTTACAACATATTTGTAACTTTCAAGCTTTTCAACAAATAAGGAACATAGACACACAATTCCCTGACACAAAATTCCCTTTTCTTTGTGGCCTCACTTTTGCTGTTTTCCTGCTTTTGGAATTAACTGGATCTTGTTATATGCTGCTTCAAAGCAGATTATGAACACAGCTAGTGCTAAAACTATATCTTCTGTTACTTTTACCTGTTACACCTGCTACACGCAATATGAGCTTTCAGATTGCATAATAATACAAATATCAGCAGATATATAATCACTAAATAACTTAAGATTTTTCACCTTGTCAGATTTCTCTTAAAATATTATAATTTTCTAGCCTACTCTTATTCTCAGGCCAGGATCTTACAATTAATCAGAATAAGCAGAATTTTATTGGTAAATTACTAATACAGAAAAAGGAATCAGAATATGGACTTGTAAGCAATATTGCATTCTTCCTGGATGAAGTACCATGAAATTCCTTCCAAATTGAACAAGACAAGCTTAATTTCTTTGTGATACTCCACTGCCTAAAATACAAGTTTCTACTGTAAATTGAAGACGGTAAGAATGCACATAGCACATACAAATATGGTTCTAATTATAACTGAATTATGTGTGAGTTCAGACTGTCTGTCTGAGGACTGTAACCAAAGAATAACTGCTTTTCTCTCCTACAGCCGGCTCTTCCAGGCAGTTAAAAGTCTTGTTAATCCTTGCTTAATCTCCTGTGTTTATCGTGACCGTGCCTCCTCTCAGGATGACAGCAATGGACCGTGTATGCATAAACGCCATGTTACTTTTCTTCCACTGTACCATGTATACTTACATTAAGCTCAATAAATATACACATACTTAATAAAAGTGTACTCTGGCACATACCTAAGAAAAAGCATGCTATGAGACGAGACCTGTTCCTACAGCAAAAGAACAAGTGTGCATCATGTAGATAACAACCTTTTCTTGCTCTTCTGAGATACAATGAATTCTAACATCAATTGCTTCAAGATATCTTCACTATTTCACTAATTATGACTTACATTTTTTCATTGCTGAACACACCGGACAATGACCAATGAATAAAACTGTAGCATCAGAGTGACATTTTATTGACTTACGAGCTTTCAGAGCTCTACTGAATATTTAAAATGTAGATTATTTTATACTTTAGATACTTGATGTATACGTGAATTGCTTTATAATAAACAAAGTAAATTATTTAGCAGAGTATCTAGAGTTTTGAAAACATATCGACATTTTTGAAAACAGCCTTGCCTTCTAGGGTCAAGAGACTTACATAAAAATAAGTGTCACTAGAGAAAGAATCTAGTAAATCATCATTTAAAAAAAAAAAAAAAAAAAAAATTCAGGCATCACACAGAATAAATCAAACAAAAAAATCAATGTTATCTCTCCCCCTTACAAAATCCTGTGGTATTCTCAAGAACTGTGAGAAAATACATAATTGTGTGATTATACAAAACACCTGGATACCTAAATATGTCATCACACACCTTTGTATGAAATACTAAGATAACAGACCTCTAAAGATTCCACAGAGAGACTGATGACTTACAAGTAGGCATGAGCTGTATGATATTATAGAGATTTCTTTTTTGTTTGTTTGTTTTGTTTTTCAGAAATTGAGAGTTGTGGGTTAAAATCATTAATGAAATTGAGCTTGGAAAGTAGTGAATGGTCTGTCCCTAATGCCATTCAAATCAAATTACATTCATGACACTCACCCGTTTCAGCTGAAAGCTAAGCACATACTCAAGTGTCCGATTGAGTTGAACAAGACTAATCACTGAAACACAAATGATACTCAGCACATCACAGAATTCGTCTTTTTGTAACACAGAGGATAACTATAATATTGGAGCATTGACAGTCATGTTAACTGAAAACAATTTACGGATACTTTGAGGAATATCTTATGCAAGTTACATAAGAGATCTTGCTCTAGGTTTCTGCAAAAGAAACATGCCTCTGAAAAAAGATCATTAAATGTAAGCAAAGTAGAATCAATAGCACAATAAACCCTGCAACAATATCAAGTTTTATGTTTGGAAGAAATTGCTCAGAAATAAAAAATAAAATGAAACATCAAAGACAATATTTGCTAAAAAAAGCAAAAAGAGCCGTCTCAAATATTTTATAAATTTCTGTGTATTTAGAGGTCCTGTCATTTTTTAGTACTTCAAGATTTTATCAGTTAAGTGGGTCCTAGTAAAGAAAAAACAACTTCCTGATACGAATGGCCATAAGAAAGTGGTATTTGGTTCTTTTGCATAAGAACTGTACACTATATTATTTATTATTTGTATGAATTAATAACTTTTCTTAAAAGTTTCAGTCAGCCATTCTCACAGTCCTTACACACATAACAAACTAATTAGCCAAACTACCCAGGGATGAAGTAATAAAAATGAGCAAGGTATAGTTCATCAACGGGTATATGAAGTATCAGTTTGTTCATCTGAGCTGTTCAGACATCAGGCTATTTAAGCAAACAACCCACAAACACGGATTACAGGACACATTTTTCTCTGCAATTAAAAATTCATCCTCTTTTACTTACAAACTTTTTTAACAGAACTAAAAGAGAAAATAATAAACATACTGAAAAGTCTTTATGCAGAGACTGTATATTGATTCAGTTCTCAGAACATGCTGCTAGCAAACAGACACTCCAAAGGTAGCTGGTTCCATGCTTATATTTTTAAAGTCCTTAGAGCTACTGGAAGTTACAAGCTGTGACCTTTAATAACAGTACTTCTGCCTGGATTTCTGGAAAAGCAGAAAGTTTTATTTAAAGGTTGTCCGTATAACTATACTGTTTTGCACCAGACTTATTAGCTGTATGGATCATTTCCTCATGCAGTAAAAGGCCTCCTTTTAATTTAAAACTTACCGGCTAGTTTGAAAGTCCTTTAAACAAATAATAATTTATTATACCCTTTTTTAAGCAAGTTGGTCTATTGATTTCATGAACTAGTTTCTAAGACCTGGCTAAGCAAGACTTCAGGAAAGGAGGAAGGAGGCATGATTCCACAGAGCCTTTAAGAAAGATGTTGAATTAAACGTTTTCCAGCAGTAAAGAAGTAGATCAAGTAATGGTTGAACAGAGATCCCCATTCAAGGAGTTTCTTGGTTCTCAAGAAAGAAAAGTTAATCTTCCTCTTGACTTTTTATGAAGTGGTTGTCTCTTTTTGCTAGAGTGCATGTAGGCATATACTTGTGTATAATTTAGAGTATCTGATATCAAACAATACTTCACCTATATGAAATACAGATGCAAGAAAAATAAGCAATCAATCAGTTAGTTTCACACATGTAATGTCTGCAAGGAAATCACATGTATCTCAGTTTCATCTAAAGACTGAAAATATTTATTTTGAAATTTGTATCATATTCACTAATATTTGAAAAAAACACAAGGTATAAGGTAAACTTCTTCATTTAAACAAACCTTAATAAAAAGAAACATCAATTTGATAAAAAGTCATCATATGAGTAGTTCTATGATTTATGTCTGATAACATTAAAGAATAGAATCTGTGTTTTCCTTAGAATTATTCTGTTATGCTTTAGCTAACAATATTATAGCCCACAGTTTAACATTATTAGTTACCCATCTAGAATTATTTTCATATAAAACATATTGATCCATCAAAGATTTGCTCCTGGAAAACACATAGTTGACTGATCTGGACATATTCAGTATGCTAATTAATATTCTCTTTCTTTTAACTTTGTGAACCTCTGTGTTGGTATTCTCCAGGTAAGGAAAAAAGGTCGGTTAGCATTTGATCTGAGTCAGAAAAATAAACCAAGTGGATGACAGAATTATTCAAAAGGCATCATCAAACCATTTAAAAGGACCGTTTTATATTCCAGATTTTTGATGAGTGATTCATAATTTTAAGCTGAGCAACAAAAATCCATCATCTTTGCAACAGGAAGTCTTTGAGTTCCTAGCTGAAATTTCTCATTGAAGAAATATTTTGCAGTTAAAGAACTTGGGAACTTAGATGTTCTCCTTTTTAAATAGTTTCCAAAGATGAAAGTAGGGGCTTTTCAGCACCTACTTATGTGAAAAAAAAATTTCATGTGAGAAATTTATCAAATCAAAGAAAATATGTTGGCTGCACAAAAAAAATCTTATAAATCTCCTGCATTTGGCAAGCCACAGAGTGTTAAGGAAGATACAGATGTTTTACAAGAGAAATACAATTCTTGAGTCTTCAAATAAAACCTGAAAAACTGTAAGTATAACTGAACATGATAATGTTGCTTATTAGCTCAGAACTGACAATGTACTTACCAGCATAAGGACCCGAAATTAATTCACTTCACATGCGTAACATGGGGTAAATCCATCCTAAAAAGGAAAGTGAATATTGTTTTTTACTAAGCATTGTTTCTTATCTTTCCATTTTCTGCCTTTTGGGTGGTCTTTTCTGAGTTTTCATTATCCAATTTCACTGTCCTTAGTCTTCATTATATTTTGATCCTATTAATTAACCCTGAAGAGTTCTATGACATCTCCACCTCCTCACTGAACATTAAAAAGTTAAACTAAGTATTTATCAGACTACACCTTGATTACTTTTTGAGTTTCCTGCACCCATTTCTTTGGTTTATCTTCTCCAATTGCACAGTAAATTTTTAAAGAGAAACAGGTTTTTTCCCCATCTGTTTTATGACAAAGAACATTTGTATGATTTTGATGAGGCCTTTAGGTACAATCATGAGATGATAAATAATATAATTCACAATAACAGAAAGATATTAAGAATAAGACATTAAATAATCTTTATGCATTTTCCTCTGCTTTCAGTTTATGAGCTTCATATATTTTGTGAAGGGAAATTTATACTGTATTCTGCAAGACAAAGACAACTCATTTACTTACATGAATGAGATGATGGCAAAGTAAACTACTTCAGTCAAAAGAAGAGCTGATGATAAAAGAGTTATTGCTCTGGATTTTAGATGGCATGCTATGGTATGGTGTACCATGTATTCTAAAAAAATAAATAGATGTCTTGCATTCTTGCTGCACTGTGCTTAAATGAAGTAGGTATAAATAATAAAAAAAATAGAACTCTTGAACTCAAACAGTAATTTATTATGAATGATTGAATGGATCCTGAATAAATGACTTCTCTCAAGTATATGTGTATTTACAGCTAGGTATTTATGTGTGTACATACACAGAAACATTAATAGGTCAACCTATACCTACACACTCGTGGTAGCAGCATTCTTGATATTCCAGACTGTAAAGTTCTGTAGGCATATTTCAATGCATTTAGGTAATTAGCTGTTAAATCTTACTTAAAAGGCCACACTGGTATTCTGAAGGCTTCGGAATAGAATTCTGGTTACATTCTAGCAACACTGGTCTGTTTAGTGAGTGCTATTTTTAGGAAAGGAGTGAGGATGGGGCTTCCCTCAGGGTATTACTGATGAAAAGAGTTCTAAAATGCCTAGTTATCACTGTAGCATCAGCAGGTAGAATCCATCCCACTTAGATAAAAAGAACAAAAAGTGTTAATTTACTTATGTGGTTCTCTGGGATGTTCTGAGAGTTTTTCAACGTTGTTCCATTTCTGCATAGAAATTCACACATTTCATTAGATTATTGCTATAACTGCAATCCCACTAAAAATCTCAGCTATTGCAAAGAACAAATATTTCACCTTTAGCTCAGTAATATTTTACCTTTCACCCCTGTAACATTTCTTAATCGCTCCTCAGTTAGGTCTCAGCAACTAATATGCCTTTATTCTGTTAGTGTTACATTGTTCCCTAGTTTAATCTTAAAAAGATAATTACACAATTCTTATGATCAGTGGATTCAAGCATCTTCTGTAATTTAGCTATTGTTTTCTAATTTCTGCAAAAGCTCACACTCAGCTGACATTCATTACCTCATACAATATTATGTTTATTTTTAATTACGAATCAATAGGAACCACAATCTGCTATGCACTTTGGAAACTAGTAAATTTGTCTGAATTCTCAGTCATTACTTCTGTAAAAGTAACATATCAAGCAATTTCGATTCAAGAAATAGAAATGTACTAGAAAGAGTTGCTACCCTGGATTTCCTGAAAGCAAACTTTAAGATAATCAGGGAGCTACTTAGCAGTGCCCCCTGGAATCTGCTTTTGAGGACTTAGGGGTACATGAATGCTGGTCAGTTTTTAAAAGCACAGGAGCAGGCAATCCCATTATGCCCTAAGTCAAGCAAGCAGGGCAGAAGACCAGCTTGGCTGAACAGGGAACTCTTCTTGGAACTCAGGAAAAAGAAATTGTATGATCTCTGGAAGATATGTCAGGCTTCACAGGAAGATTAGAGGTGGTCAGTGCCCTGTGCCTGTCAGTGTTTAGGAAGCATTCCTTAATACCATGCTTCAACTTTTGGTCAGCCCTGAAGTGGACCAGATGATAATTGTAGGTCCCTTCCAACTAAACTCAAACTCTTCTCTCTTCTCTTCTCTTCTCTTCTCTTCTCTTCTCTTCTCTTCTCTTCTCTTCTCTTCTCTTCTCTTCTCTTCTCTTCTCTTCTCTTCTCTTTCTTCTCTTCTCTTCTCTTCTCTTTCTTAGTAACTCTCAGAAAGGTTAGTCACAAATGAGCTGTGAAAGTTTTACCCCGTGGCTGAAACACATCTGTATCACGCATAAACACAACCAATTGGTGTGTTTAATAGAGGAGCTGTGCAGCTTGGTTTCAGTGGGAAAAGGGGATGTGACAGTGATAGCAGCAATGGGCTATTTTTATAGTTTGGAGGAGTCATCATTTGCCTTGCTGTGCTTTGGGCATGGATCCAAATGTTCAAGGTTTGAAAATGACCAACCTTTCCACCACATCAGTCGCTCACTTGTTTTTCAAAGCCTGAGTTATTTCCACGGCAGTCTATTGCCACTGTCCATCCCAGCCTATGGCTTTGGTTACACTTTGGCTTCCTTCCAGGCTGCAGCCACCTCCCACTTCCCACTCACTTCCCTGGAAAAGGGTTTGTGTCCAGACAAATCAAGTACCTGGTCCTCCTCACTATGTGGCCTCATAGATGTTAGCTGTGGCACAGACAGAGGATGTTGGTTTCTGCCATGGCCTGAGAGAAAAATAACAGCACTATATTTGTTCTTGGGAGCCAAGTGGCAGAGGATGTGGCAGGGACACCCAGAAGCTGTGACTAGTGCATGGCCACGAAGGGCAGGGACAGGTCCTTGGGTGTTCTGGGAACAGCGACTGCCTCAAGGCCAGCATCCCAAGGGTTTTGCTCTGAAGGATGCTGGGCAGAAAAGTAGTGGGCCAGGCTGCAGTGGGAGGGGCTGCAGGGGATCCCATCACCCCCATGTCACACACAGTGCCACCACCCAGCAATACAGCACTCACAAGGCCCCAGGGCAGGACAAACGGAGCATCCCCTCTTGTCCCACTGCCAGCCTGCCTGGCTTTGCTGTTGGGAGAGAGCTGGCCCCAGGGCAGCCCAAAGACATCTGAGAGGAAGAGGAATGCCTCGAGGAGCCAGTGGAATTACTAGGGAGGGGCTGTGGGAGGAAGACTGGAGGCAGGACAGGGCTGCTGGAGGCTCTCCACTGCAAGGCCAGCTCCTGCAGGGGCCACATTCAAAGCTCATCTGATTGACTGAAATCTTGCCTTAGCCTTTGGGGAACAGGTGCTAGCTCCTCAGGAGATTAGAAGAACCACCAACACCTGGAAATGCCTGAGGCTATCAGGCCTTTCCAGCTGGACAGCAGTGGCAAGATCAAGGGAATACCTTCTTGAAGAGCATTTGAGGAGCACTGCAGAGCTTGCCATCATCCCCTGTGGAGCCAGGGCAGCAGCCACAAGAAGTGGGATGCAGAGATGTTGCAAGGGTCCCAGTGCTTTAGAGCACCCACTGGTGTCCTGTCAGGAGCAGGAAGGATTCTTGTCCCCAAGGTCGATCAGGCTAGGGGGCTCATTTGGCCACTCTTGGAAGTTCCTGAGATGTCTCCAGGTTGATGGAGAATAGGGGTTAGGCATCTTCTGGAAGGCATGACCAGCCTTGTCCTGTGGGACAAGGAAGCAGGTCTTGCTCATGTGCTCAGGGAATAGCTGATTGTCAGGTTTGGGGTCAGGAAGGAATTTCCCCCCTGAGTTAGACTGGTACAGATCTCTGGGGTTTTTTTGCCTTCCTCTACATCATTGAGCACAGACGCTTGTCAGGGCTCCTCTGGCCCATTTTGGCTAGATCCTCACCTGCTGTTCTTGCACTACTAAAGCACCACTCATGCTCTGGCTCTCTCGTTCTTTCCCGTTGCAAGTTTGTAGTGGGAGAGCGCTCTGGTCTTCCCATGGCTCCATTTCCCCAGGTGTTCTTGCCTGTGCAAAACAGCCTGTGCTTGGACAGGGTCCAGGCTTGCTGTACCATCAGGAGCTGCCACTTTTCAGCTCTCTCTGCATGCAGGACAAACACAGGGCAGGCAAGAGAGCATTTCTTATGCATCACTGGCCAAGAAGCACAATGGAGCAAGTTTCTGAAGGCAAAAAATATGGTTGTCATCAATATGTGTCATATTTTCAAAAATATCCCACGGTACTACACACTTGTTCTTTCATGTGTGGTCGGTCTTGATCTTCATTCTTCAAGTTCTCACTTTTCAGGAAACAGGGACTCCTTGGCCTGTATTGCCGCTGCTGCTTTCTGTAGCTTGTGACTCGCCTTTGCAAGTGATATTTTTTCAAGCTAAACTGAAGAACGCATCAACCTGCTCCTGGCTACACATATGCATTATGTTAATGCCTATGAGCATTGTCTCTGAAACAGAATCACAAAAATAAAATAAAATTAAATTAAAATAAAATAAAATAAAATAAATACAAGTTTCCACTTGTAACCTTTGTGATATGTGTCCTTGAAATTGTTTTTGGAGCTGAAAACCCCCTGGCATTTCAGGCAAATAACAGTTTCATTGTTATTCAACTCATGGTGAGTGCAGGGGAGAGGAGAGGAGAGGAGAGGAGAGGAGAGGAGAGGAGAGGAGAGGAGAGGAGAGGAGAGGAGAGGAGAGGAGAGGAGAGGAGAGGAGAGGAGAGGAGAGGAGAGGAGAGGAGAGGAGAGGAGAGGAGAGGAGAGGAGAGGAGAGGAGAGGAGAGGAGAGGAGAGATATGCCTATAGTTATGCATAACAAGCTATGACTTAGGTCGGAGGGGTCCATTGAGGTGAGCAGCTATCTGCAGTGCAGGTATCAGCCCCATCCAGGAGACAGGGTCAGAGACAGGCACACCTACAACATAGCTTAGGCAGAGACGGAAACATCTCTGTATTATCAACATGTTTTCACCACAAATCCAAAACATAGCCTCATACAAGCTACTACAAAGAAAATTAACTCTATTCCAGACAAAACCAGCACAATGGGGAATGAAATGGCTGCTTGTTAATAATATTCCCTTGAAAATACAACTTAATATTACTTTCATGTTGTACTGAAAGTGTTCCAAATACTTTCTCTAATGAATTCTATTTCTGCTAGCATTAACAGTATTTATAGTGAGAACTTTATTTGAGACACAAATTGTATTTGTATTTGTGTCTTCCTTCATCAATTTTTCAGTGTTTTGTCAAGCCATTATAAATCATGCTGAAATTCTGTTGTCTGTGGCAATCTCTGAGGACAAAAACCGGTGAGAAACAGACCTATCATCAAGTCAGAGAAGCAGAGGGTGAAAACACACTTTTCCACCATTTTACTTGAATTTTAGTTCTGCCTTTGTGTTGTTGGGGAAGGAAAAATACACATTCACTGTCCCCTTTGGAGCTCAATATATAGAAAACTTAATGATTCAGCAACAGTTGCTCTTTTTTGGCACATGCTGTCTTTGTACTGAACAGAGGTGTTAGACAGGAGATTTTCTAAAAATTCACACTCCACAGTGAAACAAAACTCTCATCGTTCAAAATTGTCTGTGGCAATGAAAAACTACAGTATGAAATGAACTCTGTGGCATCCAGTAGTTCGGTGATTAAGAAGCTGGTGGGATACACAGGTTCAAAAGCCAGCCCAGCGTGAAAGACAGCAAACACTCAAACCTCACATCTTCTCTCAGAAAGTTAGCAAAACAATTATTCACCATTGGACTTTTTTTTTTTCCTCTGATATTCGTTAGAACTATTTATGAATTCATTCCCAAACAAATTTTTGTTGAAAGCTGAACATTACACATAAAACTTTAGCTACTGTTTACCATCATTTTCTGCTGAAAATCAGTCTCATTTGTTCTTCTTCAATTTAAAGTGAGAATTAAATGACCTTCATTACAGATAAGTAAGTTTGTTATCTAATATGGACGTACAACTACTTCTTTAATATATACGTCTAAAAAATCATTGCAGAAAGCAATTAAGAAAATGGATTTCCATGATCAAGTTGTATCAGTGTAACACGAGAAACAGAAGAGTTTCAATGAAGTGTTCATCTTTCTGATGTGTTAGATACAACATCTTCAAGAGCTGCAAATCATTGTACCCCCTCTGGCAAAATGAGTTTATGATGGATGTTTTCTTTGGTAAACAGAATAACACATTAAAAGGTTCAATGAGTTTATAAACATTGTTCAGACTAAGATTATAGCAGTAAGGTTGGCAGAGTCCTGCTACATTTTTCATTAGATGTGTATTTAGCCATAACAGTATACATTCTGCTTAACTTAAATGCAGTAGTTAGGCCTCTAACTAGCATTTATATATTAGTATGCAAGTATATTAGCACATGCTTCACTATTGCTTTATGCAAGAATGTGTATAACACGAGAAATTAATTTTGTGCTTGTACATCAGGATTAATTCATTTAGCACATACAATATATTTTCAATTTATTTATGTTTTATGTATTACATTAATACTATCATCAGTTAGAACGACAGAGTATGAATCATTTTAAAAGTCCTTTAAAATATAGAAAACACTTTTTCAACTTTTTTTTTTAAAAAAAAACATGATTACATATAATATGGAAAAGACCAGATAGTTAGGGTCTAGCTTCTTTGACTCTGCTGGGAGCATACTGATTTACACTTGTTACCTAGTAAAGTTAAGTATCTTAACTAAATTAGTATGATACCATCTCAGTTTAAGGATGTACATTTCTTTGTTTGTTTTGAAACCTTGCAGTAAGTAGTAACTAACAGTTGAATACTGAGAATCTAGTTTTTTATATACTCAATATGAGGATACTACAGGACAAACATATGTACTTATGGTAAAAGAGATCTTACGAGTGTCATCTCAGATTGTCAATTACGAAAGAGAATAAAAAACCACAGGGTACTAGCACTTTCTATTAGTTATTGAAGAATAACTTTGTATTGAAGGACTGACCAGTGAAATCACACTTGCAAATAGCAAGTGAATTCTTTATATAAAAAATACTTATCTATGCAACCCATACCATAGAAATTCTATGATATCAAAGAAGGTTTGAGCATAACTTACTAGTCCTTAGGATGCTTTTTTTTTACTTTCTGTACACATTTTGCCCTGTTGAATTATTTTCAGATGTGTAATACATTTTCATTTCAAAAATTTTTCACAAAAAGGTCATTTTCCTTTCCTTTTTAGCCATAACTGAGTTATGGTACACAAAAATGTATGAAATTTTCACCTGTGTTTTAAGACCCTTAATATCATGACTCGATCCAGAAATGCTAGCTGAATTCTGAGTCTGTGTTTATAATATATTTGAGTGAACACTACTGTCATGGAAATAATTGTTTCTGTGGCTTTTATTTCTTACACATATGCTCTGGTAAATTATTCAGTAATAACCATCTCTTATTAAAATCTACATTCAGGAACTGCAAGTACTGGATAATTTGATTTTTTTTTTTATTACATATAAATGTTTTTATTATTTTGCTATTTTAGAAAGCTCTCCCTAATGAGCATCAATCTCACACTCAGGGACAAAAGACCTATAACTCTAAGCTTTACAATGTTGGATTCAGGCATTTAAAGCAGAAGATTTTTTTCTTATGTCCCTTGTGGAAGCTCTTCTTTTTTTTCTTCTTTTGCTTTAAACCATTTGAAAAGAGTTTAGCACTGATGAAAAGATGCATTGTGATAGTCATGGAAAGTAAGCTTCTTCTGTGCTTAGAGCAAGTACACAAAGACACTAAAAAGAATGTAAATTTTAAAGCAATGAATTAACCCAATTAACTCATTTCATATGTCAGTGTCTAATGACTTAAATGATGCTCATTTAAAGTTTCCCTTTTCTTCTTGCTTTTTTCCCAAGTATGGAAGTAAAAAGATCCCTCATTAATTAGACTCCACAGGTCCTACCACTTATGCATTTAACGGCTTCTACTTCAAATCCACTGAGAAATTTATGGTCCCTTTGAATTTGACATTTCCTTTCAATTTTTTGCTAAACCAATCATCATACTTGCTATATTCACACCAGTAGAACCTTCAGAAAGACTGACGATATCTGCAACCAATCCAAAACTTCATGAAAATATATTTCTTTGGTTCTTCTTTCCCATCCTAACCCAGAAGAGCAAACTCTGCAATTTTCTTGCTGCAGTCTTTTTACTTTTCATTGAGCATCACAATCAGACACAAAAGGCTTTATATGGATTCCTTAAAGAGCAAAAAGGTGTTCCAGTTCCAAATTGGAGGGCCAGAAACCATTGTGGAAAGATACAAGAGGAGTGAAACAATCATTCTTAATTCTACAGAGTGATACAGAGCCAGTCCATGATTACTAGCTGTTGCCCTAAAGTTGAAACAGAGGATCGATATACCATAAACTGCATCGCTAACATAACCTCTTCAATGCTGTCCCCATAATCACAGCAAGAGTTAATTCGCTGCTCAGAGGCAAATAAGGATCAAATCAAATTGATAATCCATTAACAAACCAAACCCCTCCTCTGGAATTAAATCTCACCTTCAGCCTCTTCTGGAAAATAGTAGGTAGCCAGAAGCATATGTATTCTTCAGTGAGGACTGTAAAAAGTTATTTTAATTTTTCTTTGATTCGGTTCTCTTATTTTCACCACATTAATTTATTATCCTTTTCTTATCTATTTTGTTTGTGTTCTCTGATTCTCTATCAAGTGTGTGAGTGCTGCACACCAAGTGAGTGGCAGCAACTGGAGAAGAGGCTATGGGTCAGAATGCCTATAGGCATGTGTCCCAGCAACTGGAGAGAACAACTGGCAGTGTTTAACTTTCCCTAGTGAATCTAATCCTGAATGTGTGTGCATGTGTTATTCCTTAGCAAACTTCAAACTGGACTAGCCACCAAGCAGGAGTCCTGCATGGAAAGGCACAAGGTCTGAGCCAGGGGGTGTGTGAAGGCTCCACCATTCAAGAACAGATATTAGGTAAACTTAGGGCTTGTGCTAATATATAAGGGGTATGTCACTGTGTGGGTGCAACACCAGTGTGAGATAAGTGTGCAAGTTCATGCATCTGCTTGCTAGCGAACATCAAGCTGGACTAACTGGTGAGTAGTAGACGTGCACACTGGATAAGGAGCCCAGGGTCCAGCCACAGGTATTAGATGGACTGAGAGGCCACACTGATATTTGGGGGACCTGTGACCGTGTGGGTGTTTTGTGAATCTACAGTGTGACCATGTGGGTGTTTCTACCTCAGTCCTGAACAACCAGAGAGGAGGGCTGCTTTATGGGAGTTCTGTTGGTGTTCATGGGGCTGCTGCTAAAGACAGCGCTCTGTCTGTTGTAGGCTGTATTGCCAGCCATGTCAGAGTTGGGGGTGGGTGGTGACCTCTCTGGGACACAGACAGCCTCACTATCCGCCAAACCTAAAAGCAGGAAAAGCAGCAGTGGCATCCATGGGAGTAGGCTGGAGAGACCCCTAGCTTCCCAGGCTGCACCTGGCTGGGCATCAGTAGCTGCAAGAAACCCTGGTCCTGGAATCCACAGGCTTCAGCAACTCATAATTTCCTCAACATTTTAACTTTTACTACCTCTGAATCAGGTATGTTAATTTTGATTTTATTTGCTTTGAACAGCTTTTGCACATATCCATTAAAAACACAACCCAACATTATTTTCAGCTGTTTGGCTCATAGCTTTTTCACAGGAATACAGCATCTGATGTACAAGATCAGAGATCCATTTAATCTAATTTTCAAACACTTTGTGCAATGCTAGGTGTTTCAGTGAGATGCTATGAAAGTTGTCATGTTGAATGGTCCTGTTAACAAAATCCTCATTTTAGAAATTATTAAATTATGGATCTAGGATTCTCTGAGGACTGGTGAGGAGAACTCAGCATCAAGCATGGGACAAGAAGAGTGTCCTTCTGAGTAAGTAAGCATCCACAAGTTGAACAGCTGCTGCTTCAATGACGGTTGCCAGCGAAAAAGAGAGTTTCCAGGTCCTTGCTGACAGAATGGGGAAGAGGTGATTGCAGCAATGAGGAGTCTGCTAGTCTGGAAGAGAAAGCAAGAGAAGGGGATACCCTCAGACCTGAAATGATCCAGAGATGGAAGCAGTATGTGCAGAAGATGATGTGGCTGAAGGGACAAAATATAGTGCTCCTTCCCAGTCAGTGCTTTAACATTCAACTTTTAGGTTATTGCAATTGAATATGTATGCGTCTATATACATACATGTATGTATGTATCAGTTAATTAAGAAAGTGCTGTGATAAAGTGTTTAGAAGATTGACAAATCACGCCAGTCGTAAGCTTTAAAACCAAACTTCACTAAATTTATTCATTAACACCACATTTTGTGCTAATAATTAGTTCTTACATGTTACTGATCATCATCACTACATGTACAAAACTGTCAGTCAGTAACACTAATATGCTACATTGATTACAAGTATACAACACCCCAGAGCTCATGACGACACCACTGGATATGGTCCTTGGTGGTTCTCAGTTGCTGAGGTTAAGGTGATCAAGCCCAAGATATTTTTATGAGATAATTTAGAACTGAAGGGGGTTTTGTCTTCTTTCTTCTTTGTATTTCTATGTTTGATGTTTTTATGCTATTATACTATTTAGTTATTATGCTGTCCTCCCAAAAGGAAGCTTTTTTTTCTTGTCTTGAAAGTCATGCTTCTTGTGTGTTCCCCAAATTGCCCTGCATGCAGTTTACATACACCTTTATCCCTTTGATGATCCCGTTCATCACATACTTCGTGAAGTGTTTATGCATTGTGTCTAGTTCTGCCATCATAGCATTAAGATACAGGTCAGTATTGATGCTGGGTACCTTATTTTAGTACCCTTATATATGGGGTACTATATATAGTACCCTTATATATATGCCCTTAATACTGATTAGGGCACTTGTATTTTCTAGTTGGCATAGGCCTCTGCTTTGGCTACAAGGTATATGGCACCAAGAGAAGTTATTTAAGCCCTGAGTTCAGTCTTAGCTCTAGGCAAAATGCATAAAAAGATTTGGGCATTCAGTAATCAGATGGAAAACAGCCAGTCCTTTGAGTACAGTTTCCTAAATTAGCAAACAAAGAATGAGAAAGAAATGTGTCAGGAGTTCACATACCTGAATCTCAGCTAAAGGGAAATTATTTTATTATATGAGGATTATCAGCCTAAAATTCTCTCCTGGACCTTGGTTCTTAAATAATATCTTTAAGAAACACAGCTGAGTCATTTATTCCAAAGCATGCCCAGAAGGAACTGTGCTTAGCAAAAATCTCAGGAGCAGACAGCTTGCCAGGATTTGGGAGTCAGACTGGATGCTTAGTACAGGAGACATACTATCTGGAAAGTATGGACACTGATCAAAGGAGAAAAAGATGCTTCATCCCCTTGAGAAAGGCTCATGAATAAGCATTCAATGATTAATACATTCTCTTAAGAGAATAGAAACATGTGTCTGTTCCTAGTAAGTATGACATAAAATCCTTACTAAATAGCCATAACAGAAAGTAAAATTCAGTAAGTTCCAACTTTGTTTTATTCAGAAGTGTTTTCTCATCTCAAATACTTCTTCCAGTCTGTATTCACCATGTTTCCTCTAAATTCTACATGTAATGATGTGAGAAGAGATGAGTGTAAGTGCCATTATAAACTGTTATTGTGAAATGGCATCATTTTACTTATGTCATTTAAACAATATACAGCACCTGAGGAAAATTTTTTTTAAAGTGTATTTTCCTCCATATGTAATCAATTTTGATGATATTTTCATGCTAAGTAAATATTTAGAATAGAATGGAATAGAATAGAATAGAACAGAACAGTTCAGCTGGAAGGGACCTACAAAGATCATCTAGTCTAATTACCTGACCACTTCAGGGCTAACCAAAAGTTAAAGTATATCATTAAGTGTATTGTCCAAGTGCTTCTTAAACAGTGACAGCCATAGTGCATACATCACCTCTCTAGGAAGCCCATTCCCCTGTTTGACCACCCTCTTGGTAAAGAAATGCTTCTTAATGTCAAGTCTGAACCTCCTCTGACACAGCTTTGAACCATTCCCACTCATCCTGTCACTGGATACCAGGGAGAAGACATCAGCATCTCCCTTCCCTCTTTCCCTCCTCAAGAAGCTGTAGAGAGCAATTAGGTCACCCTTCAGCCTCCTTCTCTCCAAACTAGACAAGCCCAAAGCCCTCAGCCACTCCTTATAGGACATGCCTTCCAGCCCTTTCACCGGCTTTTTTGCCCTCCTCTAGATGCATTTGAGGACATTCACATCCTTCTTAAATTGCAGGGCCCTTGCACACAGTACTCAAGGTGAGGCTGCACCAACACCGAATACAGCAGGATAATCACGTCTTTTGACCGGCTGGTTATGCTGTGTTTGAGGCACCCCAGGATGCAGTTTGCCTTCTTGGCTGCCAGGGCACACTGCTGACTCATACTGAGCCTGATGTCAACCAGCACCCCCAGATCCCTTTCTGCAGGGCTGCTCTCCAGCCAGGACAGCTCTCCAGCTCTCCCCGTTGGTGCTTGTGCCCAGCATTACTCCATCCCAGGTACAGAATACACCATTTGTTATTGTTAAACTTCATGCCACTGGTGATCGCCCAATACTCCCTATCCTGATCCCTCTGCAAGGCCTCTCGTCCCTTAAGCGAGTCAATAGCACCTCCCAGTTTAGTATCATCAGCAAAATTACTAACGGTGCATTCATTCAACTCCTGCATTCAGATCACTGATAAACATATTGAACAGAAATGGCCCTAGAACTGAACCCTGAACGCTGCTGGTGACCAGTTGCCAGCCAGACAGCCCCATTCACTACAACCCTTCAAGACCTGCCTTTCAGCCAGTTCTTCACCCCACACACCACGAACCTGCTCATCTCACAGCTGGACAACTTGTCCAGAAGGATGCTGTGATGGAGAGTATCAAAAACCTTACTAAAATCCAGAAAAAATTAGATCCACAGCCTTCCCTTTATCTACTACGTAAGTGACCTTATCGTAGACGACATTTAATTAGACAGTACTTTCCCTTCATGAACCCAAATAGACCCTGCCTGATGATTGCATTGCTCTCTAAATGCCTTTCAATAGCACCAAGTATAATCTTCATAATTTTTCGAGAAGATGAGGTCAGACTAACAGGTCTGTAGTTTGCTGGGTCTTCCTTCATACCTTTGTTATAAATTGGAATAACATTGGTTAGCTTCCAGTCCGCAGGGACCTCCCCCGACTCACAAGAGCTTTGGTAGGTAATTGAGAGGGGTGCTGCTGGAACATCTGCTAGCTTCTTCAGAACTTTGGGATGAACCCCATCAGGCCCCATGGACCTAGGGACATTCAGATGATACAGCTCGTCCCTTACAATTTCAGTGTCCACCAACAGAAAGTCGCTGTTCCTGCAGTTGTTGTCCACCAACTCAGAGGATCCGGCAGCCTAAGGTCTATCAGTATTATTAAAGACTGAGGCAAAATTAATAAATTAATTAATTAATGCCTCTGCCTTTTCTTCATTCCTATTTGTTAGGTAACCATCAATATTCATTCTCTTTAGACCTCCTCTTGCAATTAGCATTCTTTAAAAAGCCTTTCTTGTTGTCTGACAACACTGGACAATTTCAACTCTAATTGAGCTTTGGCATTTTGTGTTTTCTCCCTGCATATGTGAACCACAGCTCTGTAATCTTCCTGCAAAGCCTGACCTTGCTTCCAGAGATCATACAATTTCCTCTTCCTCTTGAGCTTCAAGAGGAGTTCCCTGTTCAGCCAAGCTGGTGGTCTTCACCTGCTTGCTTTATTATATTATGCATTAATTATATTGAAAATTATAGTTATATAGAATATACTGTATTTTGTTATTTATTTTCCATCTTATTCTAGATATATTCCAACATTCTACTGTGATGAAACCAAATTAATTATTTTGAGTAGCTTTTCAAATATTTTACATTATTTCCAACATTTTTTTTTAAATATCTCTGAAATATCTACAATTAAATTGAAGTTGCTCCATTTAATGATTGCAGAGCTACTAAAGATTCTTTCACACTTGAGTTCATGGTCAATTTTTCAACATATTCAATATTTAAGGATCTCATTATTTTCTTTACTTGTATCCCTTCAATGTTTCTAGTGCAAATCTTATTTCTTAGTTAGTATAAAATATTTTGATGCTACTTATTGTATCTAAAATACTTTTGCCAGAGGCTATTAGGATTTCAGACAAGAAACTGCTCGCTTATAAATGGAACAATTTTCTTAAAAAGACAAATAGACTAAGATGCATAGAGTCATACATTCAGTAAGACAACACACTACAGTCCATTTTTCTTTGTTTCTATCATGACAGACACATATATGGACAGACAGTACGACTGAAATAAAAAATGCAACTGATTACTGTTTCAGAAAGGTAGCTAACACCTTCACAGGAAACTTGAAATCCTAAAGCAGTAAAAATGCATCAGAAGAAAAAAAAATCAGAGGAACTTGATGATAGAAATTGTTTATATGTGATAAATTGGCACACTATGAAAAATAACAACTTAGTGCCTCTGGATATTAATAATATACTTTCTATTTATTGAAGTTCTTTATTCTTAATAAATTAAATTGGAGGACTTAAAAGAATAATTCATCTAGTCCATTCATGAGAATGGGTGATGTTATACATTCTATATTTTCATGTAAAAAAAAAATAATCACGGAACAGTTCTAGAATCAAAAGTAGTGTACATACCATGCCAACAAATTTTGCTACCCATCAAAACAACAATAGGTAAGAAGCCACACATTCAAGAGCATACATCTAAGTAAACTATAGATGTATAGTGCTGAAAAATGTAGTTCACCTTCTGAAATGCAGACAAGGATAGCAACCAGCTAACAGTCAACAGGTGATTGGTCCTCTTTATCTTATCTCTCCATTTTTGCACATTTGTTCATCCCCAAACCACCCTGATCCTTTCATTTCCCTACCTTTTGTTCCTCCCCTAAACATCTCATGATAAGTCTCTCGCAATTCCAGAATGCTCTTCTCCTGCATCCCATAACAAACGCTGTCCACCAGGGCAGGGACACCCTCCCCCCCCAAGTCTGTGTGGTGCCCTAGAGAACTGCCCCCCGGGACCCATAGCACTAGGTATCCCATGGCCTATGGGGCTGATGCTCTCCTGGGACAGCCCTGGGGTGGTCGGGGCAGGGGCTCATATCTCCATGCTCCTCCATGGGTGAGTGGGTGAGTGGGTGAGCTTTTTAATCACATACACTAACACAGGTCAACTCAGATCTGAATTTCAAGCTGCACACAAAATTATAGCATCACCACATCTCCACTCACTACTTTTAGCTCATCATTATCCACGTGACACACATTACCCATATAGAAAAAGAAAAAAGTGACAGAGCTGGTTGTGAAATGCTATTCAAAATCAGCACCGATATACTCTTTGCTGTAATACCTCACTGGGCTCAACAGGTGAAGGAATTCAAACATTATAAATCATTTGAGAGTGGAGTACAGAGCGAAATAGATAGCAAAAGGGTCTAGCTATGTTCATGCATACCAAATATCTAGCTGAAACAAAATAGCCTGGAACTAGTCCAATAATCTTTTCCACCCACTTTCTTTAACCACCCCCCAGCTTCTGATCAATGTCTAACATTAAAAGTCTGAAATATTTTACTAGGCTACCTTGAACACTCTGAGACAAATTAATAATGCAGTCACAAATCGAAATTAAATGTCTCAGCTGTGATATCTGTGTTCATCAGATACATTTAAGTTCCATTTTTGCATGACTTTTCTTCAAGATTAAGCATTGCAGACACTTGCCACCAAAATTTCCTAACCTATTTGTGCCTTTAGAACTTCAGCATATGGCATCTAAAAGCTGTCAGTACACTACAGTTGTGTATTCAGAAATATGTCTCTAAATCAGGTTATCAATGTAGTCTGCAATGTCAACAGTCTCTACAGTCTTAAGCGTTTATTAAAGAATATACAGGAGGCAGATGGAAAGCCAGTCTTCTTTCTAGGTGTAAATTACTTATAAATGTTCATTATATAATTTTCAATTTGAAATTAGAGTAATGATTACCAATATTTTACAGGCTTAGTTTTTCTACACCTCCATGCACAGAATTCCTGTTCAAGACAAGGAGAATTCTTCATGCAGAATAAGAGCAAAACAGAGGCCTTCTAGATTTGTTCTCCTGCAAATGCCAGAGGATTTATATATGTAACTCCTGTATCATCAAGAATAATTAATTATTAATTTTATATCTACAGTGCTTATCTTCCCTAACATTCCAAGAACCACAGAAAGACATTAAAAACATTAAACATTAAACAATGCAACAGATAATATGGATAAAAAACAGCCACATAAATAATTAAAACAAAATCTGAGATGCAGTAGAAACCTTTTTTCTATGAAGTATTCTTTCCCCCCTGGCTAACAAATAGAAGTTTTACCAGGAAAATCTACAGTCACCAGTGAGAACGCATTTCAGATTTGTTCAATGAAGAATGATCGTATATACACTGCATCCGGTTATCACCGAGTGACAGTTAAATAGCCAACACATTAAATATACCTTCATTATGTCTCAATCTAATGCAAACAGGAAAGTGGAATTTGGAAGGATGTTTCAATCTCCCCCCACCCCAGCTCACCCACTTTCCTACCTGCACAATCCACTAAAAAAAAACCAAACAAACAAACCTTTTTTCCTTCTATTTCAGCAGCTCATGACCCTTTCCTGATTTCTTTACAACTGCAGTAATATGATTATGACAGAAGGATAACATTTGATACAATTCTGGACAATTCTCTTTTGTTTATTACTTCAGTGATAAAGCATAGCAATTTCCTACCACGCTCCCCCCCCACCAATATTTCCTTCTTCTTCGCTTTTGTTCTACTGCACTACATGAATCCATTATGGAATTTCACTTTTTTATGTCCATGGTATCCAGAACTCTAGATGGTAATTTTAAGTGTATATTAAATCATTGTATTTGGTGCAAGGATTACATTAAACATGTTTTCTAAACTTTCACCAGCAAGCATCCCTTTGGCAAGCTTTCACTGCACAATGTTGTACTGTATCACATCCATGAGCTTCTTGGGAGCTACTTACGTATCTCAACATAGCAGTGCATTGAGCAAAATAAACAATGACATCTTTGGTCATGGATCAAAGGTCTTAAACTGCCAGATCTAAGGGGTAATACAGCTAGTATTCAAATACCTATTTGAACATATGCCACTCAATTACCAAGGACAGGGGAATCAAAATATAAATTCTGCCCAAGCTGACTGCATAGCACAGCTTAGTGAGCCTGGCCTCACTGCACTTACCCTGTAAAAAGTCATTCTGCCTGCGTAAAGAAGTCAGACACTTCTAACTTTCACACATCCTATAGGATTTCCAAATCATAGAATCACAGAATAGTTTGGGTTGGAAGGAACCTTAAAGCTCATGTAGTTCCAACCCCCCTGCCATGGGCACATACACCTTCCACTAGACCAGGTTGCTCCAAGCCCCATCCAACCTGGCCTTGAATGCTACCAGGGAGGGGGCAGCCACAGCTTCTCTGGGCAACCTGTGCCAGTGTCACCACCCTCACAGGAAAGGACTTCTTCCTTATGTCGAACCTAAATCTACCCTTTTGGTTTGAAACTGTTACCCCTTGTCCTATCACTACCCTCCCTGATCAAGAGTCCCTCCCCACCTTTCCTGTAGGCCCCCTTTAAGCACTGGAAGGCCACTATAAGGTCTCCCTGGAGCCTTCTCCAGGCTGAACAACCCCAACTCTCTCAGCCTGTCCTCATAGGGAAGGTGCTCCAGTCCCCTGATCATCTTCATGGCCCTCCTCTGGACCTGCTCGAGCAGCTCCATATCTTTCTTGTGCTGGAGGCCCCAGAGCTGGACACAGCACTGCAGGTGGGGCCCTACCAGAGCAGAGGGGGAGAATCACCTCCCTCAACCTGCTGGCCATGCTTTCGATGAAGGCCAGGATGTGACTGGCTCATATTCAGTTTTTCATTCACCAAGTCCTTGTCCGCAGGGCTGCTCTCTACCCACTCATTGTCCATCCTGTGTCTGTGCTTGGGATTGCCCTGACCCATGTGCAGGACCTTGCACTTGGCCTTGTTGAACTTCATGAGGTTGGCCTAGGCCCACCTCTCCAGCCTGTCGAGGTCCCTCTGGATGTCATCCCTTCCCTCCAGTGCGTTGACTGCACCACAGAGCTCGGTGTCGTCGGCAAACTTGCTGAGGGTGCACTCAATCCTACTGTCCATGTTGCTGACAAAGATGTTAAATAGCATCATCAAACTCTGTGGACCAAGGGGAACATTACAGGGGCAACAGCTTTTGCTGTGAATGTCAGTTGTCGAAATCACAGACTAACACAACTACACACCAAGATCATCCTAACTTATCATGACTGATACAATAAAAATAAATTTAGCCAGTAAGATATGCAAAATCTGGTAGCAGTAGACCAAAACTGTTTCCTTGAATTCCACTTGAAAACTAAGTATTTATATTACAGTATCTAAATCAGGAAATGTTGCATAAAATAGAATTGCATTCTCTCTCTTGTTTCCAAACAGATTTCAGATGTAGCATCTAGCAGAATGTAAGGAACATTTAATAGCGAGATAACAAAATCATAGCTAATTGTGATAATGAAACATATGATCTCTGTCTTCCTATGAAGAGTGCATCTGAAAGAATTACTCCTTTGCTTCTTTATTCAGGATGTAAGTGGGTACTCTTGAATATGGCTGCTATCCAGTTTTCCTGAACACAGATATTTTGTGCTAGAGGCAGCTTAGAACCTGATATGCAAACTTCAGTTAAAAAGTAGTCAAGAGAACGCAAGTAGTATGGTACCGTTCCCCTTCAGCTATTTCCATCCATCTACTTACATTATTGCATCTATGTTTGGGTTGTATTATCCTTGATCTTCATACTATGGCTGTATCCCGTAGTGTGAATATGTGGCAGTAACATCAGCACATGGCAGCACCCCAACATTTCTGGAACAAATCCCCACCTCACTCTTTCCCATCCAAACTTCATTACCTGTTTCACACCATCAAAATTATTTTCCTCCAAGTAAACAGAGGTAAGAAGTGAAGTGCCACCTACCTGGGGATGGCGCAACAGTGTCTTCCTCTTTGTGACCTCCCCTGAAGGGCTCCAACACATGTTGAAAAGTGTAAGTGAGAAAATGGAAGTTTGGGAGTATATTTGTAATGCTTTCCTACTGTTTTCAAGATAAGAGAAGTATATTAAGGCTCAGTGACAGATGAGCAGGCAGTTCAGGGTCATAGTTAGCTCTAACACTCATACTTGGATTTGTAACCAGATGGACTAAGTTATGGGAATTCAGAAAATTCTGCATTCTACGTTAGGTCAGGATGTTCAACATAATTATGTGATATGAGCGAATGAGATTTGTATCCTAAGTCAAATACAAATTTTTAAATATCACTGCCTGTATGCTTTACACATGCCTACATACGCTGTCTGCGCTTGCAAGCATTGTGTATCATATTATTCACAGCGTTATTTGCACGGAAGACCCCACTGCATTTTTTTAAAGCAAAGCAATCAGTCTATCTACAATTAGAGTGAAGTTACCCGTGGGTGAAATGTAGGAGTTATTTAACAAAATACAGCTACCTTACACAAAAGTATATGACAGCGAATGAAGAATAACAAATGCAGTTGAAAATGTAGGAGGAATCTGTAATGCAATTATCAAAACTTAAATTTGATCTGCCTTGGCAAAGTGAACAGGGAACTGTGAAAGGGTGGAATGTGAATACCAATAGTAATACATTATTCCTTAGAACTATTTTGGTGTATTTATTTCTTGGCAATTCTGAGGCAGGAGTGCCTGCTTACAGATACTATAACTAAGGCATCACAGTGCAGTTTACCTTATGAAGCATCCAACGATAATACCATGAAGGAGTACCATCACTGTCAGGTCTCTGAAACATGTTTTTCACTAGCAATGCTGATATTCGCGTGCCTGACAGGTCAGACATTTAAGTATCTGCCCATTTCTAATTTCAGCACATTTTAAAATTCTTGGGAGTATTTAATCATAGTGATCGACTTAATGGTCCTTGCCAAGTCACTTTCATCCTTGACTGGTACCCAAATGATCAATAATCTTGACCATGCCAAAAGAGGGGGGGGAAAGACAGAAGAGAGAGGAGAAAGAGAAAAAAAGAGGGCAAGAAAGAGAAAAAAAGAGAGAGAGAAAGAGAAAAAAAAAAGAGAGAGAGAAAGAGAAAAAAAAAAGAGAGAGAAAGAGAAAAAAAAAAGAGAGAGAAAGAGAAAAAAAAAAAAGAGAGAGAAAGAGAAAAAAAAAAAAAGAGAGAGAAAGAGAAAAAAAAAGAGAGAGAAAGAGAAAAAAAAAAGAGAGAGAAAGAGAAAAAAAGGAGAGAGAAAGAGAAAAAAAAGAGAGAGAAAGAGAAAAAAAAAGAGAAAGAGAAAAAAAAGAGAAAGAGAAAAAAAAGAGAGAGAAAGAGAAAAAAAAAGAGAGAGAAAGAGAAAAAAAAAGAGAGAGAAAGAGAAAAAAAAAGAGAGAGAAAGAGAAAAAAAAAAGAGAGAGAAAGAGAAAAAAAAGAGAGAGAAAGAGAAAAAAAAGAGAGAGAGAAAAAAAGAGAGAGAGAAAAAAAGAGAGAGAGAAAGAGAAAAAGAGAGAGAGAAAGAGAAAAAGAGAGAGAGAAAGAGAAAAAAAGAGGGCAAGAAAGAGAAAAAAAGAGGGCAAGAAAGAGAAAAAAAGAGGGCAAGAAAGAGAAAAAAGAGAGAGAGAAAGAAAACACAAAGGGAAGGAGAAAAAACAGAGAGAGCACGAGAAGGAAAGAGAGAAAGAAGGGAAGGGAAGGAGGAGAAGAGAGAAAGAAGGGAAGAAGGGGAAAGAGAGAAGGAGGGGAGGGAAGGAGGAAAAATTGAGAGGGAGGAGGACGACACTGTATGAATATGAAACAGACAGCATTACCTACAGCTTGAACCCAGAATCACTCAAAAAGTTATGGATGCTAGTATTTAACAGGAAAACAACCACAATAAAAATGCAATATCACAATGTTTGAGGGTTGGGGTAGGGGGTGTTCCCTAAAGGAATTCAAATCAATCCCTAGCATTAATACTATCAAATGTGCCTAAAGCTTGCCTTAGTAGCTGAAGTGCTATTTTTAAAATGCACCTAAATTACTTGGAACCCTAAGGGTCTTTGAAAACTAGTAGTAATTTGGCTGCAAAAATTTCTTGGGCATCCCGTTTTTAACTGTAAGCATTTCTTCATTCACGTTTAACGTCTAACTGATGAGCCAAAATTTTCAGAAATAATACAGATAAGTCACAGCGTAAATCTTACCGATGTCAAACAGACGTGACTTCTAACAGCATTAAAATAAGCCTCCTAAATAAGTTAGGTATTGAAGTACTGAGCAATGCAATGCATGAATTACAAATAAGTTCAGGTCTTCATTATCTATTTCTTATCCTCTATAAGTGATAAAGTATTTACTCCAAGGAGATTTGAGTTCCAGAGCTGGAAAGTGTTCTTGGGGGAATAAGGGCAGAACTTTATTCCAAGCACATAAAAAAGCTGAATACTAGAAGTGAGGCCATCTGCACTATTCTATAAAGCACAAGCCTGCCTTCAGTTTTGAATCGCTCTTCAAAAATGGATTCCAGTTACATGCGTACATACATGTATAAATGTAAATACACGTACATAGTAAAGAAAAATAGATTGGAATTCTTTTAATGAATACAGTAGACAGGTTCTGAACAGTGATTTTCAGCCATTCCACATTACCTAAGAGAGGGACCACTGAAATTTTGTCAAATAGTTGATCCTAAAGTGGCACTGCCCTTCGCACCAGCACAGGGCTCATATCCCTTATGAGATCGCATTCCTGAGCTCCTGCAGAGGAAGCAAATGAGCCCACCAAGTTTCAATTACAACAGTCACATTCCAAGACTTACGAGTCTGCAAGAGAGGGCTGTAGACAGTACATGAGGCCGTGAAATATATAGCTTTGCTTCTCCCCAGTAAACAAACCTGTATGAATCCGATGGGGCCGGTTAGTGTCAGCACTCGCAGCTATTCTTTCCTCACACCAGCTACAAGCAGTCTTACAGCAACGGAGATGAGTTCAGCCAGCCACAGGCAGGGCCAGACTCTGCTAAATGCTGTTGGCCTCACTCAAACAGGGCACGGCTGTCGGTAACGGCAGGAGGTGTCGGTAAGGGCGAGAGGCAGGCGCACACCGCTCACCCCTGCACCCCCACGGGAGCTGATCCTCGGCCATGCACGCTTCCTCCTTTGCTTTGTGCTTTGGTAGTAACGGATGAATCATCATCTCTCCAGATTTCTTCAACACTATTTTCTATGATATTGTGGCACTATTGCGCATATATAGTTCATATATGAAAAATACATGTTCATACAAATTCACATATGCACCAACACATATGTATAAAGCCTCACATCTCGTCCACACCCCTGCTGAGAACAGCTCCTAACCAGGACACACCTTTCCACAAGCACACTCCATGCACATCCAAAGACCACACACACCTTCAAGGAGGGGAAATGAAAACCCCTGTGCAGACACACATGCAAAGATCCGCATGTCTTGACCACCTGCCAGAACGGCCCAGCTCATGCACTTGCGTACATTGGCACTTCATTTCGGGTTATACCCACACACTCACACATGTGCATGGGCACCACATGCACATCCAAGTAAAAACATACATGTGCAAACCTGTATGGAGAAACACATACACACACATGTGCAAGGCAAAAGCATGCACAGAGGCATGCACGTTGACATGTGTAAGAACACATGCACACAGATGCGCACACACACAAAATACACGTACACACAAACGCTCAGAAACGGACCCACACACACTCACACAAACAGATGTAAGCACACAAACACAAAATACACATGCCCACACACACGTGTACTCACATGCTCAGAATCACACAAGACACACACACACAAACGCATGCACCCACACACACAAATACACATGCACATGCTCACACACACACTCCATACATGTGCAGACATGCACACACACGTGCACCCACACTCAACAGCACATGCACACACAGACACATATACACACACAGGCACATGTGCAAACGCTCACAGCCACAAGCACCCACGCAGACACTCACCGACACAAGAGACACACAAGCGCACACGAACACGAGCGGCCCCCCCGACGCCCTCGCACCACGGGGCCGTTTCACGCACGCACACACACACGTACACACACTGCCGCCCCACCGCCTTTACGCACAGAAATGCGCCACCGCCTCCCACGCACCTGGAACAAACACCTCCGCACACCCACTCACACGCACGCCCCCGCACCGCAGGCGTTGCTTGCCCCCGCTCCCCTCCGCACGCTGCCCATAGTGGAGGGAACAGCTGCTCCGCGCACCTTGCGCGGTAGTTCCGCCGAGCAGGGGAGGGAAACCGAAGGTGCGGGTCCCGAGCCCCGCAAGGCGGAGTCGGTGCCGCTTCCCGCAGCCCCGGCCGGTAGCCCCCTTCCCCTACAGCCGGGGGTCCCCCCGCACAGCATCGCGCTGCCAAACCCGCCCCCGCGGAGCAGTGCAGGGCGCCCCGGTGGCGCGGCAGTATGGCCGCTAGGTGGCGCCAGCGCTCTTCCTGGCGGAGCCGCGGCCGCCCCGCCCCCCCAACCCTCCCCCCCAGCCCCGCTCGGTTCGGCTCGGCTCGGCCCGGCCCGGCCCGGCTCGGCTCGGCTCGGCTCGGCCCGGCCCGGCCCGGCCCGGCCCGGCGGGAGCTGCCAGCCCGCCCGCTGCTCGGGGCCGCCTCCCCCCGCCCGCCGCGGCAAGGAGCCCCCCCAGCTGCGAGCACGGCCGTGCCGGCGCTCTTCGGGGAGCGGGGCTGTGCCCGCCGCGCTCCTGCCCGCCGCCTCCCCGCGCCCGCAGAGACCGGCCTGTAATTAGCAATTAGCTCGCAAATCTCCCGGAGACGCGCGTGCTGCCGCGCGAGGTGTGTGCCCGAAGGTCGGCGTGTGTGTGTGTCCCGGTGGTGGCGACGGCAGCCCCCCGGCACCGCACGTGAACCGTGAACACCGCGGCAGCGGCGGCTCGGGCGAGTGGCGGCGGGATGGGCGAGCCCCGCCGCTGGGCTGCCCCAGGCTCCTCCGGGGAGCTGCGGGGACCCTGCCATGGTGTTATTTCCCGAGCCGTTTTCCCAGGCAGAATTGATCCTCTTGGGGGACCGGGGGATGGGGGGGGGGGGAAGGGGAGGGGAGGGGGGAGAATCTCAGTTGCTAACACTGTTTGGAGTTTATTGGAGAGAGTGTCTGAGCTTTAAGATGCTCTTCCGTGGCTCCTGGTGGGTGCTCTAACGAGCCAGGATTGTGGTGGGTTTCGGCTGTGCAGGGAGTTGGGGTAGCGGGGGGGTGGGGGGAAGGAAAAGACACGATCGAGAGTAGCTGAGACTTTGTGCCCCCGTTGGAGAGATGGTTGAGTCCTCGTCAAGGTTGCTGTGGTATCCCAGAAACACCATTCACTCCGAGCTGTGACCGCGCACCATCAACAGCAACAACTCCGCTGCGCCTGGCCAAGGAATAGGAATTAGGAGCTCTCAAGAATAATATGAAAGGGATCTGCAGAGGGGAAATCCGTGCAAAGGAATCGAAATTAGCAGACTTTTGGGAAAGGGGATGTACTAAATGTGGCCGGCTGGACTTCATCCTGGTGAAGAAAATGGAGATTAAAAGTGGATTTACATTTTGGAACCTCGTCTTTTTATTGATGGTTTCGTGTGTGAAAGGTAGGGTAGTATTCGAGGGGTATATTTTTAGGGGTCCGTTTGCTTTCGGTTCAGGGCGTTGCAAGCTCTCGCCTTACACCAAGGCGTATTTAAAAATGTATTTCTCTCTTATTGTATATTTTTACCCTGGGTACTTTGCAATGGAAAGATATAAATGATCGCTAAAGCGGAGAAGAGAGAAGGAGTTGATTCAGAGCTCTCTTCGGAAATAGGAAACGTATTTGCTTGCCAGGCTTGGCGTTCAATGCAGTGACTGAGCCGGGGCTCAATAAATATTCTTGCAGTATGCTCAAACGGAGACGTGAGTTGGTTCCTATAGCCTCTAACTAGTGTATGTTCAAGCAAATCCTACCGGGTGACTTTTTTAAGGTGATGATGATGGTGGTGGTAGCGTGTGGGGGGTTACCTACATTGCTGATTTTCGGTCGAGCAAGGGGTTTTGCGGAATTGCCTGTATCGATGCACTTATTAGTTTAACCCGTTGCGTGGGGAAAGTTACGGAGGAGCCCAGCGTGTGCGTAGCCGTCTCACAGCCCAAAATGCGCTTCGCACTCAGCTGTTTGTGTGCATGCAGGGCTCCCCGGCTCTCGAAAGGTACGTTAGCAATTCAGCCTTCAAGGCATGGTCTGCAGCTGGGTGCAAAGATCGACACCTTTTACTCTTCCTTCCTTTGATCCCTTTTCCCTGATGCATGGGGGGGTGGTGGGGGGTGGGGGTGGGGGTGTAGGTTGGGGTTTTATTGTCTTTTTTTTTTTTTTTTTTTTTTTCCGGGGCAGGGGCTATTTTGCTTTCTTCCTGCTTCTGTGTTCATGAAAGGGGAGCAAAAAGGAAACCTCTAGTTAGCGGCATAAATATCTCCACTGAGCCTGTGCTTGCAGACAGTTAAGGGAATATGCTACACGCAGAGAAAAGAAATATGTGGCTTGAATAATGTGCACCTTCATAATCACACAGGCAACGCTGAAAGGTGAAGTGCCGATCCCATCACGCGTGCCTTCAGTAAAAGGATCTATTCTGCAACTCCCCACAGTTGGCTGCCTACCCGAAATAATCTCCCCTTGTTTGTGGCTAGTGATTAATATCTGATTAATCACCCTTTTATCCCCTCCTCATCCTCATCCCTCCTCCTCGCCACACTCACACACTCCCAGAATATTTAGTAGACATTATCGATCCTCTCCGAGTTTTTAGACTTGATTATCGCCTACAGAGGTTGCCTGCACGGGTGGGAAGGAGGTGTGTTGGGGGGGGGCGCATGCAAAGGCGTGCCTTCCCAAACTGGCTCTGCCTTGGATGAAACAGTTTATTGTAGAGCTTTGCAGCTGCTTGTCCCCCCATTTGCATCGTGTGAAATAGATAAGTCGTGTTGCACGGAGGGAGTGTCGAGGGCTTTTACCTCACCCCACGTTATCCTGACACGGGGGATCCGCGGGGAAGGTGCTTGCCTATGATGTTAACGCACATTTTAATTGCAGGCGGCTCCTCTCCGTTTGCGTCTTTCGAAGCGGGCTGCTCCCTGCGCTTTGCCCCGCTCTGGAGCAGGGCTGTGACTGAGACCAAGCCGGGGCTTTGGGGACATTTCTTTTCCCCGGTTCGGCCCCCTGTCATTAACGCCTTCTCTGTGCCGGGTGCGATCGTTTGCAAGTCATGGGCTCGCTGCCCGCCCCGCGTCGCACGGCGGGCGCGGCGCGGTGCGGTGCGGTGCGGAGGCGCTGGGCTGATGGGTGGCTCCGGAGCTGCCGCCGAAGTAGCTGCTTTGTGAGACCGAGTCGCGGGGCGGCAGCATCCTACAAAATGAAGGAGCCGGGCGGTTATCCCCGCGTCGCGACGGCGGTGGGAGTAGAGCAAGTTCCCACAGCACCTGTTGAGAAGCTGCTTCGCTTGCTCTTGGGGGGCGCGGGAAACACTGGCTACTGAGTGCAAAAGCTGGGATGAAGCTCCTAAAACAGCCCAAGAAAAAAGGGGGGGGGGGGGGGGAGGGAATGGGCATTGCAAGAACGTCCCTTTCTCTCCCTGCCCACGTACAGTCCCAGAGAGATGCTGTGAAGTGGTTTCCTCTCTCTTGTCAGGGCCTGAGCTTCCCAGATGCTGACACTGGCCATATTCATAGACTTCCCTTGGACTGGGGGGTCCTCCCAGCAACTGCAAATCCCATAGGTCAGATTTTACATCCTGGATGCAGACTCTTAGGCAGCCAAGCTCCATAGAGCTGGCTTAGACTCACTGCAGCACTGCATCTATTCTGGGCCTGTATATTTAGTTCTCTCCCCACTCACGTGAATGAATACATTTTACCTTGATTTACATGCCCATTGTGTCAGCACACACTTTTGCTCCCAGAAACCGTGGCAGAGGCAAACAATGGATGAATACCCGCCCAATTAAAAACATTCCAGATGTTGAGAGCAAGGTGACTCGCCAGATCCTGCATCTGCTCTACCATTCATTGCTTGGGAAGGCCTTTTCACCACACCCCACCTCTGCAAGCTCTAACCCATACCCTCCCTTGCTTAATCACCTGTACTGAATAGTCCAGCACCACATCATAACACCCAAACTGTTGCTGAGGTTCATGTCACCTAGACCACTTCCACAGCTTTGCTTGATACCTGCCTCCTAGGCCTTTCCTATTTTTGCCATCGTCCAGTCGCCATTTCTGCAGTCTAGATCCGCAGCTATCCCACTGTTACAGGCATCAAACTATCCCAGGGTGCTTAGGGATTCATGTTCATATCTGATTAATTATGCGCTCCTTGTATATATTCATACAGACAAGAAAATTCTTCACATTTATCTATAAATTCTTGCATCTTTGGAACCTTGCAACAATACTTGGGAGGGGTTTAGAAAAGGGAGAAGAAAGAAGGAGAAAATGGGAAGAAGGAAATTGTCAGAACTGCTGGGGAAGGGATGATAGGAAGAGCTGAACTAAAGAGGACTTGTACTTTCTTCAATTAAAATCTTTACCTGCTTACAGAATATCCCATTACACCATGGATCAATCTCCACCAAATCTTCCTTGGGTAGACATGGAGTAAAAAAGCAAAGAAATGGCACCATTTAAAAGTGAGAGAAGGCACAGAAAATGTTAAAACAAAAAAACAGCAGGCAAACAACAAACAACTCAACTTATAAAATGGCAAGCAGGGTGATTCCTGGCCAGCTGCAGGGGATGATGGATCCTGTGTGTTTACCTTTAGATATGCAGGACATCTAGGAAAGCTCCTTCACCTTCTGCCTCTCCCCCTCCATGGGAGAAATGAGAAACACCATTTAGGCATGGGAGATAGAAACCAAGGTGGCACGAGCAGGGAGTTGAAACCACTGTCCAACTCCCTTACAGAAAGCGGAGGAAAGGGGGGGGGAAGTAAGAATGAAGCGGCATCAGTGAGCTTTGCCTCCTGGGTTTTAGGAGAGAAAGCACTGCTATCTGCACCCCTTCGGTTTGGCACCTCCCTCCACCCAAAAAAAAAAAAAAAAAAAAAAAGAAAAAAAAAAAAAGAAAAAAAAGAAGATGCCTGTGATCTCTTTGTGGGAGCAAACCAGAGAGGAAATCAGGCGAAATGACCAGAGACCACAGGACTCCTCCATCTCTTCTGTTTAGCTGTTGCTCCAAGTCAGAGAACAGAGAGCATCAAGGTCTGCTCTTTTGTCTGCCTGGCTAAAATGAAGCTTTGCCTCTGCTGCTGTTCCTCTGTTCCCCTGTTGTAGTTGTGACAAGCGGAACAAGGGCAGCTTTCAAAATAAAAGAGAGATGAAGCAGTGAGATTTTAAACAGCTCATTGACAGAAGTGATGAGAAAATGGAAAGGATTTCCATTTCCAGTGATGGACACCCTGCATGTGGGAAAATTTCGCACGGACAAAGCGTGCTCTGCTTCTTTCAGCCACCTCTGCAGTCTCCCTTCTTCCCCATTCCCACCTCAACCCCGCTCCTTTCAGGCTCCGCCAGCCCCTCCCCACCTCTTCCTTCCCAGTCACTTGACTTAGGGGGTTACTGGCGGATGGCTTTCCTCGGTGGGGCGCGGGTGTGCGCAGCGAGGTGCTTGCCCTGTCCCCGAAGCGGAATCGGTCGGGCGAGTAACAGTAGGTTCAGGTTTCCTCATTTCCAGACGGTCACTGTCGCTGCTGCATCTTTGTGTGTGCGCGGCTGTTTGTGTGCGCGTGTGTTTGTGCATGTGTGCGTTTGTGTGTGCGTATCCCCGCAGGGGTGCAGGGACACACTGACTAGAGAAGGAACCACGTCGCCCTTTCTTTTCAACTCCTCCGCCCACGCTCAGCTCCGCTACGGCGCCTCTTTCCCACCCGCTCCCGCAGATCACACAGGGCTCCCGCTCCGTGGCCTGCGCACAGCACTAGGCGATTTTCTCAAGCTACCCAGTTCTGCAGGGTTGCAGACAAAGTTACCCTCTCTCACCGCCGCCCTTCTCCCTCAGTGCAGGGCTAACACAAGGCTCCGCTATGCCTTCCGCCTAGCGCACGGCTCCTCCTCCTCCTCTTCTGCAGGGCGGGAGTGAAGAAACACGCAGCCCCCTTAGTAGCATCACTAGGGACCGACTCTTCCTCCCCTGCCCGGTGGCATTAGGGACCCGCAAAGGGCACAGACGAACGTCGCCTGCAGTCTCCGCTTTTTTCTTGCAGCGATCGCAAGGCGGAGCCGACCCGGAGCGGCGGCAACCCGTTGACAGGCTCCACCTGCGCCCGGCACCGGCAGCGGTACCGGCAGCGTACCGGCAGCGTACCGGCGCCGGCCTCCGCAGCCGCCCGAGGCGGCCGCACCTCCAGGGAGTCCCCTTCCGTCCTTTGGCTTTGCTGTCTTTAGCTAGGCGGCTCCTGCAAGTCTTTTGTTTGCAAGTCCGAGACAGCGTTAGGGTGATTGATGGGTTTCGCCGTTTAACGTACAAAAATAGCCCCTAGCTCCCCGAGCGCCTGGAACCTGTTCCTCCCGGGAGCGGGCTGGCTGCTCCAGGCAACCACCCAGGCTGAAGAGGGAGAGGTGGTATCTTCAACTCCGTTATCAACATCTCGACTTGCAAGCACCAGTCCACGAGACCTAAGGAATTCCGTGGATGTGCTCTCAAACCCCTCCTTTTCCAAAACTCCTGTGCAATAAACATAGCAGAAACTTGTAGTCTACCTGTTTTTTTGCTTGTTTGTTTGTGGGATTTTTTGTCTGATTTTGAGGAACAAGTCGGGTAGGATCATTTGCCCGTCTAGCTTAGTGCCCTTTATCTCCAACGGTGAATATTAGCATCAGTCTAGGGAAAGACATGAGAAACACAGCAAGTACAGAGTGACTAGCACATTTTCCTGGATTTCAGCAGCCAGCGGGTTTGGGTCTCTCGACGTAGAGGATGCTTTTGGAACATCATATTTTAAGACATAGGGACTAACCTGTGCTCCACTCATTTGTCTATTATCTCTCCTTCTGCTGCCCTTCCCTTCCCTTCCCTTCCCTTCCCTTCCCTTCCCTTCCCTTCCCTTCCCTTCCCTTCCCTTCCCTTCCCTTCCCTTCCCTTCCCTTCCCTTCCCTTCCCTTCCCTTCCCTTCCCTTCCCTTCCCTTCCCTTCCCTTCCCTTCCCTTCCCTTCCCTTCCCTTCCCTTCCCTTCCCTTCCCTTCCCTTCCCTTCCCTTCCCTTCCCTTCCCTTCCCTTCCCTTCCCTTCCCTTCCCTTCCCTTCCCTTCCCTTCCCTTCCCTTCCCTTCCCTTCCCTTCCCTTCCCTTCCCTTCCCTTCCCTTCCCTTCCCTTCCCTTCCCTTCCCTTCCCTTCCCTTCCCTTCCCTTCCCTTCCCTTCCCTTCCCTTCCCTTCCCTTCCCTTCCCTTCCCTTCCCTTCCTTCTTCCGTACACCTGCATTCATATACATCATCCATCCTTTACACCCTGCATCTGCCTGAAAGCACTGAATAATATGAAATCTTGTAATAAAATTGACTTTATCGTACTCAGTATTGTTGATGTGCTACATAGGCCAACCTCCAAAATTTGAGATTTGTAACTACAGAAGGCGCATGGATCTAGTAAAGAGAAAGAAAAACACAGAATTGTTTAGACAAATTTTGAAACATCCTGTGGGAATGGATCAATTTGCATTTTTTGTAACACCCTTTCAGAGAAAAAATTATAAAGAATAATGTAGCCTTGTATGCCTCCTTTTTCAAAAACAAGTGTCTTGGATACTATCTGATTTTCAGAGGTATTGAGCATTTCTGATTTTAGCTGGCTCCAGTAAGAGCCTGAGGAACTAGTTAGCATCTCTGAAGCAAGGCCAAGTGAGTCCATTGCTGTAATGCTGGGACAGAGAGAGACACCCCAAGTCAAAGGAAAACATCTGTAAAATAACTTACAATTATATGTAAAATGTTAATTCTACAGAATCTGATAAATTGGAACTGGTAGGACTAGGAAAGGCTTTACGATCTGCTGCAAAAATTGTTTTATTCCTTCTCCACTAATAGAAAACTTCAGTTCTAATTCAACAGTGTTGTGACATCTCAGACTCAGCTTCTCGCTCAGTGTCATCTGGCTCGTATTTCCAGAGAGAATGGTTAAGGTTGAAACAATAGAACAAAGCCTTTGTGGGAAATTAGTTTACCAGTTACTCCAAAGTAATCTCCCAGGAAAGAACAGTCAGAGAACAGATTATTTGGTCTAATTTTAAGGCAGTTCTTACTACAGGAGACACTTGAAGAAGCAATATTTAAGTAACAAATCAGAGAGTCATATGATAAAAGTAGTTATTACAAGGCTGTAAAACTTACCCCACCATTTTGATTGAACAATTTTCATGCTAAGGTTTATTGCAAAATTCCGGAACTCCTATGAACTTTAAACGCGTGCCTTTCAAACAACTTCACGGAAGAACGTTTCCTGCTCAATGAAATTGTGCAATTTCTCCACAAAAAGGAGGGAATCTTTGCATTTATAAAAAGTTCAAGGGACAATATTTGGCAGTTATCTTGGACCTAAATAGAAGGATGCATGGTATGTAATGTACAGCGTGTCACATACCTCTTAAATGAAAAGCCTGGTAGTATCAGGAAATGTTGAATATCTGCTTCCCAACAACCAGCTTTTCTTCTGGGAAATGTAATGGACAAGGATATCAGACTATGAGGAAGATTTTTTAAAATAAACATGCACACACACAGAGATATGCCAGGGTTTTGTCTATGTTCACATTTAGTTATTTACTTTTCCTGGGTAGATTTGCATTCATGGTCTCACTGCCTTGTTCTTACGGATCATGTAAGATTTACTATGGCTTCATAATTCCGCCATTACAAGTGCTGAATACTATTATAAGTGTCAAAGGAGGAAATGGTGGAAATTCATCATTTGCTTCCCAGCATCTGAAATGTTAGATGGATATGTTTATAGATTTAGGAACACTTACTCACAGAGAGCAAGCCGCAAAGTATTGGGGAACGAATGGCGTACAAGGGATTCCACCAGGACTGATCCTCTCATAGAACTGTATCGTCAAAGAACAAGATGGGATGCAACTAGCACAGGTACAGAGAGACAGACTGCCTGTTTTCCCCTAGATTCTGTGCATCATAGCGTTGTGTATCATATTCACACAGTATCATGGAAATAAGGTGAATAGCAGTAAGTAACTTAACCACAGAAGGACTTACAGGGTGATGAATTCTCACTTCCCGAGGCCCGTAAGTAACACAGATCGTCTTTGCAATAGGACTAAAGGAATCTGGAGGCTTGAGGCAGAAATGACAGAATAGTTACTTGGATTATACAGATGATGAATCACTACTTCTGACTTTGGATTCTGTTTTGTCTGTTTCCCATATTTATGTATCTTACTAGCTTTATAACTTTATGCATTGTAACTTGTTTTACTTCATTCTCATGGAATTGTGTATGCACATATGTGTACACATACATACGTAATATGCACATATAGCAGTTATATTCATATATGTGGTTATGTTATAAAGAAACTCATCAGACTGCATTGTTATCTTACAAAGGCTCAGGTAACAACTTGAGATGTATGTGCATCCGAAGATATCCATTACATCTTAATTTATTGTCTGTTCCCAGTCTCAGAAGGAAGTTCTATAGCACATAACTGATTTCACTAACAAAACAAGAGTACCAGTAGTGTTAGCTAGCAAATGCTTTCTTGCTTGAAGAAAAGAAAAAAAACCCAGTTACTAAAACACTAATAAAAACTGATTCTAGCACATTAAGAATTAACTGACATAATTATTTATTCCCACTGGTTTAGGGAATTTTTACCAAATACTGTTCTATAAAACTGGTTTTAGTAGATGAAAACCTCTAGTCACCTTTCAAATACAGAAAAAAAATATTTCTGTGCTATTTTACTGGTTTATTTTAATACTGGTGGTATCATTTAAAGAGGCTGACATATCACATCTCAGCAGTGGCTGTATTTCAGTGGCAGTTAAAATGGTCCCTCTGCTATCGTTATCTTCTTATAGAACTGTTTTCAGACCCAGCAAGCGGATATCTGCAAGTGTATTTTGGAGTCCTCAGCTAAAATGCAGAGTATGGATATTCTTGTTTCAACATAGTGTTGAGATGGAACTACTTGAATTACAAAAACTTTCCTCCACCATTTAATCTGACCCAGAAGAAAACCTTCACATTCTACTATAGTTAGCTTTCTTGATTGCTGTGTAATATTCTTTGGGAATTGAAGCTTAGCCTAATTAAAACTAATCTTTTAAAAGTCTATACTAAAATTTGAATATTTGCTTCTGTGTATCAGCTTTGATTCAAAAGTGAATGGAAATTGTAAAACAGAATATGAAATGAGCTTCTATACAGTCTGTTATTAAGCCCACTGAAAGCAACAGGAGAGTCCAGAATAGGACCTTTGAGAGTAGATTTTCCTCTGCTTATTTTCATATTGATTTTTGAATTACAGTTTTCTGTATGTACATTTAATCTGACTCAGAAGTACAAGTTATAACAGAAGCCATACATTACATGATACACTAGAAATTTTCAATAGAAGTACTCTTTGGAAAATTCACATTGCATTATAAACCTAAAAAAATTACAAAAGTAAATTTTTTATGATTCTGTTTAAGCAAAATAAATTATGTATTTGGATACAGTCAGAAAATGCTCTGTCTTTCTACATTTTATTGATGATCATGTCAGCACTTCTGGGGATCAGGCCACTAGTTTCAATGTAATGGTAGTATGCTAACACAATGTCAGCTGTAGTCCTTAAAACCACAGAGTATCATGCTTTGTCAGGATTTATGCTGAATTACAGCAAATTTACAACCTGGTTCCAACATTCCTTATTAAATTTTTGTTCCTCAGTAAAACATTTTGGAATTTATGGAAAGCTGCTAATAGCTGCAGAGGAACTGGGAGGAACTGAGAAAATAGATTTCAGTTTAGAATGCTTTCAGATTTTATTATTAACACAATTTGGTTTTACTTTTATTGGATTATCATATATTCCAGATATGTAGTTACATTTGAAAATGCTGAATTAGCTAGCAAAAGCAAAGCACAAAAATATAGAAGTTTCCACAATAAATTTTAAAATGTATTTTCTGCTTGCATGTTCTTTGTACTTGCCACCATCTCAGAGTCTAAAGCATGTAATATACTGAGCCAAAATCACAAGAACTAAAATATACTGGAAAACAAGGGCCCAAATCTTGACTGTTGGAAAGCCTTCCTCTCTAACCAAAGGTGGAGAATAGGTCTTTGGCCACTTCATACAGTGAAGTCAATCAGCTCTGCAGTAAAAGATGCTTTTTTTATGCATCTCCAGGTGCACGTGGGAACATAGACATGCACAGATGCACATGCAAGTGTGTGTGTGCACACCAGCACCTCTGGTAGCAGGCATCTATAGCTGTGTGCTCTGTCAAGAAGAACCTGTGCTTAGTTCATGACTATACTAATCTTGAGTATTTTCCCTTGAATATATAGTAACTGACATTTATACTTTAATCACATGACTACTGCTTTAATCATATGACTGACTTTAGCAATGCTTGTTGCAGGACATGGCAGTTTTAACGATCACAGGAGAAGAAATACATATAATTCATAACGTACAACTGAAAGGGCAAGACGTTTTCTCCAAAATCCTTACATCAATATAGTGCCCACAAAAGTGCTTATCTGATCAGAAAATTTTCATCAGTCTGATGTATTGAAGTAACATGATACAAATTGTACTTTATCAAGTGACATTTTTAGCAACGCTCATGACAACAATACTTCCCTCTTAGGACTATTACTAAAGGGCTAATATTTTTACAGCATTCACATTATTTACCGAATATAAAATCCTTTCATATGAAAGTGCTAAATGATTTCCTCTTCAACCAGACCCTCCAATAAAAGGACTCAGAACTGAGAAAAAAAGAAAAAATATTTTACATTTGATGGGCTTCAAAAATGTCCACTAACAACCGAAAGAGGGGAACTCACTGCTCAGTCCTCAGTTTCTTGGTGTGATTTTCAACTTAAAACCAAATAGGAATATCATTACCTGCTCCTTTCCACATTGCTATTCAGCATATCTTCCACCTTCATTCAGAATTCTTTTTTTCAATAACAGCTCCTTTCGGTGAGCTCTTTTGAAAGAGGCCAATCATTTCCTTTACACAACTCACATAATTATTAGCTTCACAGATTTCACTACTATCACCTCTTTACCCTTTATTTCAATCTTGACAACTCCTTCCTGGGAAAATAAAATACCTGCGACATTTGGGAGAACATTTCTTTATATTTTTTTATAGATTCTATTTAATGAACTTTCGTATATCATAAATTCAACCATATTCTCCTTATAGCAATTATAGACATCTTGTAAGAATGTGAATGTTATTATACTTCTTCAGTGTTTCAGTTTTCTACTCAAGTACTTTAGCATTCTTGAGAAAGTTTAATTTTCAATCCCCTTATGTGGAAAGAAAAATAATATAGATATTATACTAGTAATAGCATTTCTGCATTTTTCATAGATGATACAATGCCAACAGAAACTCCCATGTCTTCTTATGCAAGGATAACAAGTTTCCCCTGACAAATAGGTGAGACAGATTTTATCGGCGTTTTCGTTGTCAGCACTGGAAAGTTGCACCCATCAACCGTATAAGACTGTTTTTTTTTTAAAAAAAAAAACATCCTAACAAACTTATGCTTCTCAAAGCTATTTATCTGAAAGAGAAATGAGCAACAGAGTCACTGTTTAATATAGAAATGAGTTCAACAGCCTTGGTGACTTCTGCATGCCTGCCCTTGTAACTTTCCTAAGGATATGCTTCCAAAATTCTTAAATCTTACTAGCACCACAATCACAGGTCATTGAGATTTGTATGAGTTTCTACACTAATTTCAGTTAGTCTTAAATTAAGCTACCTGTAAAAAAACCCACTCTCCTAAGTTCTATCTATATATTTTTACTACACTCAAATTCTAGCTTATCAGCTAGCTCCTGTAATTTTTCCCAGTTTATCCAGCCTCCTCGGCACTTCTGGGCTCCCTTCCCAAACTCTCTTCCCACTCTACAAGTACCACTGGAGAAGTCCCAAAAACATAAAGCCTGCTGTAAAATATAGAAAGTTCCCTTCAGTTTCTATGTCATTTGTAAAGTCTTTTTGTGGCCTAAAATAATAACCATGTAAGGGTAATCTTTTAGGAAATCAAATATCCTCCCAGCCTTGCAGTCATAGATTAGACCTACGAACTTTTCCACAATATTCTTTAGATTTTAAATCATCTGCAAGAAGCAAGATTGTAAGAGTGAAGTTTCAGATATAGTCGTTTTCATTTTTCAGTCTATTATGCCTGTCTACCTGATTATTTTTTGGTAAGCAAAATAAAATTCCTTTGCCCCAAACAAAGAAACTTCAAAACACATAATTAAAAAAGGTCAAAACTTAATAGTGACTTAAAGATAAAATCCTTAGTTGCATACAAACAAACACTATAGAATCAGATGGTTAAAATTTGGATACTTGGTATATTTTGGAAATCCAAGACGTATCTTCTCTGTTTTTCAAACTCCAATGTATGCAATGAAACTGTCCATTTGGTATGGTACGAGAAATTTTACAGATCTAGTATTACTGCTGTATCCTTTACTGATGTCATCATTCTAGGATGACCAGAACAAAGATTAATTTAAAAAAAAAAAGAAAAAAAAGAGAAATAGAAAAGGCAAAAAACCCTCCACATAGGGTAAAACAGGGATAGATTTGTAGGGATTCTGTTACTCGCTTGTTCCAAGATTGACTTTGAGCATTTCAGTGAAATCAGGAGAGTTTGCTATGTATCTGACTTGTGAAAGCTACTGTTCCAAATTGCTCCCTTTGGGGCTTCTTGTAATGGTCACCTCTTTGAAATCCATTGACAGCTGAGCTAACACAAATGTCTGATCTAAAGAGTCAGAGCACGCCACAGATATCAGCTAAGGAGAGAATCTGCTCAGCAGTCTCTATAATTATTAAGAAGTCATGAATTAATTGCCTGCTAGAATTTAGAGTAAGTCTGAGGTAACTATAAGGAAAATGGGTCATTTATTAAAAAATGTAGTACACAATTCAATGAGCATTGAATCATTATTATGTAATTTGAAAATACTTCTGAAGATATAGCTGTACTTTAATGCTATTTGAGACTTTTTATGAAGAAAATTTTCTTCGTTCTTGAAAGTTTGGCTTTTTTTCATTATTAAGCCAGTGCACAGTGTCCTCTGGCCAAGCTGATTTGGATATGTTTAGTTGATCAGTATTTTCTCCTCATCTTCTTCCTCCATGTTTATTTGCACAAAGTTTATTTGCACCATCTCTTTTGTACCATACTTTTTCATGTTTTTAAGTCACAGACTGCTTGGGCCTAGGTTCCTATTCTTTGTCTGGCAAACTTAGATGGCTGTGCTTTTTTGAGATTTATCATTGATTTTTCCTGTTCGCCTATCTCTTATCAGGATTTTAAATATGCCAATTATCTACTTGAATATCTATATTTTACAATCTCAGTGTCTTTTTTTTTTTTTATTTCTGAATGAATACTGTTTTTCTATGTCATTTCTACTGATGGCTCAATTAATGTTTCTAACTGTTTCTATTGCATGTTGCTTGGTGGCTGTAAGTCATTCCATTCAAAGCTTCTTACTTCTTGAGTGAGAAGTGTATTTTTGAACAAGAGTGACCACCCATTCAACTATAACCTTACTGAAATATTTACAAGTAGATTATTTTAAGGCTTGTCCCCACTGAAATGAAAAGCAGATTTGTCATTGACTTTTAGCAGAACAGAGCAGACTGTTATATCAAACAAAATACTTCCTTTCAACACAGAGGAGTTTATTTAGGATGATACTATGCATGGGACTAAACTGATGAAGCTGAAAAACTCTTAACAGTTGAACTCCGTCAGATTTTTTTTGGCCAATATCCTAAAAAGATACTAGAGCTAGTGGGTTAAGTAATTGATACTCTCAAAAACCTTACAGGCTTTGGTGCATTTCTGATCCACTGTCTTATGATGGTAGTTAAGTGAGTCCTAAAAAATGTATCAGACTTTAAGATTAATATCAGGTTTTAGGATAGTTTTCAAATCTTATTCTAACCTATCATTCATTTATAAAAATGGCAGGAGAAAGGCTAGAGTTGCAAGATGAGCAGAAATTCTAAAATCCATTTTAAAGCCTGAAGTAAATAATTTCAAAACTTTAGAAGACAATGAGTCAACAGTTTATTAAGCAATCACATTTTTTTAGTTGTGATTTGGTCTAGAAGTTGGCAGAAACACATAAGAAATCCTGAGAGTTTAAAGTTTCTGGCTGATCTCTAAATCAAAAACAGCTGAGCAGATTTAAATATTTTGTGTAAACAAATTTGCATCCAGGCTGCTAATCTGCATGCCATCTTTCGGTTTGACATTTTCTGAAATGATGGAAAAATGCTAAGCCCTTAATGCTAAATGGAGTTCATAATGGAAATGCTGACAGACCCATAATTACCTGTATTGTGATTCTGTTGAAAGCTTCTTTATCTGTCTAATCTTTCACAATGGAGTTAAATATATAAATTCTTGAAAGGAGGAAAAAAAGGAACTTTATGTTGGAAATGCTAAACTGTAGCAATGCTATGTTTTCTTCCAGACATCTACTTATGGATGTAGCAGTGACAAGAAAATTATTTTAAAAAAGATGTAGCATTTTCTGTGAAACTGTAAAAGCAGCCAGTGATGCTTAAAAGTTTAACTTAACCTTCATTTTTCAATCTTTTTGAGTCAGCTTTCTGTTAAGGTATGAGTAAACAGATCCAATCAACCGTGTTTATTATGGCAATGAGGAATTATCATAGAAGAAATTTGTCATTGTCTTGACATGGCAAAAATATTCCAACCAAAAACAAATACAGAAATTAACATTTCACTGCTCTAATACTAGCTGTCTGTGCTAAAATCTTCTGCACTGGGGGGAGAAGAAAATAGAGGATGATATGCTTAGAAAACTCCTGCAGAAAATGAAGTGGAATAATAATAATAACAATGAGAGACAGGTAGTTTTCTGGACTTTGTAATTTAGAAAATCCCTAATTTAGAAACTCCATTATCTGCCAACTTTAGAGTCGAGTCTTGAAGTTTCTTTGGAAGAGCTTTTTCTCAGTGACTTTTTCATTCCTCCCCATGAAAATCTTCCTCAGTTTCTCCAGGTTATAACCACCTCAAAAACTACACATCATTTGCATGCAGAGACTGCTCAGGATGGATGATTCAGACATACAAGCCTTACTCAGTCTACACACGGTGTCTGTGTGCCAGCCAGGGCACACATCTGTCCCTGCAGAACACCTGTCGCACATCACAGTAGCCCTTCATTGAAATATAACATCCTGTAGCATTTTTGGCCTCTGGTTTGCTGTGAAGATGAAATCTGTTTCTCCAAGGCTCCCACAGCAAGGACTGACAAAGCTCAAATAAGATATCCTGAGGGAAAACAGAAGAACATACCTCTGATACCTTCTTTCCAAACTATCACCTTCTCCAGAAGGAGTCCTGGGCTTCTAATTTCTGCTCACAAAGCAACTGCTTCGGTTCCAAGATCAGCTATTGACACATATCTGTATCTTCTTTAACATCACTCTGCCCTCCTTGAGATGTGGAGATTAAGACTCCAGGCAGTGTTCAAGATATGAGTACATCAGGGTTTTCTGTAGAGGGGATAGGTTACACTTTGTCATACTCTTAGTACTCTTCCTGATCACGCCTGACATTTGGAAAGGGGATCCTAATTGCCATGGAACATGAAGCTGATGATTTCAGAGAAATATCAGTGACAATTCCGAGATAGAAACTTTAGGTTCCAAGTTCAGCATGATGCAGGAATAATCTAGATATATTTTCCTAGATGCATATTAATCTCTGTTTAGTATCTTCAGCAATGATCTGGATGAGGGGATCAAGTGCACCCTCAGTAAGTTTGCAGATAACACCAAGTTGGGCAGGAGTGTTGATCTGTTTGAGGGTAGGAAGGCTCGACAGAGGGATCTGGACAGGCTGGATTGGTGGGCTAAGGCCAATTGTATGAGATTCACAAGGCCACGTGCCAGGTCCTGCACTCGGGTCACAACAACCCCATGCCACATTACAGGCTCGTGGATGAATGGCTGGAAAGCTGCTCAGTAGAAAAGGACCTGTGGATGGTGGTCGACAGCCAGCTGAATATGATCTAGCACTGTGCTCAGGTGGCCAAGAAGGCCAACAGCATCCTGGCTTGTATTAGAAATACCTGAAGTGGTTGTCTCTTTGTATCAACACTAGTGAGGCCGCACTTCAAATACTGTGTGCAGTTTTGGGCCCCTCACTACAAGGACATTGAGGTGCTGGTGCATGGCAGAGAAGGGCAATGAAGCTGGTGAACGATCTGGAGAACTATCAGGTCTGATGAGGAGCAGCTGAGGGAACTGGGGTTGTTCAGCCTGGAGAAGAGGAGGCTGAGGGGAGACCTTATGGCTCTCTACAGCTACCTGAAAGGAGGCTGTAGTGAGGTGGGGATTGGTCTCTTCTCCCAACTAACAAGTGATAGGACAAAAGGAAATGGCCTCAAGTTGTATCAGGGGAGGTTTAGATCAGACATTAGGAAAAATTTCTTCACTGACAGGGTTGTCAAGCACTGGAACAGGCTGCCCAGGGAAGTGTTTGAATCATCAACTCCTGAGGTATTTAAAAGATGTGTAGATGTGGTGATTAGAGACATGGTTTAGTGATGGACTTCACAGTGTTAGGTTTACAGTTGGACTCAATGATCTTAAAGGTCTTTTCCAATCTAAATTGTTTATGATTCTATGATTAAAAAACTCATCTACTTATGCATTTGCACATCCATTAATTTTGTGAGGACATTCTGGTGCACCATTTGGTTACCCAAAGGATCTTAACATCTTGTCCAGTCTTGCAAATTTCACTGCATCCATTGAGGATGGAGATGTGGAGGAACACTGATCCTGTCACTGATCCTTTTTTGTTTGTTCCTTATCCAAGCAAGTTATCGTTAAGCTTTACTCTGCTTCTTATACTTTAACCAGCTTAAGATCATAAAAGGATCTTTTCACCTATCCTGTCATAACTTGTTTTCTTTAATAACCTTTGGTGGGTAGCCTTGTCAAAAGGTTCTTGTATGTTGACAGGGACAGAATTTAAAAATATTAGCTATCCTGACTAATGGATCTGTACCCAGAATTTCCCTTTCCTGGATGACAACCTTAACCAAAGACATTCAGTGGGAGTAATATTCTGCCTGTTTCACACCTACTTTCATAAGCTTGAATACAAAACTACAGATCCAGAAGAAGACAGTGGACAAGAGCTGTAGCCACTATGCAATATGGAAAAGACTAGTTCAACTACTTAAAGTGTTTGGGAGAGCTGTTGAAGGCCCAAGCATGACAGCCCAATATAAAGACTCAGGCTTGTAGTCACAGTTTCACAGAGGTGCCTAAAACAGTGCAAGCCTACGAACAGAGTTTCCAGTGTGCCTTTTTCTTGAGAGCTCCCTACCGGCAGCCCACAGAAATCCCAGCCTTTAGCACACTGGCTGCTGTTAATGCTAGTGCAGTTAAATTTTCTCAAACATGAAGTATGTGGAAGATAAGACCTAACCTACATTTCTGAACTGCGGCCTTGGACCTCTTATCTCATGGTTCAGCCATTGAAAGAAGGGTGAGGATCCATCTCAGCTCTGCAACATCTGACTTATAAGCACCCAAACTCACTAGGTCAAGCACCAAAAACTACCGGAGAAGAGGGTTGCCTGTATATGTTGCCTTCTGAATTACGCAGAAGAGCCATAAATGTTTCGTGGGCTGAATCAGAATGCTCTTCATGGTACTTCTGAGGTACAATGAGATTGTTTAGTGTTTTAACAGGAGACTCAAAAAACTTAATTCTGGAGTTGCAGGAAATGTGCTGTTTCTGTTGGACTTTTCTTTCTGGAATTTGAACTGAACTGCTATTCCAAGCAAAGTCTTAGAGACACTGAGCTATTGCAGTTGCCATGTTTCAGATGAGATGTTTCTACCATGTCTGGTCCTGAAAGATTGCATGGTATTGTTCACAGAATATCGTTATTAGCCTTCATCTTCTGGCTAAATTCCAATTTAGATAATTACAGTTTGCTATCTAAATTCTCCAAGCAGAATGTGTCAAATAACCTTCTATACTTGCCTTCCTAATCTTCTGAGGGGCATTTCTGTGATCTATTAAATAATAGTTCTGCCTAATCTAAAAGACAACTGTTTCTAAATAGTAGGGGAAGGTGACTGTTTTAGAAGGTGTTTACTACTCAGTGCTCAGTGATAAATTACACAGTGGCATTGGTGGTGCTTGCCATGTAGGAAAAGTTCCTTAGCACTGTACAAAACCAAAAGGAAATTACCTCCTTATCAAGACAGTTGCCATTTAGTTTAGAGGTGGTGGAAACATTTTAGCCAAACAATACAATATGTTCTATACAAGAAGACGAATATGAGCCTGGAGAAATAAATCTACATATAAAGTTTTGGAAAAGTTACAGGATTTTGAAGGTCTAACCAAAGATTTCTTATGCAAGATAAGGGATAAATACACAAAACTGTAGTACACAGAAGAACGTAGAAAAGTGTGAAGCTGTGCAAAACTGTGAACTTGTCTCAGATAGATATGAAAAAAATCACGGGGCAAAATTGGTCAGTTGGACCAGTCATTAAGCCAAGAGTCAGTTTTGCAATAAATGGATGCAAACAAAACATTTCAGATACAGGATATTTTGCTAAGCACATACAATTCAGTCCTTTGTTTCAATGTGAAAAGGAAAAAAGGAGAGAGGAGAGGGAAGGAGAGGGAAGGAGAGGGAAGGGAAAAGGAAAAGGAAAAGGGAAGGGAAGGGTTCAGGTTCAATATTAACCACACTATTGTTCAAAGTGGTTTTGAGCATACCTAATTATTGGACTAGTTTAAGGATAATTTGTTGAGCTTCAGTGCATCACTCCCTCAAAAACTCATGTTTGCTCCTCCCTCTCTGCTCCATGGTAAGTAGCAACATTCACCCAAGTAAGAAAGAGATACGAAGCAAAGAAGCGTCTATCCACACAAGTGTCCTGTCTCAAAAGATGCTCTAACGTTCAGTATCTCCATCTTTTCTCTGTACCTGTTGACACAGATGTATTTAACTAGAAGAAACCTTCTCCCATATAATTTCTTCCAATCTTATATACTTCCTACAGAATGCCCTCTATCAAGCCAGAAGATTTTTGCCCTCCATGAAGAAAGGACAGCAGTGTTGACATTTTTGCTCATGATTGTTCTACCATGTATTTTGCAGACTCTGTAAGGCTCACAGGAAAACTGTTTCTGTGGGTTTCACACAGTACAATTCAACATACTTAATGCAAGCTTGTAACAATTCTATGGCTGCTCGTACTGTTTGGCATTATTTCAGTTCAAGACAAAAACATCATAATAATATTCACATACTCACTCATGTCTTAAACTGCATCTAAGCTCAGTCCTATCTGCTTAAAAAAGCATGATACCAAGAGCATTTTACATAATGTTATGTGTAAATTAGGTATTCATAAGGTTGATGCATGTCTGGATTGAATGGGAACAGAGTTTTTGTTTATAGCCCTTTGAGAAATCATTTAAATCTGATTTAAGAAAACAGTGTTGTTACAGAGCAGATGTTCGTCTTGGTTGTGAACTCAAAGCTTGAGGGTTTTTATATTTTTCTGACATTACAGAAGCACAGAGACCTTTTTGGACTGGCTATCATTATGGTTTACCGTTGCCAAAAACTGCATTAACTGCTATTTTGGAGTTTCCTCCACAGAGAATTTTCATTAGCTTAGTTTCTTATTTGGATACAAAATGAATATGACTGCAATACAATATGCACAGTTCCAAGCCAAATAACTGAATTCTTGCAAGTAGTGATGAGGAGAAAAATAATAAGTTAATTTCTCTGTTAAACAGCTTTATTTTGTGTGAGTTAGTAAAACCTCAGGTGCTTTGGTTTGCAGTTTACCTCTAGATTGCAAAAAAAAAAAAAATCAGGATATACCTTGTAGTTCAAAATGCAGTTTGAAGTCTTCAGGTCTTTACAGTTGTATAAGAAACTAGCTTCAATGGAATTGGTACTGTCCTTTGCTAGAAAAAAAACCAAAAATAAAATCTTGAAGTTAGTGGGTCAAATATCGCCTGCTTCAACTATTTTAAACAGATGGAAATCATGAATAATTGTTCATGAAAACCTATTTATATGCCCTTTCTAGGGGTTATTATTGCAAGATTTCTTTCAGTTACATGAATAGCAAAGTAAAAATCAGCAAGTAATATGATCTCATATCTGCACATTAAAAAACATCAGTGGTTTGTTTTATAACTGTTCTGAGAAGCTGGATGGGTCCAAATCAAGTGCAGACAGCATAAAAAAGTTTAATGTTTAAGATCAAACTGTATTGAAGGATTTATTCCCAAACTTCCAACTATTTCTTCATTTTTATCATAGTGTTTCACTAATACATGCTATTAAGAGGAGTGACTAAGTTTCTGGGAATTAGATTTTTCACTAGGAAAAAAAAAATAACTCTCAGCAAATAAACTCTCAGGTAAGGCTTGATTTCTACCAGCTTCAATGAGATTTAAGTGTACATTTTACTGATTTTTCAGTATTTGGGCTATAAACCTGTTCCTGCACAGTTTGGGAATATGACTGTCCAATATTTTCAAAATTACCAGAATAAGAGTTTTTTCATTCCTGGAAGAGATAAATTTTCTGAGAATTATCTGATTTTCACAATTGTATTACTTCCTATTTTGCATTTATATATGGGTTATTTCTGAGTTTTAGCTCATTAATATATCATATCTTGCATCTGAAACTAAATATTTCCCTGCTGTCTAGTGGAGTGAATAATCTTATTAAAAATGCTGAAATATACAGAAAATTAAAACCATAACTGAAACAACTGTATCCACATTGCCATTAGACCTATGTTTCTGCTCAGTGTCTCATCCTTCTAAGCTTGCTGACCATCTATGTTAGCTTCTGAAACTTTCTCTGTGAATTCCACGCAATTCATGGAATATGACAATATGACCAAACTTACACAGTTACAAATGGTGAAATAATTTACTTCCTGCAATCTATCAGCACATTTCAGCTGAGAGGCAAAAGGTTCCTAAATTGCTGTTGTGTAACTACAAAATAAACACATGAGCATGTGTGTTTCCTCTTTCACTTACTCTTGGCTATGAACTCAGTCCTTTGTAATAGTGTATTTTTCCTTTTTTCTTATTTATGCCAATTCCTAGAAAAAGTTTCTGTTTCAGAAAATGGAAGGAAAAAAGGGAGGATTACCCAAGTGCCTCTCATTCTACAAATTTAAAAGACTCAGATACAAATTTGAGAAAATAAGTTCTATATTTGCAAAAATAGTAAGAAAAGTAACTGTTACTTGTTTCTGCACTTCAAGAAAAATGTACTATAGGTTACTAGTTAACTGTAACTAAATTAAGGATCTTAGTTTTGCCTTTGAAATATTACTTCTCCCCAATGCAATTTAAACACCTGCATATTGAAACTGCATATGCAACCTCACCAAAATAAATTTGTGTTACTGTTTCCGTTATAATCCTTGTGGTAGGTTTTGCTTGATTGGTTTTTTTGTTCGTATTCGAGAAGAGGTTTGAGGATTCTTTATACCTCAGCATAATTCTGAGCTCTCACAAGCAATGGATGACTTTCTCTGTTGCGAGTGAGAAAGGAGGAAAAAAGAGCCAAATGATCCTTGTGTGTGCATTTAGGGCAACATGTTCTGGCCTTACTCCAGAGATGCTGCTCTGTAGAGACAGATAAAGGACACTTTGAATTTCAGTTCACAATACACTTTGTGATCCTTTGGGTTAAAAGTTGCTACTTCCATGCAAACATTGCTTCAATAGCAAGCTATACAATTCTTTTATGTATCCTCCTGTTGTTTTCTCCCCTCAGCTGTGAAGTTTATCTGTTGGTGAGCCAGCCTAGCCGCTCACCCTTACAGAGCAAGCAGACCTGCAGGGAATGCAGGATGCTCCTCCACAGAGCAACAAAGCAGTTATGCAGAGTGGAGCATCCTCTGTGCTAAGTAGGCCATTTCCCACCATATTATAACAATTTCACACTACATTATATTGTGAGCCTTAAATGATTGAATGTCCCCTTTGAACATTCAAAGGTTTCCTACTATACTAGCTCATTGTTATTGCTTTTTACATTGCCTTGTGGCAAATTAGTGGAATATACTGTAAGAAAAAGAAGATCATCAGCATCTTATTTGCATACAAACATAATATTATTTTCAAATTATCCTCTTTATGCTTCTCATTTTCCTAGGATGTTTTCTTCAGCCTGTATGAAGTTTGCCCATTCTACATGTATTCTCCTATTAATGTTTTGTTGCATAACAAAACAGATTTTTTTTTTTCTACTTTTATTCTCTCGCTGAGTATAAGAGCTAAATTACACAATGGTAGGAACATCAGAAAGACTTTACTATTAAGTTTAACCAATTTATACCAAGCTAGTCAGAAAAGTTAAGACCAACTTTCAGCAAAAGTGCCACTCTTCACTTTCTTACTGCATAGAAAATGTTTGTGGATGGCTTCAATATTCCTATCATTGTCACTTTGCCTAAAATTTATAGCAAATTTCTCAGGCTTATAATGTCTTTGGCAACAGCCCCTATGCTTTCCCCTCCACTAGAGAAGAACAAGAAAATGCAGTCATGATGAAGGCCAGTTTCCCTAGCAGCCAGATTCCTTACTCTAGTATGTTTTTGGCTTATGCCCATTACTATATTGTACTTGTGTTGTATGAAATCACTTGTACTTTGAGGGACATGTGAATGATAAGGGAATGGGAGGTGATTTTTCTAAGAGGAACATCATGAAAGAAAGCTAAACTATGTACAGTTACAAGTGCCTTCATTATTGACAATATCTGAACTGCAGACATGCTGAGACGTAATGGGGAATCGCAGCTTCAGGGAGCCATCTGTAGATCTCAATGCAAAATCATTCAACCCAGCGAAGTTAAACCAGAAGGAGGTCTATTTTAACTTCTTTTCAGCTGTAAAAAGACTTTATAAGGTAGTTTACAGCAGAATAAATAGATTTCCATTCTACCTAAGTTCTTCCTTATCTTGACCAACCTTCTTTAGGCAGTGAGCCAGATTTCATGCAGTATATAACACTGACTTTATACCTCAGATAGAGAAAATGCTAATGTATTTCCTGAAGGACACTTTGACTGCAGCTTTTGAAAATTGGGAAATATGTAATTATGACATTTCTTAACTTATATTATTGAGTTTACTACCTCAAAAATATCCCCAGTAGCCGGTGATAATAGTATTTATAACGGAAAGTGTCAGAATCTTACTGTTATCAGTGAGAAAAAGTTAAAACACTCTTTGAAGCAGACTCTTTTGTCTATTGTTTCATACCTATACGTGTCAGATTAGCAAGGGCCTAAAATTTATGCAGGAAAAAAATGAAATAGTTTTTAATTAAAGTGTTATTTGCCTCACACATCCTACATGAGGTAAGTAGTCTAACATGAGTCATTAAAGACATTAGTATAACAATCACCTTTAGTTACCGTTTGCTCATCCATTTCAATAGGGAGGAAACAGAGAAGAAAATAGTTAATGAAATAAAAGATATTTTGGCAGTAAGGTTAATCACAAATATTAGCATACATACCACACTGTTTCTGGATTGCATGCCGTTCCTTGCACTGTCAAATGCTGAAACAAACAGCACTATAATTCAGCTTTGTGCTAAATACGAATCCAAGTTCATTGGGCCCATTGTAGACTTCACAGGGCTTCAGGTCCACAGCAGCAGCTAAAAACATGCAAAACAGACTTCAAAGATATGGGTAGTGAAACACAGGTAAATCCAGCACTAATCGTTTAGAATAGTAATACATAGAAATATTTCCTTTTCGTTGCTAGAAAGAAATTACTATATATGAACATATAATCATGATTTGACATTCAATATAAGCCACAAATGTTCTATGTTTGAACTAGTGGAAAGGGAAAAAGGGAAATAGATAGGTGTGTAGGAAAGAAGGTGACACCCAGGCTGCTGATCTGCCCAGTGATATGGTTTGTTTTTATTTAAAAATGCCATTCAGCTCTCTCTACCACTAATCAGGAGCAGCATGTTTAAAAGTTGCACTTCATGCGATGTCAGCTAGTAAAAACTGGCACTGTTTTGAGGTGTTAGTGAAGAAATAGCATCTTTCACAGAATACTAGTTTTCTAATAATCTGTGTCATAGCTAAATTTTTCTTAAAGGATTTCCGTAATGCTGCTTAGACAATGTGGTAGTCCTTTCTAGTTAGTGGATGTTGAATTATGTTTATTATTAGAACTATTAGCTTTCATGCTGACTATGAGGATTTTAATTGGTCTTGACTTTTCAGCCTCTGTCTGTATGTTAGCTTTCACATACATTTATAATATTAGTGGGATATAAAACGTTTTGTAGTAATTAAGACTCAGGCCCAGTTTTCTCAGTGGTTTCTCTTCGTCATATTCTCTGTTTCAAAGTGATATATTAGAAACTGGGATTATTTGTTAGATTCACTCTCTTTCCTAATAACAGCTGCCTTACTTTACCCATTTCTAACTGAATTGTTTCACTTACATGTCAAATGTGGTTTTCTCTATTTTGGGATAACAGCCTTACTTTCAAGTACAGACAATGCAGCAATGATACAAAGATGCTGTTGTAGAAACTCCTGGTCCAAAAGTCCACTAGGAGAATACGAAGTGATAGTAAAATACAAATGTAGTATATGCGAAGCAGAACTGGTAGGAAGAAAAAAGGAGAGGAAAAATGTTCCCAGAACAAATTCTAGAGGCAGCTGATCCCGAACAGATTGATTCGATATAGTCTGTGATTATGTGATTCTGACTACTTACAATTTTTTCATTCTATCATGTGTTGCACTTTGGACTACCTTTCATCATTACATTTTTTAACAGTTGTTATTTCATCAGTATATTATGTTCATGCAAAATCTTCGGTCATTAGCAGCACCACACATTAAATTCACACGTCTTTCAACGTCACTTATATATACCTTTTGGCCTGCCAGTCCTAGGTGTTTTGGATAAAGTCAGCTAATGTTTGGTTACATGATGGATATTCTGCTTATCAAGCTGTAACCTGCTGTTCATCAGTATCATACTTAAGATACTTCCTACTTCTATGAACAGGTATAATACGTTTTTTACTATTTTTTGGGCATGCAAAGTGTTGCTTTGATGTGCTCAGTTGGTAGAGAGAAAAGAGGGTAGCCAATTCAGGACCAAAAAAAAAAAAAAAAAGCAGAGACAAAGCTATACATTGCTTTGTAGAAATTAAACACGTACAGATATCGACTTTTTAATATAAAATACCTTTGTTACTTACAAAATAGTAAGTATAATAATAATGCATCAGAAAGAAAGGAGCTTATCTAGAGCTAAGACGTGTTAATCTAATGTGTGAATGCATATGAATTGATTAAAAGTACCAGGGACCTAGTACAGTGAGCAGACCAGTTCATTTAATATAAGGTCTTGTTGACAAGATTGGTTTCTCTATTTTTTTTTTCCAGTCTTTGGGATTCTTTCAACTCCTTTCAACCTATGTTTAAACCTTTTTTCCAATACACTTAGTCCTTTTTGTTGCAGTCTTTAAACCACCTTGAAGTGTGCAGTGTCATCTCTGGTACAAGCTGGGCACTACTGTAAGCAGGTTTCTAGATACAACTGCCATTAATATTATGTAATGGTATTTCTTAATGATATATCTTACATATTGATATACCACCCGATGCTTTAGTATTTAGCAGTGCTAGAATCTTTATTGCGTGTTTCCTTATACCAATGTCATGAGGGAATACTATTACCTATCACCTTGCTTGCAGATAGAAAGTTTTTCTGCAAGTCAGTTATGAGCCAGATTTTTTAAGGGTACTTAGTTACCTAATGACCCAGGAAAGTTCCTAGCAGAACTGACAGAAGCTTAAACACCCAAGTCTCATTATTTCAATAGGTATTAGGTACCATATTTTTTAAAATACTGCTGTGGCCTATCCGGATTTCCAGACCTTAAATACCTTTTAAAAATCCTAAAGAATTTTTGAAACATCCCGAGTGACTTCCCAAAGTTACAGAAGTCTTTGGTCAAGCAGAAAGCCGAAGCCATGTCTCCTGATTGCAGGACACCTAGAATTGGAGGTTAACATTGGATCCACGACAAAACCTCTCATTTTATATAAGTAAAAGTGAAATACTAACCATGTTACCTTACCTGTCTTATTATGTACAAGGAAAGAATCTCCAAGAGGATTTTTATATTATTGTAAATTACTATTTTTTTTTCTGATATTAGGTTGCATACCACTTTTCAGTACTGATCTGCCAACCATCTAAAATAATCAGAATACTGCAGTAATTCTTAAAATGGAAGTGACACAAACCTCTAATTTTTGCGTGTTACTTTTTCTGACGAACTTTTAAATCATCTCCTTTACTATGTTAAGCATTGAATGAAGCTAGTTGCCAGTGACATACATGTACATGCAGTCAAAACCATTGGAAAAGGATGCAATGAATACGTCGTCAGAATACTAAGAAGAATCATTAGTATTGTCTAAAATACAGAAATAACTGTACTTCCATAACATATGTGCAAGATCTGAGAAATGAGTCTAGTAAAAAAAGGAATTCCTATTGCTTTTTAAACATGGCCTATGAATGATCCCTTCTTTAGATGCTTCTTTGCTACAATTTCTCCAAACCTGATACCTGTCAGGCAGCTGGTGAGCTGAGACCGCAGCACATTATGGTGATTAGCACTATCTCATTATTTCCTTGTGCTCCCTAGTCTGCATGCACCTGTGTTATCCTGTTTTTTGTGTAGCCTGCAGTCTTTTCAAATAAAAATCTGTGCCTTTCCTGTCTCTATGCAGCGTGTACCACAACACACACCTTGTATATGTCAATATTTCAGGAGTACTGTCACATAATAATGGTTGAAGCTAGGCATGTAGTTAGTTCAGTGGGTCTAATTATCTACTGCTTGGTGCTTTTGTAAAGCACACTTGCTATAAATGATAACAAATCATAATTTTGCATTTTGAATGGCCATAGCAATTTATGTCCATTTTTCAAAGACATTCCTGACAAAAGGAGATTGACAGAGATGAAGAATCAAACATCATCTCTGTGGAGTTCTTGGCCTGGAAACAAACTGGTCTTCAAAAGTTTTTAATCTCTTAAGCATGTTTCAGTAAACTGGCTAATGATTAATCAAAATGCATGCAACAATAACCTACCTAATTAACTTCAAAGTTGTTTGGGTTTTTCTTGGTTTTCTTTATATTGAAATATTTCCAAAGTGGAAAATATTTCTCTTGAATGTCACAAACAACTTCGTACTTTAACTGGAATTTCCTCATATTTTGTTCAATTATCAATCTGTAATGAAGAAAAGTTTGGTGTTTTCTTGAAGGATTTTTTTCTATACCCATCACAATTTCAAACCAACATAAACTTTAAATTACCTTTTTTCTGAGGTTTGGAAGTTTTGTCCATGTTTGCTATAGGTGTATTGGCCAACAGCTATCACAATACTCAAGGCAAGGAATTCTATTTACAACTCTACAGCCATCTTTTGTTTTGATGTATAACTCAAGAGACACAGAAAGAAAAATTATTTAAGTATTTGTTAGTGCCTGAATCAAGGCCACTGTATGGCTTGTATTCTTGATTTTCCCTTCTGTCCCATTAAATATTTCTTTTTCTTCTTTTTTTCTCTTCTTTTTGCTAGACAGCAATGGAATGACTACAAATGGAGGACTGGAGAATGTCCAAGAACCGTAGTGTGGTGTTTAGGGAAATCTAGAAGACAACTTATTATTCCCTCAGGCAAAATAGAGAATTTCTGAACCAGGAAGAATACTATTAATTATAAGCTTCATTGTAGTGTTTCTGCTTGTTTTTTGGTCTCTGGGAGGTTTTTAAGGACAGAAAGAGGAACAGAGTGTTATGTGCACTTGGTGTATTTAGCGTAAAGTTGTGACCCTCATACCATTTTATGAGACCTAATGTATTAGGTATATTTTCAGAATGTCTACTAGTTCTGAAGTTGTGAGCAAAGGGATGGCCTTGATCCTGTCTGAGTCAAGTCCAGTCTAAGTATCAGATAGCTGCTTAGTGTATCAATCCATCCATATTGAAGCACAGCAAGGCATGTTCAGAGTGGATTTTAGGCATCCAAGGGATTTTTACATAAGACACTGAGTGATTTTAAGTGTATTTTCTTCCCTAAATAAGATACCAGTGGAAGAGAAGATTTCTGGATCATAATTTTCATAGAGATAAAATTTAGGTACCCAAATCCCACTTTACCCAGCAGTGAGGAATACACTGGAAGATAAGGCAATATTGTATAACATAAATCCACACAATTTAGTGTGAATGGGTAGCTCAGATGCTCAATCCATCTCTTCCTAATACTGTCCTATCTTGCAGAGTGTTATTTATATGACTTGTTCTGATTTACATAAATAACTTCATCTGGCAACTTCAAAAGTGATAAGCAGGAATAACAAAACCAAGCACAGAGCAGTGTCATGACTGATGTTGATTCATGCCAAATGTTAATTTGTTTTGGAGCTCTATAAAAATCTTCTTCTCAATGTTTAGTCTTTATTCTTTTTGGCTAAGGGAACTCAGGCTTTTAAGGTTGTTTCAGACAATGTGGGGTTTTTTTGTTTGTTTGTTTGTTTTTTATGGTGGCCTACCAGACTTAGGAAGTTTCACATTTAAGATGCTCAAATCTTCAGAGGTACTTTGACTCCAATTCCAGTTGCTTCAGTGGCTTTACAAGTAATTTATTTAATCTCCAACTTAGTGTAACACTTCCATACTGCCCAATACTTTCCAAAAACAACTGTAGGTGAAAGGAATAGATGGATAACATCAACAATTATCCAATAGACAGAACACATCATGGACATGTGATTTGTTACATATGTTTATGATCCATCATTGTATATTTGGGGTAATCTGCAGGTTGGAGAACTAGAAAAAGTTTTATTTGTGTTTTTTCCTAAGTCAAAAGAGCATGTACTAAAGATACATCTTAATAATTATGAAAAATACTTGAATTAAAATACTTTGGCTTAAATTTCTTACATTGGGAATTGTTTGAAAAACAGAATTACACAGCTATTGCTGGATAATACTTGATGTGTTCCAGGAATTACATTTGCTTATGACGTAATTCACTGGATGGGTATTTAAAGAAGCATGTGGATTTTATTTTCTTATGGGTGTCTACTCCTTCCTTCCCCCTGGTTTTGTAAATTCCAAAAATATGGATGCATCAGAAGTAATTCACTGGCTGTGCTTGAAACGGCTACGCATGAAAAACAGTAACTGCTTTGTTTCTTGTAGCTGAGTTCAAGCCAATGCTACTCTTTGTGCTATTAGGGATTAAACCTTCTCTATTTTGTGCTACAACGTCTGCAGAAAAACTTGGCATGCACATGGATCATCTATATTGCTGGGAAGAGAGCTGCTTTCATTTACTGTACATGACTGCTGAAACTAAACCAGCTGGACCTTGGTTTGGTGTTTGTTTTTTGATTTGTTTTGGGTTTTTTTAAGAAGAAATGCTCACAATACTGAAATAATATTTCAGTATTCAAGAAGTAGTGGATATAGTTACTTTCTTTATTGTTAGTGCATTTTGATAATGGAAAGTCAGTCTCTCACCTCTTTAATCTGCTACTCCTGGCAGACTTCAGACATTATTTATCCTACATTTACTAATTCATTCTCATAAAGTTGACAACTCTAAAAATGTTTGTGGATCTAAACTGTATGAGCTGAATACAGCATGTGAATTCTGAATTGCATCAATTTCATCATGTACAAAATATTCTTTTCACAAGCTACACGTAGATTTTTCTGCTTGTGTAATACTTGTAATGCATAGTATATTGTAAAATAAATGCTTAACAATTCATGTAAAACCCAAGAATTTATTGCTACAGACTCATCTTTACTGAAAAAAAAAATATTTTTTAGGCAGACAAGATTCCTTTTTGTTCCCTAAAGACGTATAATAGGGATGAATTAATTTTTGCAAAGGATTCTATCATTCTGAGCTGAAATACTAGGGAAAATTATGAAAGATCTATACTTCATGCTGCATAATACCTATCTGTATGTTCTTACTTCTATATCTGATCCTGTACACACAAGTTCAATTTCATTTACAGTGAAATAATCCTGTTAACTCTTTCCTGTTCTTTTCCTGTTGAACTGAAAGGCAAAACTCCCATAGGACTTGAAGAACAAGACAAATTTCTTAATATGTAAAGTTAATTGTGTGGCTAGATTCATTTATATGGGTATCACAGAACAAACAGCATTTACTTGCTCCCTTAGTACTGTTGGCTTTACTCTCTCCTTTCTAGAGGCCATCTAAAATAAGCATGTTGTAAGCTAAGGTAGAGCTGTTCTACTCCTGTCTCTGTGTTTAACTTAAGTAAAAGCTTAGATTGCCTCCAGCGCATTTATTTTTTCAGCAACTCTGAAGTCATTTCAGCCAGATTTTATAGATTTCACAGAGAGTAACTTGCAGCCTGCACATCCATTTTTACAAAGCACTTATAAAAAGCAGGGAAAATGTGCATGTGATGAATACATATGTATAGAAGGATTGTTTTTGCCTTGAGAAATTAACTGATATAATAAGCAGAAGTGCTCATGTAATAAACATTGATTTAGAATTTTTTTGTATATCCATCAATTATGCAATTATACATTTGAATTGATGTTGTAATAATTATACCACAGAACACTTCAATGTTACATGCTGTAGCATATTTCCAGAAACCATTTCCCAGAATATTTTAGAGCAAAACCAATTCCAACTAAAAAAAAAAAATAAATCCAATTTATCTTCTTGTTGTTTTTTTAGATTATTTTCCAAGCTTGTTAGGTAAATTGGAGATATAAAAACACTTGAAAGTACAAAGAAGTGAATAGAGAGCAAACAAATATTAACACTTTATAGGGTTAATATATATATAACCTTGCTCCCATTTGGTGGCAGGAAGTGTCTTCAATAGCATTATACATAAAGCTGAAGTTACGTTAAAATAAACGATTGTTCTGCACATAATTAAAATCAAGTAATTAAAGTACTTCCTTGAATTACAGGTATTTATTTCTTGTTTTTCCAGAATTTTCTCAGATATTATCATGTGAAACAGCCCTGGGCAAAAGGTAGCTGTTACTGCTTTTTTTTTACTCACATGATAGAAAAACAGTCAAAGAAATTGAAAATTTTTACTATAGTCGGGATTTGGATGATAACTAACGTGAAATGAATCTTTACAACAGACACTCACTTTCTGATTGAACTACCAGGCAAAAGATCTTTCCTGTATTATCTTTTTTAATCTGAAGCAAAGAAACTTTTGAATGGTTTGAAACTAAAGTGTGTGGATTGTGTGGGTTTTTTTGTTTGTTTGTTTGTTTGCATTTTTTTTTTCCTACATTGCTGGAAAATTAGTGTGCTTTTGCAAGCCTTCTTTGTGTGATTTGGGATCTGTCAGTGACAAGGTTTTCCCACCCTGGTTTCATTGCAATCATTTTAAATATCCAACCTGTTATTTTTTATTAGTAAATTTGTGATTAATGCATCAGGATTGCCAGCATTTTCTACAACCTCTCAAAGCTCCACTTGTTTCCGAGAAGGTCCATTACCTTTTAGTTGTACGCTGCCATTCTATAGGCCATAATGAATTCATTAATTCTCCAAAACTGTTTATCATTACTCAGAATTGACCCTTCCAAGTTATTTTGAAAATCAGAGTGCATTTTCAAGCCTAGTGTATTAGATTTTTTCTCTCTTTTGCTCATGACTGGCTCCTGTGTGACTCATACTTTATTTAAATATGCCTTTGGCTTTCATAGCCTCTCAGTGTCTTCCATTGCTGGAAATCAAACTGAGTAATCAGAGCAAAACCTAACCATTCATTTCACTTAAAACTGAGCCAAAAAGCATGACTTCAAAAAGCAGTCTACTTGCTTATGGGAGCAAGCTAGTTTATAGACTACAGATTAGGGGGTTTTCTTTTTTTTAAAAAAGTTGTATTTGCTTAATAAAGGATGCAAAATGAATATGTAGATAGTGTGCTGCCTTTTTAAGGTGTATGTATTTTCACTTGGCAAAATGAATGAGTGAGATTTTGAAAGCCCTTAGTACTGACCTAATCTTGTTCTCATTTCAGATACTTCTAGTGACTGCAAAAGAAGGGATTTCTGTCAGGGCTGAGTGCTGTCGAAAAGCCTATCCAACCTGTTTAGTAGTACTTATCACCTTGTATTGTTTTATGAATATAAAGTCTCATATTGTTTTATGAATACAGTCTCATACAAACAACTTGAGGGAAAAAGACCTGACTTCCGAGTACCAATGTTAAGCATTTCATTAGTGCCAACAGTGCATGACATAAGAAACTGCAGCTTCAGAGAAACCCTTATAGTCCCCAAAGTGATGCATATCCATTTAAATTGAAATTGCCTATACCGAATGAGGATGAATAAGTTAACATGGCTTTGAGAAGGACAAAGAGAAAAGATGCTTGATTGTCATAAATACAAGTTTATTCTGATCACTGTTTTTATAAACAGTAACTTCTGCAGATAAATTTTGTTTTTTAAGTAAACCTTTTATGACATAATTTCAGTAAATTAAGTAAAAGGTATAAAACTTTTAAATCGCTTAATCAGACCTAGGCCACCACATTTCCCTGATGTATTCTTGTGTTGTGTCCTAAAATCTGCATTTTGAATGAGTTCATAAAAAAAGTATGTTATGCAATTTCAATCTGAAAAACCTTTAACTGGATAAAAATATAGCTACCATGCTAATTAGAGAGTGCCTGGATTTATCTCTCTAACTTAAATTTCATACCACTCTCCACTGGCCTGTCAAGCAGATTTACTTCCCTCTTCCTCTTTTCAGTGAAACTACTTGAACTACATAAATGACAGGTAACTTGGTCTTTCATAAAAAGATCATTTGAATTATTACAGAAATTTGAGTGTGTGGGAGCTTTAGATTAATTTTCTGTACCCATTTCAGTGTTTTGAAACATTTTAAAATAATGAACTCCAGAGAGCCTGAAAGTAAGTCTTGAGAGTTCAAGTGGTCAGGGAATACTGAGCATGACAGCGAACACAGAGAGGAAGTAATGATGGTGAACTGCCTGTGTGTGGTTCTGCTACATTTTCACTGTTCCTGAGTATTGTAAGCAGGATTCTTTATGGAAAAGGCCCTTTTAGAATTAATTCCAGCTTATCTTTTGTTCTTACGCTTCTTAGTAGTTAATACCTATCGTGTTTAAGATTTTTACCATTTGTGTCTTATTTTTGATATGCTAAAACTTTGAGAGTATCCACTGCACTAAATGCATTAACAGAGCCCATATTGCTACTGCTGAGAGGTCCGGCATGAGGAGGGATGGGCTTGGGAAATGGCTGCTCCAGGTCACGCTAATGTGGATAGGGTGGAGAAGTTTGAATTGCTGCTTTTGTGCAGAAAAAGAGAAGCATGTAGGTTCCAGAAAAGTCAATCTCTTTAAAACTGTAGCATTCACTTTTTAAATATTCCTGGTTTTCTTTATTTCTCTCCTTTTTTTTTGATGCTTTCTCTTTGTGCTTCTCCTTATCCCCTTTTCCCAAAAGGTAGTGAGTGTTTTTCTCACCTTTCTTAGACAAGTTCCATCCACAGCAGGCTAATTTATTTCAGAGTGTTTATACAGACTTTCAAAGGTGAAGATACTTAGCTTTGGCTTAAATCTATGTTGTAAAAATGACCCTGCCAAAGACTGCTGCGGAGCAACTCCAAGCAGAGTTGGTTGTGTGTATGCCAGGGCAAACTGTCAAGGGAAGAAAGGGAAAGCTGCAGGAAATGAGGAGAGAAATCTTGGCATTGCTTAAAATGGAGCTTTCAGATTTGCTCTACGTGAGAAATCGTTACCTCTTCTAATTTAGCTCTGTTATTTATTTATTTATTCTTATTTGAAAATTAAATAAAAAAGAAGAGAATACACTCATAAATGTCATTTGGGTAGAACAATATAAAAAAAATTATTCTGGTTACCACTATCAAGTGGGAAGTCTAGGTAACAAGAACGAAAAACTAGGAGAATCTTGTTCCTCTTCTTTTTGTGATTCTTTGAAAATAATTTGTAGAATTTTTATTAGACAAATCGAAACCAAAAAGATAGGTAAAATCTGGGCCAGTTATGGTGTGACAACAAGGAAAGAAGAAGCAAGAAGGAAGAAATCAAATACAGTGGCACCTGCGTTAAATTCATGCTTTTCCCTGATGGAACTGGTTATTAATCTTTCTGTCTGGGGCATAAAAAGGTTCTTCACATTCCAATAATCCCCCAGCTCTGCTTTATGAGCCAGATGTTTGTCCTACTAGTTTGTCATGTATGCAGCGGTGCTGCAAGCAACACACAAATTACTTGCTAAGGTCAATGACATTGCTGATTTCTTCTTACTTAGGGAACCCATCAGTGACCAGCTTAATTAAGTACAAGTTGGATTCTACTCCTATGCAAACACTGATGATAGATTATACAAACTATAGCAAGAGAAAGAAGACAAATAATCTGCTAAAAGCTGTATGTGCCATTTTGCTCTCTCTGCCTCTGGTAACAAAGTTGGGTGAGATGTTTCAGTAAGTAAAGATAGGAATTGTCCCAGGGCTATTCAAGACACATGAAGCACAACTTCAGTGGCCTATTTCTTTATTTTAAATATAGATTTTATTTTTGGTTTGCTTGATTAGTATTTTATTTCCAGACAAAGGTAGCTAAGACTGAAGTTTAAATCAAAGGGAGTATAGCTGAACAAAATTGCTGTGCTTAAGATGGCTTTCAATACACTTGCTTCAACCTAAGCCTTCAGGGTGTAATCAAGTATGCTATAGGAAGATGAAATCCATCTACTAGGCTGAATTTAATTGTTCAAGGCTATGTATTAGGGCTTCTCCATAGCTGAATGCCTTCTATACCAGCTTTTTTTAGGTAGGTTTTGCTACCTACACATAACTACAATTTCAAACCTTAGTTGTTCTCAATAAATGGGATCTGCCAAAGAGTGGTAAAGGACGATGCTCTACCATGCCTCCAGTAGGGTTCACATTCCTTAATAAGAGTTGAGATGGAAGATAGTCTATGCCTTGATTTGCTTGCCAGCTATATGAAAGCACCAGCAGGGACGTGTGCCAGATTCCCTGCACTCTTATTCAAACAGCAGAGACTTACATTTGAAGCTGGTTTTCTCTGAAAATGAGCTCTGAACAGTTGCATTTCTTTCCTCTGTCCCACTCTAATCAGTTTTGCACTTCTTGCACCATTTTAACTAACTTCGACATATGGTTGGATATGACAGAGGTTTTCATCTCTATGGGCCTTGTGAAAATAAGTAAGGAGAAGAAAACCTAAATAGTGGGTTTCCATCCTATGCCAGCAGTAAGTTTCAAGAAGAATCAGCTAGACTACCAGACAATAGAAAACTCACCCAGATGAGTGAATAAATTGATTTTGGAGAAAAAAAATAAATGCAATCAGGCCTTAGAATTTGCCAAATAATGTAACTACAAAACAGTCTTCACGGACCAGTCTTTATAAATATGCTGCTCATGGAATTGTTAGATCTTATTTAATTTTTCACTGGTTAAATTTTGTTTAGTTTTGAAATATTCTTGTTTGCAGTATAGAACTGTATAATTGTTTCCAGCACTCATCTCATTTATGCTTAAAAATCAAAAACAATCTAAGTGTTTCTGAAAATTAGGCACTTATTCAAGCACTTGTTTTTTTCATCTGTTCCATTTCAAAATATTGCCCATGTAATTACTTTTAAGAGAAAAATTTCAATGGCTTAACTGAGTAACATATTAAACACTAAAATTCAATTTTTAAAACCGATGGCAAATCATTACATCTATAAAATTTACTTGTACATATAATAATTTTAAGTAATATTTACTTGACAATAAGGTTTTGAATATAAACTAAAAATAACCAGTTGTGTCTAATCTTTACAGTCTTTTTGGTTACTGATTCATGATGATTTTTTTCCTTGAAACTTCCTAAAATTTTGAAGTCATTAAAGGGAAACAATGGTTCCTTTCTGTGTGGGAATGGCTTCATATTCATGCAGGTGGTGTTTATGTTTCTGATTGCCAATGTATACTATATCAGCATGAAAGTGACCAGGATATATATTTTGGAATATACGTTACTACTGCTGCAACTTATTTCACCTCCATTATGGAAATTCATTAATGCCATTAAGAGGACTTTGTTATGGATTCAATTAATTCTCAGTCTGAATAAAATGTTGCAGCTTTACACATAGCAGTATCCTTGACATAGCTGCAGAGCTGATATAAGTTAAAGTAACTGTTTGTGTACAAGACCCTTGGTATTGAACTCAGAGACATCGAATTCTGCCTTTAGTGACACTGATATAAATCAGGAGTAGGTCCATTGATTTCAATTACTCAGTATTTACAGTGAGATGAAACTGAGAAAGTAATTTTCCCTGTACATCTAAATTTAACCTTGACACATACATGTGCAGTGTTTATTTACTTGAATGAAGTGGTTAGGCAATTCAAAGATCATATTGGTAAGTGGAGAACAGTGACATGCTGAAACAGTAAAAGTTAGAAAAAATGTCTGAGTGGACATTTTCCATCAGAGAAATCAAAATTTCCTCTTCCCTGCCGCCCCCCCCCCCAAAATCTTCTGCTTTCACTTTCCTCATCTCTTACCAGAAGTAGCTGTATTTACATTCACCCTTTTGGGTGACTGTGGTGCAATATGGATTACCCTAAATTTTGTCTCAGTGAAGAACTATTCTAAATTATGGATTTGTGAGTCCAGTTTCTGCTACTTGATTCCATGAAAACAGAAGAGTCAGACCTCTAGTCTCTTAGGAGGGACTGAAAGTTCATCTAAGCCAGAAAGCAGTTACTCGTAACATGTGGGTTTGGTATTTACAGTGAACAGTGGTTAATATAAGCCTTAAATAATATCTAGAAAAATGGGATTATGAAGAGATGGTTAAAATGCAGCTTCAGGGTTATATGTGATGTATAGTGTGGGAAACTCAACTGATGCTGTGTTTTACCCAGTTATGTGGAATGAAAATAAATCTTTATCAGTTTTTTCTATCTAATGAGACTGCAATAACTAGTCTTATAAAATATTAGGCTTTTTCCAGGAAAAAAATCCACATCTTTGCTTATGCCTGCAAAGAACCATGTATTTCACGGTACTCTATAAATAATGATATTGGGTGTTCCTTGAGTCTCAACCTTGACTGTTTCCGATACCTAAAACTGAAAGTTTATTTTAAAGTCTACAACATTCTCTATAGAAATTATTTTTATGCCTCTTGCTTGAAAGACACATTTTATTCTCTCTTCCATAAATAACAGCTCCTTGTGATATGGATATAATGATGTTTGTAAAAATTTCCTATGGGTGGTAAATATTTTCCTATTTTCTGTAGTTGCCATTAAACTGTATTCCCTGTCCAGAAAATAAGAAAAAATGATAGCATGAAGTACCTATCTAGGTCATCACAATTAAATTGTATAGAAATAGATAAAAGAAAACTTAAAAGAGAATTGGTTCCTTTTCTCTGCAGAGACTTGTTCCTCCAGGGTTTCCTAAGGATGGGCATCTTTAATCTTTAAAACCAGACACCGTGCTGAAACTATGTCCCAGAATAAAAATATTTTTGTACAGTAAATACATTTTGCAAAAGCAAGTATTGCAACTGTCATATTCATGATGAAAACCTCAGCATGGAAAGTTATTTCCTTCTCTGACATTGAGACCACACTTACATGCACATACATCCTTCTGATCAGGAAATATGAGCTTGTGCTGGACAGATTTGGATTCTCTTTTGCTTCTCCCTCATGCACAGAGGAATAACCTCTTCCTAATATAAGCCTATGACTGATTGATTATTTCAACCACTAAGGTATTTAGCTTAGTAATAATCCTCTTTAAAGTAAAAACAGTGTAAATTTTTAAAGATTGAGAGGTGTCAAAAGATACGAGTGTGTGTCTAGTAATCATTTCAACAGTGCATAAATAATTCAGTTACAGCTATATCTACATCAGTAGATACCTAGCCCTCAATTCAATGGTCTCTAAATTTTATGTAGTACATAAGAAACAAGTAGAAAACTCACATTTAATTCTTAGTTTCAGGCTGAATGTCTTTTTTTTTTTTTTTTTTTTAATTCAGGCATCATGCTGTCAAAATCATTGAGCTCTTTTGATGCTCTTCATGTGGTTCTGATAAGCATTTTCACTCGTATTAGTGTTACAGTCCCTGTAACACGGACACTGAAGTGTTTCCAGTTTTAAAGCCATGTACTTAATTTTGAAGAAATACATTCTGTATATCCTTATGTTGTGAATTTTGATCTTATAAAAGGATGTCAAATTAAGATCAATGAAATTTGTGCTTTTATATTTATCCAGTCCCTTAGAAGCTTAAGGTAATTGCCTCCCTCAGATTTTACCACCTCTGTATGCCTGTGGTGATCAAGATACAGTCAACAGAATTCCTAATTTTTTGCATGGCTTCTTGAATCAGGAAGATTCAGAACAAAAAATTGGTACAGGGCTTCAGAGAAAACTAGGTTTCTTTCTTATATGGATAATCCTACTAGTAGGATGTTGTTTTTAGGGCTGAATGAAGATAATCAGAAGACTTAATTACTTTTCTAGTTCTAGTTTATAGGTGATATGTTGATAACAATTAGCTGGTACCATATACATATATGTATTAACTTCACAATAATTTACTTTGTAAGTTATACCAGACAAACTTGGGGATGAAATACAGGACTGTCTTATAATGCATTCCTCTACGTGAACTAACACAATATCAGAACTCCAATGTCAGTCACGGGTTCCAATGCAAATCAGCAAGAAAATTAATTCTGGATGTGCTCACTAGTCCTCAAAACTAACTGAATTTTAACGGGACATGAAAAATCAACATATTAGAACAGAGCAGACTTTTGTACCACTATTGAACCTGTGAAGTAACAAAACCCTGAGAGGAAACCTGAGAACAATCCTGGAGGCACGTACTGGTACGGTGGAAAAGATTTCTCTTCAGTGTTGCACAGCAAGGTTATAAACTAAGCAACTGTTTCATTATTCATCCACAAGGACAATGATCAGAGATAAGTAGCCTTCACACTACTGCTCAATCTGCAGATACCATTATAAAGAATTTTCCCATGGGTATCTACTAAATATATGTGGGATAGATCTATTGCACACAAAGTCTTGAATCAATCTACAACTTAGGCATTTAATAACTAGAGAGTTAAAATAGAAAGATGTCAGTGGAGAAGGAATATGATGTTCAAAAGAACTGCCCTGCAAGACACCTTTACTTCTCTTTCATAACCATAGAATTTGTCAGTTAAATTTTTCAGCTGCTGTGACAATTTATGGCTCAGTGTGATAAGACCTCAGAACAACATGCCACTGCTGAGATATTTCCCTGACCGATTTTAATGTCCACACTCATCAAGTACTTACTGTAATTACATGGAAGGAAGAACTGGATTATAAACTATGGAAAATAGTGCATCTCTAACGTATGTAGTCAGGAACTGTGGGATACAGAGGTTCCACTGCTTAAACTTCAGTGTCCTGACAGCGTATGTTTGGTATAGGCAAGGAAAATTAATCTTAGTTAGATGAAGAATTAAAAAAACTACTGTATGCTTACTGCCACCAGCTTTAACTGTAAATTATGTGAATCTTTTCAAAGCAAAATTAGGTAAGAAAAATACAATATCATATCATCATTTATTAATGAAATGAAGGGGAAAATATCTGTGTAGTTCATGTATCAATAAGCCCCCTTGGTCTTTTAGAATTTCTTCCTTGACCTGGACAAAATTACATTTTTTTGTATTTCTTCTTGATTGGTTGCAATGAAATAGATGTTTTCAACATAAAGCAATAATCTCACCCAAAATAATTTGGACTATCGAAGACAGAAAATCAGAATGAACATAGAAAAGTAGGAGCAAATTTGCACTTTTAATCATTTCGGTTTATCACAGGTATACTTAAAAGAAATCTTATCAATTCAGTGGTAACTAGCAACAGAAGTGGTTATTAGGGACAGTGATCATGGTGATCCACGAAAAGAACTGAAACATTTTGCAAAAAAAATGGTTTACACATACAGCGAGCTATTACTATTATACGTAATGTATTTTGTTCCTATACCTTTAAGACGTTGTTTAATACTTTTTTTTTTCCAACCAACAGAGGTTCTTTTCTCTTAAGAGATTTTTAAAACTAGCTTTTCATAATGTTAAAGCCAGCAAGTTCATATATATTGCATCGTTACCGAATGTTTGTCTTAGGCTTAAATCCGGCCTTCCCTGCCCCCCATCCCAGCATAATGGGAAATAAAACCCACTGCGAATCATGGAATCATAGACTATCAAGTTGGAAGGGACCTCAAGGATCATTTGATCCAACCTTTCTTGGCAAAAGCATGGTCTAGACAAGATGGCCCAGCACCCTGTCCAGCTGAATCTTAAAAGTTTCAATGTTGGGGAATCCACCACTTCCCTGGGGAGATTATTCTGATGGCTGATCATTCTCATTGTGAAAAATTGTCCTCTTGTGTCCAATCGGAATCTCGCCAGCAGTAACTTGTACCCTTCACCCCTTGTCTTTTTCATGTGACTCCTTGTAAAAAGGGAGCCTCCATCTTCTTTGTAGCCATCTTTTAACCACTGGAACATGGTGACAAGGTCTCCCCTAAGCTTTCTTCTCCCCAAGACTGAACAAACCCAATTCTCTCAGCACTTCTTCATACGGCAGGCTTCTCAGTTCTTTAATCATCTTTGTGGCACTTCTCTGGACCCTCTCCAGCCTGTCCATGTCTTTTTTGTACAGCGGGGACCAAAACTGAACACAGTATTCCAGGTGTGGCCTAACTAGAGCTGAGCAGAGTGGGATAATGACTTCTTTGTCTCTGCTGGTGGTGCTCCTGTTGATGCAACCCAACATCCTGTTGGCTTTTGTTGCTGCAGCAGCACCCTGTTCACTCATATCGAGCTTGCAGTCCACCAGAACCCCCAGGTCCCTCTCCAGAGAGCTGCTCTCCAGCCAGGTAGATCCCAGCCTGTGCTGCACTCCTGGATTGTTTTCTGAGATGCAAGACCTTATACTTGTTGATCTTCACAAAGTTCTTGTTGTCCCGCTCTTCCAGCCTATCCAGGTCTTCCTGCAGGGTGGCTCTCCCTTCCGAAGTGTTCACTTCCCCGCTCAGTTTGGTATCATCAGCAAAATTCACCAGGGTACACTCAATTCCATCATCCAGACCTCTTATGAAGATATTAAGCAGAACTATTGAACAGAAAGGGTTTTGTCTTAACTTCATAAATTTCCAAGAAATTTGACTGCAGAGTATAACAAGGAAGGTTTACGGCATGATTACCTTGTTCCATATTCTTCTCCAGGAATTTAGTTTAATAACATAGCATGCAGGAGGTAGACCAGTCTAACTTTTACTATGCTTCATTATTAGGGCTGTAATAGCAATATGAGGAAAATAACACTTCTTAACAAATGTGTATGATTTCCAAGCAGCAAAAACCATAGGTGTAATGCAATTCATGCCCTGAACAATATTTATGGTGGTAAGAAAACCTGCATTATTTTTGCATGATAAAAAATAAAAATGAGGTGAGACCATAAATTACCACTTCCTAAGAAAATAATTACTGTAAAAACATAAAAATTGTTGTAAAGGAATTCATGCAAGACCATTAAAGGAACTAACTCATGTTTGCCCAATGTACACCTGAGAGGATGAATACATTTATATGAACTTGTTATGCAAAACATTTGCTTTTGAACAATGTGTTGTTATTAAATCGCTAGCTCCAGAGGATTCATAAATCTAGGAAGGTTAGTTGGTAGCCATTTTGTTTTCTGTGCTGAAATTGGTGAGAGCCTGATATTACTGCTTTTAGTCCTTCTTTTCCTTCTGTTCTTCAGTAAAGATTCTGATGTACAAACATATCGATAAAATAAAAGTGTGTGTGTTTTCTTATGTTTCTTTATGAGAAGAGGTGAATATATGTGAGCTGATGTGCAGACACTTCTTTTGTGTTCTTTGGTACTATAACTTGACAGAGCTAATGAAGACAAATAGTTTCATTCAACAGCTCTGCATGTGGTGGGGCTTTTTAAACCCATTTGCAGCTTATCATGGTCTTTGCATTAGGATGCCATTGGAAATACTATGTACACAGTGTTGTTTCCTTCATATTCTTTATTTTGTTAGTAAGGTACCCATTTGTTCTTACACTTTCCTGTTCACAGTTTTGGTGAGTTACACAGGAAGGAAGATAACAAGTAACACTGCTAGTAGCATGAACAAAAAAAGAGAAAAAAATATATTTCTATATCTGCTGAGATATACACACTGCTCTCTAGTTCTTCACTTTTATGTTGAGTTTGGTTTGAGCTTACATACTGATAAATAATTTTCGAAAGGCTTTTTTCTTTGTTTTGTGTCTTTGTGTTTTATGAGATGGTGTAATGGTAGGAATTAAAGCATAAGTCAGAAATCTGTGAAAGTGGATTTTCTCTCTTTTAAAACATTGAGATACAATAAAGATTTCAAGCAACGCTTGTGGAGATACGTAACTTCTTTCCTAACATAAGCTATTAGCAAAATCAACTGTTTTTTATAATTCTAAAAAGCATAAGGAAATGCATAAAGTTCTCTGGAAAGTTTAGGCTATGTAATGTTTTACACATATTTCATAGATTCATAGAATTATTCAGGTTGGGAAAGACCTTTGAGATCATAGAGTCCAACCATCAACCCTACTCTACTAAGTACACCGCTAAACCATATCACCAAGCACCACATCTAAACGACATTTAAATACATTAAGGGATGTGACACAACCACCGCCCCGGGCAGCCTATTCCAATGTCTGACAACCCTTGCAGTGAAAAAATTTCTTCCTAATATCTAGCCTAAACCTACTCTGGTGCAGCTTGAATCTGTTCGCTCTTGTTCTATCACTAACTACCTGTGAGAAGAGACCAGCACCTACCTCTCTACAATGTCCTCTCAGGTAGTTGTAGAGAGCAATAAGGTCTCCCCTCAGCCTCCTTTTCTTAAGAGAAAAATAGCCCCAGTTCCCTCAGCCTCTCTTCATAACACTTATTCTCTAGGCCTTTCACCTTCTTGTTGTCCTTCTCTGCACTCTCTCCAGCACCTCAAAGTCTTTCTTGTATTGAGGTGCCCAAAACTGAACTACTCGAGGTGTGGCCTCATCAGTGCCGAGCACAGGGGGACAATCACCTCCATACTCCTGCTGGCCATGCTATTCCTAATATTCCTGGGTGGCCACACTGTTGACTCATATTCAGCTGCTTGTCACCAGGTCCTTTTCTGCAGGGCAGCTTTCCAGCCACTCTTGCCCAAGGCTGTAGTGCTCCATGGGCTTGTTGTGGCCCAAGTGCAGGATCCTATTTATCCTAAGATAAGGATTGGACATCAACTCAGTGTGGGCAGAAGAAGGCTGAAGCTGAATTACCATGTACAAAACAATTCCCAACTAGAAGTGTAATAAAATTGTAATTTAAGGTGAAAAACCATAGTAAGTCATTAGATCTAGTTTAGATGCTTAAAAGTTGTGTCTAAACCTTAACCAGTCAGCCAAAGATCTTTTGATATTCATATAGAAACAAATAGTAGTAGAGGACAGTTCACATGGTCCTCCTAATCTGAAGACGAGACAAAGAAATACTTACGAGGTGCCCTTTTGTGTTTAAAGGAAACATAGAATGACTAGCTCAGGCTTAGAAGCAGAACTTTTAGATGCCTAAATCAGGTCAGAAAAGTGTCATCCAACATAATGAGTAGAAAACACATGCTGGTACTTAGTTTAATTTTTCGCAGTAGAAATTTCTGATCCTTTCTGAGTTGTTGGGTTTTTTCCTTTTTAAAATATAAACAAATACGAAAAAAATCTCCTCGTAAGAAAACAGGTCTTACAGAGCACTGAATTTAAAACATCAAATAGGTTGAAGTTGGTGATGAGACAAAAGGACTTCAACATTTAGGACACAAACTTAAGTTTCAGATCAGATCGGTTTTAATTTTTGGCTATTCAATGGCCTGTGAGTCAAATAAGATTAACTGTTAGACCACTTTGTAAAATACATATGATAGAATGCATATGAACCTACATATAGTTAAATGACTGCTATGACCTGTCATGTAAGTCTCAGCAGGGAGATAGAGGAATTAGTATGAAGGCAGCTGTTTTGCTGGAAATTACTCTTCCTTCCCCCTGTCCCCTAGAAACATTAAAATCTATGTTCGCTTTTGTTTAAATTCCACAGATCTCAGAATGTCTTTGGATTTTGTAGTATGGAGAAAACTGGTCTTAAAAATACCATCGCACTGCACTGTGGGATCTGTAGTTCAGCAGTTTCATTTGGTTTTTCTCCTCAAGGAATAAAGCTTCCTTGCTGGACTGGTTTCTGGTTTCTATGTTTATCCTCTTTATATTTTCTTCATCTGCTACAGTTCACTACCACTGCCCAACTACTGCTTGATCATGCCCCATAGCTTCTGTAGTTATTTAAGTTTGGAGAAAATCCACTACTTTCATGGTATGCAAAAACTTTTATGGAAGAAAAAAAAAATGGAATAAAGGTCTCTGTTTAAAATGCTTTTGGAAGAACAGGTTTTATTTATCATGGAAGTCTTCAGTCCGTCTAATGATTATGGAAAACTCATTGAAATGAACTATAGGGACCTGATATATAGATAAGAAGGTTCCTTGTGTAAGATGTCAAAATGAAAAGTTTCCAAAACATTAATACGTATAAAATAGTGGCCTATGCTGTTTATGCAGCAGTGAGATTCTGAGTAATGTATTAATTTAAAACAACTCCTGTCTGAATTTAGAAGTATATTTTTTATCATGGTTAATGGGCAACAGCGCAGATGTAAGAGCTTTCATACAGAGTATGTGATATATTTCTTTTTTTAAAAAAAGAGGAAAGCTGATTATATAACTTGATTATATCTTTTTCACAGTACAATTGTATATCAGCTATGAATTAAGTACTTTAATACACTATTGAGTCATCACTAGAGCTACCTTGGTAGGAAGACCAGGGACATTACTACAATAATTCAATAATTTTAACTGGAAAAAAAAAAAAAATGGTGTTGACTTTTTTCAAAACTGCTTAAAATTTTCACTGAAATCCGTGGAAATGATTCACACTCAACAGAGAAGCCAGTTGGAGCTTTCCTTATCGTGAATGCAGGTTAAGAAAACTATTTATTTTATATCAGATGATAAGCTACTAAACTTTTCCTAGCATATTCTGACTTCATGTAGCTTTGGGAAACGTTAAATTTAGGAAAAACAAAACAGAACAACAGCAAAACATTTATGGAATGTTGAAAATCAATATTGATAAAGCATATTTCTAGATAATGTATCACCAATGAAAAAAGAAGTGACATTGTATATCACAAGCTAATCACACTTCCACCCCTCTTAGAATAGATTTTGTCCTTCCAATATCTTTAGAGAAACAAAGTGGTACAAAATGTAAGCTTTTGTCTCACAAATAGTTAGTTGGACAGAGTGTTATAGAGGCACTCAGACAACAAGCAGAGCAGTCACTTAGAACACTCCTACAGCCCTGAGCAAACTGCAAGTGTGGATGCCAGGCCGAGGCACTCACAAAACAGACAGAGCGACGACTCCAAAAATGGAGATTTATTCCAACTAAAGTTAGATAGCACTCCAAAAAACAAAAGTAAGGTTTGGATGTCAGTCGGGAATATATTACTACACAGCTGTCTCAAGAATTTCCAAGTTTTTCAAACAGGCCTGTTAGGAAAAGAGTGGAAAATGTGCACTTGTTCACCCACAAAAGGGGGAAAATCTCTCACTCAAGGATGTGGTACCCAGAGGCTATAATCACTCACCCAAAAGGGCAAGGGCTCACTCAAGGATATATCCAGCAGAAATCACTCACCCAAGATGGGGAGTGAGGGCACTCAACCCCGGGGAGTTTCCTCAGGTGGCGTCTCTCTCGACCCGAGGGGAGAGTCCCTGACTGCAGACCTGCTGCTCCGAGGAGGATTGACTCAAATCAGCTCTCGGGTGGGACCCCATTTATACCCAAGTCGAATCTGGCCTGTGGTCATTCGTAATTAAGTTGGTTCCAGCAGGAGAAGGCAAGGTAACAAAGTTTCCAATGTCCAGAAAGCCCCCATCTCCAGGCGTTTTGGCTACTGTCCTGAAAAACCTGATCATAATGGGATCTTTAGTGTGTTTTAGCACACAGAGAGGCAAAGAAATATGTTTTCCATGAAAAGCAAAGTTTCCCAGATAATAAACTCACTTGCACTTAAAATCTGTTCTGGGCCTGTATATCTGAATTTAATTCTCAAGTGCCTAGTGAAGCAGTATCAAAATAATTTGATGTCTTAATGACAGCTTTGTAAGATTTTCTATAATGTCTACACTGCTTAACAAATAAAGCTTACAAAGACCTAGACCTAGCAAAGCTTTTGTCAGCATTTGATAAAGCAACTGTGTTTTCTAAACCCTAAATGCATGAAGAAGGTTAACAATTATTAAACAGGAAAAGGAGGTATGTCTAGTCACAGTGTGGTATTTCAGGATAGGGGACTGTTCTCAATTATTTCTTCTCCTAGAATGGATTGAAATGTTATTGGGCTCAAACACGTGGTCATACTGCCCTGTCTGAAAAGCAGGACAGTAAGGGTGCATTCAGATAGATTATTGAACCTAATTATCACAGGCGTCACTAAAAAACAACCCAAAAGTAAAATAAAACAAACCCAAAAAACGAATGACAAAACTATAGTTTTTAAAAACCTCAGTAGTGTCAGCAAAACGTGATCTCAAAGGAAGTGGTAGCAAATACAGTATAGTATATGTATTATGTGATGTGCCTGAATCATTACTGTCTAGTTTTAAATTTCACTGTAGCTTGTAATTATTTTCCCATTGAGTGGAGGTATGTCTTCTTACTCTGGGAGGAAAGAGTCAGATCCAGACTTCCTAGAGATGTAAGACTTTATGACCCGAGGTATCATTTTAATTTATGGTGCAGAAGCTCAGCCTATCTGATGATGTTAATACTTGCTTCTGGAACCATTATGGCAAGCATCTGGTTCAATATAGGTTTCAGCAGGTGAAAGGACTTTTGGCTGGATACCTGTTTGCCTTACTTGAGTGATATGCAACCATAAACAATATTGATGAAGGCAGTGGATTCTAATACGCTAACTTCAGGTTTATGGCCCAAAAGAACGTGTCCATCTGGGAAAATAACATACATTTATAAATGTACATTCGCCACTGCCACAAAAATATGACTACTTCCCACAAGCCTCTTCCTCATGCGATCACATATTTTCAGTTACATAAAAACTCTCTTTTCTAAAAAGTTTGTCATGATTAAACCGAGAATTCCTTTGGTTACATGAGACTCCAATTATCTGAATGTTTTGTTTCCTTTAGGACTTCAAAATACTGAAGAGAGTGTATTGTATTATCATGTTGTGGTTGCTTGCATAAGGGAAATGATAGATATTATCTCTATCTCCACTGTGTGACTCTCTGTAGAGGCCATCTGATCCTTAAGATTTTGGATGTCAGTCTGATGCTAGTACATTGTGCATTTATATTTGAACATATGTCCCAGTAAAGTCAGGATGGCAGTGTATTTTAAAGCCATGTGAGATAGTGTTCACATCTGACCAGCTCATAGAGCTATCAAATGCTACTGTTAATTTAGATTTTCGAGAATTAACCTAAAGATGAAAAATATAAGCCAAACATTTTCTTATAAGCTGCTAATGCTTTCTTCATTTTTGAGAATAGGACAAGGACACTTGTGTCACCTGGACAAATATGGACATTTTTATAGTTTCTAATTAAGAGTTGCTCAAGAATGGGTTACATGTATTTGAATATGTAAATATAATTTTTAGTTAATCATGATACTATATCATTATGGGAAGGATTGCCATATTAATATTATTATTTATTATATTCTGGGAAAAATAAAGTGTAAATGCAGAATTGGATACATATCTATCACACAAAATGGAAGACAATACTGGATTAATCCAGCTGCATTTGCAAATATAGCAGGAAAAACTTCGTGAATATATTAAAGTACAATTTACTGCTTATGTCCATAGCTAGTATTAAAACAAAATAAGAAAAAAACTTATTCACTTCTTTCACTTTCTGTTTTCCAAGATACACCATCAATAGTCTTCTCTGACTTCTAGAAGCCATTTCAGTGCTTTCCTTGAAATTTCTAATTTGATACTTTGATAATTATATGGGAAAAAATGCCTTGATGATATTCTAAAACCTTTTTGCACTTCTGTTTCAGTGCTGTAATTCACACTTTGTTAATACATTATTTCTCGTTTTCATGCCTTTTCAACCCTTTACAATCTTAAAGCTCGCCAAGTCATCCATGAAATGTAATATGTGATTACAAATCTATGATCATACAGTAGTAGTTCATGTACAAAAACAAAACCAAAAAAATTCTATTTCAGTCACCTCAATCCATAGAAAATTTTAGCAAAGTAGGTAATTTAAATGATGCCTTAGTTGGCAGAAGTTTTATAGTTCATACTGTATTGTATTTCACGGAAATACCAAATTACAGAACAGTTGAATTTGGAGAGGACCTCTGGAACGCATCTACTACAACCTCCTTGCTCCAGAGAGCTTTTGAATGTCTCCAAGGATAAAGAATCTACAACCTCCCTGGGCAACCTGTGCCACTGCTTGGCCATCCTTAAATTAAACAAAATGCTTCCTGATGTTCAGACAAAACCTCCTGCATTTTAGTTTGTGCCCATTGTGTCTTGTCCTGTCACTGGACACCACTGAAAAGAGCCTGGCTCCATCCTCTTTGCACCCTCCTTTCAGGTATTTATATACACTGATAAGGTCCCAGCTGAGCCTCCTCATCTCCAGCCTAAACAGTCCAAGCTCTTTCAACCTTTCCTCATAGGAGAGATGCTCAAGTCCCTTAGTCATCTTTGTGGCCCTTCGTTGGGCTCTCTCTACTGTGTCAATCTCTCTCTTGCACTTGGAAGTCCAGAATTGGACAGAGTACTTCAGGTGTGTCCTCACCAAGGCCGAGTAGAGGGGAAGGATCACCTGCCTCAATTTGCTGGCTATGCTCCTAATGCTTCCCAGGACACCATTAGCCTTTGCAGGAAGGGCAGATTGTTGGCTCATATTCAGCTTTGTGTTCACCAGGACCTCAGGGCCTTTTCTGCCACTATGTATTCCACCTGGGTCACCCCTAGCATGTACTGGCGGGTGGAGTTTTTTTCGCAGAGACTGGGCTTTGCAGTTCCTTTTGTTGAATTTTATGAGATTCCTGTTGGCTTATTTCTTCAGCCTGTCAAGGTCCGTCAGGATGGCAGTATGACTCTCTGATATGTCAGCTGCTCCACCCAATTTTGTGCCATCTGCAAATACGCTGAGAGTATATTCTGTGCCATCATCTAGATCATTAATGAAGATGTTAAAGAGGATTGGACCCAGTATTGACCACTGGAGTGCATCACTATTTACTGGCCTCCAACTTCATGCCACAGGTCACCACCCTCTGGGCCCAGCTGTTCAGCCAGTTTTCAGTTTACCTCACTGTCTGCTCATCTATCCCATACTTCATCATGTTCTCTATGAGGATTGTATGGGAGACAAGTGTTTCAGGAGTACCCTGCAGTGGGAAGACTGTACTGTAGAAAATACAGTCGCTACCTTGTAATTCTTTCTATATTGCATAAAGAAGAAAATAGAATCATAGAATCATTCAGATTGGGAAAGAGCTTTGAGATCATCGAGTCCAACCATCAACCCTACTCTACCAAGTACACCCTGAAACCATGTCACCAAGCACCACATCTAAACAACCTTTAAACACATTAAGGGATGGTGACTCAACCACCTCCCTGGGCAGCCTATTCCAATATCTGACAACACTTTCAGTGAAAAAATTTTCCTAATGTCAAGCCTAAACCTACCCTGCTGCAGCTTGAATCTCTTCCCTCTTATTCTATCATTAATTACCAAAATAAATAGTTATTGCTGCTACCACCCATCAACTATAAAATAGAACAAATCTGAACCTTTCCTTTATCTCTAATGGAGGCCTGTTTAAGAACTATAATAGGAACTTTCCCCATGCCATTCATTTCCAGATGTGCTCTTTCTTTTACTAGTTTCTTCTTGAAAATTCTTGATAACTGTACTAAAAATTATCTAATTTCCACAGTTTTTCAGGAAAGCATTTAGAAAATAAAAAAATATTTTTCAATGTAGTGAAATGACAAAAAATAATCTATTACCACAAGATGAAAAATGTTAGTGATCATTTATTTTTCTAAAACCAGTAACATAGTCAGTTAATGGCATCTTGTTTTTTAAGGGAAATGTTTTCCAGATTGCTTTTTATTTCTTTGTACATTTATATTTCCCACAAATGTTCCTAGAATTTATCAACAAATAGAAAGATAATAGATCATAAAGGAATTTTATGGTTTAATAGAAAGATAGTAAAAATCTTGTAGTAAATATTAACATCTTCAACAGAGTTGTAAGTATCTTTTTACACTTTATCACAATCCAGAAGAGCATGTTCCATATCTTTTAGACTCTGTTAGTTTTATACCAAGAAGCTAAACACGACAGATGCAAAACAGAGAAAAGATATCCAAGTCTGTATGAATGCAGTTAAAAATACCCAGACATCTTTAATTTATGGAATCCCAAGCAGATGGTAGAATATGTTTACTGAACTCTCATCTCTTTTCTCTAAAGAACTAGAAGCTTTAAATATCACAGCACGTTTCAGAATTTGGCAGTAAGGATGTGAGCTTTCTGCAGTTTCTTCTTTTTTTTTTTTTTAATTTTTTTAGGTCCTAATAAGATGTTCTTAAATTTAGAATATTGTTAAGATTTATGACAGCTACAAATCTGACTCAAATTACTGATTTGAGATCTGTATGTGAAAAATTTATTTTTAAAAATTATGTGAAAGAGAAAATGTTGACTTACTATTTTCAGTGTCTGTACTACTATTTAATTTAGGAATTATAATGCAACACTGTTAGAATTACGCTGCTTTGAAGGCCAAAGCTACAATTAAATAATGTAGTTTGTTTTCTTTTATAATAGGATCATAATAAAATTATTTCATTATCTTTGCACATAAGGACAATGCGGTGTTTGTCTTAAGCATATCTTCCAGATAGACATTCATTCCTACTTTGAGAAAGCAAAAGATTCGAGTATGCCCTGCAGTCTCTGATTGTTTGTTTTTGTCACTTATTAAGGATCCTCTTAAAACATTACTCTCTTTTTTTCTTTCTTCAGTTCAGTCAAGACAGCTTTAATTTTCCTTCATTATTTGTCATTATAATTTCTCTACTCATGCAAAATCTTGATCATAATTCAGTTTCAGAAAATGAGTAACATAAGTGATTAAAGGAAGAGTAGTAGAAAAATTCAGAACTACTGTTACCACATATCAGTAAGTAATAACACATATCAGGTACCTTATATCAGATGCAGTTTGTACCTACATGTGGCTCCAAGTTCAGGTGGTTATTTTAATAATATGTTTGGTAATATTCCTGCTTGAGGGCTATACAACGACAATGCTCTACATATCTATATAACTATTAATAATGATGTTGTGTTTTCGTGTCCTTCTATGTAGTCGTGCATTTGTTTTGAGTTATTCTCAGAACTTACTCGATGTTCAGAAATGTTATTCTCTCAAACTTCAAGATAATGGAGAATGTGCTCCTGGCCTTCTGCATGAGGTTGTCAGTTTTTGCAAAGTGATTAAATGTAATATGTGTTAAAGTCTGTGAGTACAACATTTGTGAATCTATTTGAAAAGATCAAATTACAGTCTAGATCTGAATACTTCTTTACAAAAGTGTTTGTCTGTGAGAGTTTCCTTGAAGCCTGACTAAACCAGAGCAGGGCAGAGAATAAGCAGTGGCTGGGGCAGCATGTAGAGAGGAAGCAGCAGACAGTTTCTCAGGCAGCCATTCTTCAGGATTATTTCTCTGAAGAAATTCCTGAAGCTCAGTCTCCAGATGAAAGAAGGAAAATGGATTTTTGGTCACTAATTTTTTGTGTACTGAAGGCCCAGGAAACTACACATTCTATCTCCTAAGGCAGAAAGTGTGATGAGAATGAAGAGAAAGGATTCTCATGTAAGCAACTCTGTATCCTGTGTGTTCCGAATGATAGCAATAGTAGCAACTCAGAGATGGCTAAGCCTCAAAGTATGGGTAAGGAATGTATGTGTAAGTGTAATTATAGAATGGTATGGGTTGGAAGGCACCTTAGAGATCATCTAGTTCAAATCCCTCTGTCATGGGCAGGGACACCTTCCACTAGACCGGGTTGCTCCAAGCCCCATCAAACCTGGACTTAAACACTGCCAGGGAGGGGGCAGCCACAGCTTCTCTGGGCAACCTCTTCCAGTGTCTCACCACCCTCACAGGAAAGAATTTATTCCTTATATCTAATCTAAATCTCCCTTTTTTACCCCTCATCCTATCACTACACGCCCTGGTCAGGAGTCCCTCCCCACTCCCCACCTTTCCTGTAGGCCCTCTTTATGCACTGGAAGGCCACTATAAGGTCTTCCTGGAGCCTTCTCTTCTGCAGGCTGAACTATTCCAACTCTCTCAGCCTGTACTCGTAGGGGAGATGCTCCAGCCCCCTGATCATCTTCGTGGCCCTTCTCTGGACCCACTCAAGCAGCTCCATGTCTTTCTTGTGCTGGGGGCCCCAGAGCTGGACACAGCACTGCAGGTGGGGTCTTATGAGAGCAAAGTAGAGGAGGAGAATCACCTCCCATTTTATATATTAAAACATGTAGGGAACTGTGTGAAAATTGAATTTGATCTACCTAAATCTGCAGGGTTTGCATTTGGTAAGTATAATTCTAATAAAGAGGAAGAGTAGGACTAAGTACGTAACACTTGACGGTCTAATTAGACAGCAGAGAAGGAAACTGAGCAGTTTGGGGAAGCAGGTTACAGGAATACGTAGAAGTGCAAATTTGCACATTTAGGATTGGAGATATATATATTTAAATATATACTTTCTTATATGTTTTATTGTGATCTGTTTAAAGACTTCATTATTTTTTCCTACTTTCCTAAAATTTGTATCTCTTTGATTTCACAATTTTTTTATAATAATTTTTTAATTTATTATTAATATGATATTGATTCTTTAGAAAGTTTTCAGACTTTGTAATTGCCTAGAGTAACATCAAATATGTGTAAACATAAATAGTGTTACAAGTAATACCTGACATTCTTGACATGTGTCATTTAATTTATTTGTTTGAACAATAATTTCTCAAACACTGACATTCTAAACTTGTGAAACAGTACTGCTCTGTGGAAAGTTCTAAATAATGGTTTTGAAGAAAGTGAAGGTGTGATACATATATACATATTTAAAAGGAAATTGTGAAATTGTTCCCTTGAAAAATCTGATTCTGAGTGTGGTGTTAATTGTCCCTTTGGATATTCCACTAAGCATAAGGGTGAGAATTCACATATTTTTTCTTTGCATTATACACATTTACTAGTCTTTTGAGATTGCTCGTTATAAGCATTTGATCTGCACAAACAATTAAAACTTTATTTTTTAAATTAACTCTTCTGGAACTCCAGTCTTGATTCTCAAAAATGTTTAAATCTAAACATTAAAAATTTGACTAAAATTAAAGGTAGGGAAATGAGAATTGTGGTTAAGAAAAGCATGTTTTCAGCTGTGACCACTTGTGACAAAAACATCTGAAACCTAACTCTTCTTTCTCCATTCCTCCATTTCCTCCAGTGACTTACTAAGGGAACTATATCTTTTTATTAAGGCAGTGGCTATACAAAGGAAAACAGATACTTTACTGCCTAGAAGGTATCACTCACTTGGTGATTTTAGGATATGAAGATGTTTTGGTTAGACAACCTGTACCTTATTCTTTCTGGAGGAACCAAAACACTTCCCTCTTGTTATAAATTATGTCATAGCAAGGCTCTGTTTTAGTAGAATTGAAGTGGTGAAGTAATCTGGTCAGGGTCATTTAATGCCTTGTCCCTGGCTTGCATATTTCTTATACAAGGGTTTTGACCAGAACTGCTGGAATCCCTTTCAAATAACCTAAAATTATAATAATTTTGTTTAAGAACAGTTTACCTGTACAGTTGGATAAGTTATGGATTCTCTTATTTGCATTTAAATACATTGGTCTGTAATTCTGACATATCTGTTACATGCACATTGTCTTTACAGTCCTGAAAGCACAGGAGCTGGAGCTGTAACAGCTGTCAGAATACATATTCTAAAGCTTTCAAAATGTGAAATAATATTAAAGCACTTGAAGAAAAACGAATTGCAATGCTAAAAATGGAACTCCAACTCTATTGTGAATAGTATGTCTGTGTATATGTGTGGAAAATTATTTAAATTTGTACACTTGTAAACTTATAAACTATACTTCAATATCAAGTCAGAATATTCTAAATCTCATCTGTGTAGCACAAAGCTCCTCCCAAATGCTGACTTTGTCTTTGAAAGTCTATTTCTTTTTTTTTTTGTTGTCATATCACTTTCTAAATAATGAAGCTAATTAAATGTGATTTTTTTTTCATGAAGATTGTAAAAAAAAACCACGTTGCAAATCTACCTTGCAATTAAGTGAACTGAGCATTGTTATACCAGGATTTACACTATGTTAGAGAAATTGTAATTGGTTCCTAATTTTGTTTTTATTTTGTTTACACCAAAATCTGCAATAAGGAGTCTTTTCTTGCTGTGGAAAATGTATGAAACTTATTTTTAAATATACGTGGATATAGCCATAGCCTAAGGTGCAGATATAGTTTTGAAAGCAAGGAATGTAACATTAAATAATTTATTTTTTTTCTATGAGATTAAAGTAAATTCAGCAACTATATACCAAATTTTGACTTTAAATGGTCTGGGAAACATTTGAGGGGAAGTTGGAAAAAGGAAGATGTCAGGACTGCTAGAAGTCAACCCAAGGTAATTTCAAAGAGGCAAAAACCAATGTGCATCTCAGCAGAGAGTCTGAGCTATGATTACCAGAGGTAAATCACACCTGACCAAGGTGATTGTCTTCTATGATAAGATGATGGGTCTGTAGATGAGGAGAGAGCAGTGAATGTCATTTACCTTGACTTCAGCAAGACTTGTGACACTATTGCTCACAATTAAACTTCATGATCTGGATGTGTGGAAAAACAGATGGGTAAAAACTGGATGATTTGGCTCAGAGAACAGAGGTTAATTGGCTGGACTCTGTCTGGAGGCTGGTAACGAGTGGAGGGTCCTGGGTCTGTCTTATTTAATATCTTTATCAATGGCTGAGAGAAGGCTGTGGGGTGCATTCTCACCAAATTTCTAGATGACACTGAATTGGGAGGAAAATAAATGTAAAAGAACCCCAACTCAGAAAAACCTCCTTTAAAATGCTGTAACTCACCACACAAACTGAAAGAGGAAAGATATATGGGAAAGACTAGAATGTATTAACCTGAATGTCAGGTTAATTCACTAATCTATTATAAAACACAGCAAAATGAGTATTCAGAAAGATACAGTATCTGCAAAAAGATTAGCCCAGTAAAACTATATCTCATAGGTCATTCTTTGTTTTATTTAATTTAACGGGAATGTAGGAGAAATATCTTTCTAGAACTCAATTTCAGATGATCAAGTTTTGGAAACGTGAATAAGATCTAAATAAGACTGTCTTACAAATACCTGGTTAAAATCTGAATATATGACTTAATTTTCCTATTTGGGAACACTCAGAGCTTCACACCGAATTTGCAGATAAACTTGCAGACAAGCTTCGAAAAGTGTCTAATTTTTCTCTATACATTTTTAAAAATTCAGTAGGAGCTGTCTAATGTTTCTTACTTTGTAAATTAACTACGTACAGAGGAAATCAGACCAGTCATTTGGGAATAAATACCTTATAAAGATGATACCTGTAATTCCATTTAGGGATGATGAATGTCTTTCCTTCAGCTTCCATTTCCTTTGTTATTTACCATGTGAAATCCATGTCTGTTTTACTCCTCTATTAGCACAGCTGTTGTTTCTGCAGTCCTTGTTTTAAGAATCTTATGGACTTTAATGAACCAAAACCTGCTTCTGACTGGACTCAGTGCACAGTCTTTCAGTGAAACATTCGAAACAGTATGAAACCTTTTTTAATGGAGGAGGAAACCAAAGCAAAGTGTGTTGGCAGGTATCACAAAGTTAATGATTATACAGGCTGCTAGGTTTGAGGTTTAATCTACTATGTTGTCATAAGTAGGGAAACACAAAGTTAAATGGCTTTTTTTTTTTTCTCTGCATACCAGTGTAATATATCTGAAGTTAATTTTTGATTTTTTTTTCAATAAGTTTTATGCATTTAATTAGGGCATAATAAAACCAAATTTCTCCACTATCGTCTGAGTTATGATGCCACAAAATGCTCAGGTTTAACTACACATGGAGTTACTATCTTGGGTGCCAGTTCTTGATAACATTAGATGATGTCATATAATTTCCTACAAAATAGTTTGTTGCCAAGTAGGTTATATTACACTGAAGCACTTCTTTCATCGTTACGAATGCAGGTGAACTGAAGGAACTTAAGCTGCATATACTACTAAAATGTTAAGCTGCTTGTAAAATTGTCTATAAAAACACCAAAAGAAGCTGGAATAAATGTTAGCACTGCAAGCAGACTAGCCCAGGCATAATAGAAAGAAAAAAGCTTTCAGTTCATAATTCTGCATTTTTTTAAACAGAAAAGGTGTGTTTCATTTCCACTTTAATTAGGAATGGAACAGTCAATGAAATGCAGATCAGGGTGCAGGTGATCCAAATAAAAGTTCCTGTTTTCCTTTTCTTTGTCTTGTTCTTGTTCTTGTGTTCCTGTTTTCAGCTCAAGCTTATTCTCTTCCAAATGGCAATATTGTTGGAAATGTAGATTTTACAAGACTTTCAGAAAAAACAATTCCTGGCCAGGTCTTGTAACAAGTCAAGAAAAAAAGCACTAAGGATTCAGGAGTACTCAGAACAAAATATTATTTAGTTATTCAAGTAAGTTATTGATATAGACAATTTTTAATATCATAATGCCTGCCCACTGTTAAATTTTCTTTCAATCTTTATTTTCAGATATTCTTGATCTTTCTATACAACTTCTCTTGACTAAACAGTAAGCAGAAAATACTGATAGAACCCCCCCAAGGCTGACAGCTCCTCTCCCCATTTTGTGCATGAAGTATAGGACTGAGACATTTGAGCTTGTGGGATGCCACAGAGGTTGCGTAGCAACGGATGCAAGAAGCATCTCATCTCTGCTGACTGTCAGACTCCCAGGACAGCAGAAGAAGTATTTCGGGGGTTGCAACTCCAAATCTTTTAGAGTCTTTAACCTTTTCTGTTTAAAAGAAAAAATTATTTTTAAACAGCACTGGATAAGCATACATGTCTTCTGAGGTGCCACCAAGACAAGGAGAGTTGAACAGGGATATTAATACAACGTTATATTAAAAACTTTTTCTTATTCCTTGCACTGTCAGAGAATAAAGCTAAGTATAGGACAAAAATATGAATAGAAAATATCATATTATACTGTCCATTTACAACATTGTGCTACAATTATTTTTGTCAATGATAGACCAACACCATTTGCTGTATTTTTCTGCATCAGTGGATCCTTTGTTGTGCAATGAGGGCAGTAAGAGATGCATGATACATAGGGAATAAAGAAAGGATCGGAAGTCAGTAGGATTGGCAGTTAAAGGTGACAGCGAACAAAGTTGCAGTTGGGCTAGATAACACCAGACACTAAGTGGGCAGCACTTCCCATTGTTAAAATTTCTAACATTTTAATTTCAGGATTTTCATACATTACAAAATAGAAGTGGGACTTTACAAAGGATGTTTATTTCTTTACAAAGAAAACATGTGAATTCCAATAACATTTCACATTTCTATAGCTGTTCCTTTAGAAGATTATAAAGCCCTTTAACAACACTAAGCAACAGAGCTTTGGGACAAGTTATTCCCAGACATAAACAAAAACCAAGTATGGCTCCACAGAGAAGTAATTAGGACAAACTGGCACACTATTTAGATTGGAGATTATCATGGAATAAGATTGCCTTTTTAAGGCTCTAAAGAGCTTGAAGTGATAAATTAATTTGTCCATGAAATTCAGACACCTGCTTTAAGCTAAGCAAGGATTTTCAGGATCAGAAGTCTGGATTTAGGTGCCTAAAATCCACATACAGTCTCTGTGATCCAGAGTCTTTAATGATGCTACATAAGTGGCTTAAAACAAACTTTTAAGTTGGTCGATAGTTCTACATTTGTCAGTAAACAGTCCAAGGTCCCAGAGGCTGAGTTTTCAAGAGTATTAAGATTTACAGTTCCAGCGGAGGCCAGCAGTACCCTGCTTTTGAACTTGTACGAACTCACAAAAGGTTACATAGTGCTAAGTAGTTTGAAAAATTAGATGACTCTAAATGCAAACTTTGTAATGACTTTTGGATTTGAAGACTATGTGCTTCAATTCCTCTCTTGTAAACTATACTGCCTAATCTAACATGGATATTTTTTGGTGAAACCAAGTTTAGATTTTTGGTAATTGTATACTTGCAGAGGAGTTAGTCTATCTGAGGCACATACACTTTATTTCAATGGTGAAATTGTCTCTGCCATTTCATATACAGGCTTTGTTTTTGTTACTTTTGTGTTGTTTTACAGTAGTATAAAATAAAATAGTAATTCTGAATGTCCATGTCTGATCTTTGCTTAAGAAGAATAACATGTAATTCAAGAGGTGGGCAATTCCTGTAAAACAAAAGCTGACTCAACTGGGAATGATATCTCAGTGGTTGGAAAAGACTGGTTTTGAGCTGCTTCTGAGCAGACACAATTAGGATCCTTGTATTCCAAGATGAGAAAATTAATTTCCATGCCTGTAAGAAAAAATAGTGCCAAGCGCTAGAAGTACCCCAAGGTGCAAAGACTCCAAGGCATGCTTAGACAGGTAAACAAAGCCCAGGATGAATTATATTAACTGTATGAAAGTAGTCTGCTAAATAGAAGGAGTGTAATACATTACTAACATTCTTTCCCATAAAATTTTGTTATATGTTTTTAAAGAACTATATTAAATAGCATACATAAAAAGCTAATTAAGGGAGGGTCGTTCTGCCAAACACATTAGCATTGCCATTCAAAAATTGTTTTAGAGTAAATACTGCGATTTCATAACGCACTTCCGTTTTGGAAAGGAGTACAAATTTGGAATCTCCAGTTTTCATAAAATCCATTGAATAAACCAAAATAACTTGAATTTTGTCTGTTTGAAAATTTTAAAACGCAGCTCATATTCACCTATTGCATTGAATATAAAAGTAGCTATACTATTTTAAATACAAAAATGTTTGCTAAAGCTGAACAATTGATCTTTGTTGAAACATTTTTATTGCCAATGTTTTACCACATCACATAAAATATAAAAGAAGAATAAAATTAACTTCTATAGCAAGGAACTTCCCGTATGTGACAACAGATTGTCCTAAAAGACATGATGTATATTAGCTTTGCTAATGCCTAATGACAGGAACCTCTTCAGACTTAAAAAAAAAGACCTCTCACAGTATGTATCTGGTGGTAAATAAATTCACGCCTTTCTTGCCACTAAATAAAAGACAAGATTTCTTAAAATTTTAATGTCAGTCTTGAAACCTGTTGAATTTTCAATATGAAAGTTGAGCCCACAAAAATTTATCCATAGAAATTAAGTTACATACAAGTTTATGGATGCAGGTTTTTAAAAGTTTCCAGTATTACCTTTTCTAGCATCACATAGTTTAGCAGCAGTGACCTTTAAAATTTGTCAGTGGTATCTTTTTTCCAAATAGTGGCAAGAAATGAAAGACAAGAAAAAATACTTAGTTTGTGCTTTGTGGAACTAACAATTTGAATATGTAAGCCTGAAGGAAAGAAAAATTATTATTATTCTATTTCTGTAAAATAGATGTGATAGAGTCACAAAAATTTAATTGAGATCATAACATTGCATAAAAAGTGATGGAATAAGAACTGAAAGTAAACCTTAAAGAATTCTTTGTGATTCCTGTATTACTAAATTTTCCATTCATAAATATTTTCTTCTATACTTAGTGCTCTATTTTTCTAACCCTTGCTTCAAGTCATAGCACTTACTTATTCTTTCTTAACTTGTTTTCATATTTGTTGTCCTTGGTTTCCACTTCTGTAATTGCTGACAATTCTATTACTGCACACACATAGAGGAAAGTATGTACTTGGCATGTGAGGAGTATACATATAGCATGTAGTGTGTGATTTACTACTCACATTTCTTAGCACTTTAACAACCAGAATAACTGTAAAAATAATACAGTATTTTTGGCCAGCCATCATTAATATTTTAGGTAAAATGAAGGAGTAAATTACACTTTTTGTTTTCCTTTTGATTTTTCGTGTTATTTTATATCTCAAACATGTGTAAAAAATATGAATTGTCTTAAAAAGCCTTGAAATCTTTACAGTCTGTCCATGTAAAACCAAATCTGCAATTTTTTTTCAATGGGACTACTCAATATGGTTAGGAATAGAAGAATCTGAGGTCCTTACAGAAATTCCTTTTCATACAGTCCTTGTTTATTATCTTCTAGCACTTGATGTATACAGATAAATAAGTATGATGGCTTAGTTTATATGATTTCAATATATCTAAATCTGTAAGTTAAAGAACCTATAGTACCAGAACAATTTCTAAACATCTATATGCATTTCCAGATCAATTTTGGTTTGTTTTTTGGTTTAAAAAATGTAATAGAGGAAATCATATGTAGCACAGGATAGCTGCGCGTAATTTTCATATACTGTTTTTCAATAAGCTTTGGAATTAAGTTCATGACACTTTGTCTGCAAAGGAAAATTAGAAGAAAAACACTAATTTGTTTCCTATTATAAACTACTGAAATTTAAACTCATTATAGGATTTTAGTTGAAATTACACAGGCATCTTCCTCAGAATCTTTCCTTTAAATTAAGGCAAGAGTGCAGTATAGATAATGATACTTGCAAGTCTGCAGCAACAACATCCTTCTTTGGTACTTAACTTCTTCTTATCTCTGAAGTGCTCTTTTCCTCTTGTCCCTTGCTACATGACATGAGAGTTTGTCCTCTGCACTTGCCTAGACCTTGAAAGCAGAATCTACACATGTCTGGAGGTATCCTGACCTTTGATGTTATGATGCAGACTGTTGCTTGGCTGACAAATGCAGCTCCTTATTGCTACCAAAATGATTTTTTCCAGAACTGTGTACAAGGTCATTCAATAACATTTATTTTTCTTAGCAGATATAACAGAGAAGGAATAAGATGATGGCTGTCATTGGTAGAAGGCTCTAAGGAACAGATCTGTTCTCAAACACTATGTATTACACAGTGGGGGTTGTTGTAGTTTTAAAGCTGGGAGAATTTATTAA